>NW_022106189.1:37309966-37348301 GCF_000313985.2 Echinops telfairi
TAGGGTTATGGGTCAGTGAGGGATGTCGTGTCTCATAATGGGGCCGGCCATATGGTCCTCTCTGTGGACTGGCTGCTCTGAGCAGGAACATCGTCCTCAAGGCCTGGTGGGCCAGGAGGTGCTCCACTCTCTCCTCCTCCCCCTTCATCTGTTCCTGTGTGCTCCGATCAGACATGTCCCTTTCCGCGAGCTGCAGATTCAGTGCCATCCTCTGAGATAAATTCTTCTGGGGAGAAGGGCAGGTGTCCACATAGTAGTTTGGATTGGGGCCGGCCCCTCAGACCTCTCCACCGGTTCCCTACTCCATGCTAGCATGTAGCATTCACATCTTGGTGTACTGGGTTGAAGTCTGGTCCCTCTTTCCCCCCACAGCCCTATCTTAAAAACAAACAAAACCCCCAAACTCTGCCATCGAGTGGATTCCAACTCCCAGCAACCCTATAGGACAGAGTAGAACAGCCCTGTGAATTTCCGAGACTGTAACTCTTTATGGGAGTAGAAAGCCTTGTCTTTCTCCTTACCTTAGGAGTTGATTAAACAGGACTCGCTGGTGAGGGCCATATTAACTATTGGATCTATTTACTTCTTAAGCTATTCATACAGACTTACAGCTATATCTTTGGCTCTATCTATAGAGAGCCAGGAATGCATTACTTCATGCCCACATTATTTTCTGTGAAATAGGATGTTAATACAATTTGGATGTTGTGCAAACCACATGGGAGGATGGGAGGAGGTGGGTTAACAGTAATGGGAACCCACAGTAAGGAGAGGTTGCACAGTCGATTGTTGAGATTGCTGTTAATAAGGTGTACACGAAAAAGTTTGATTTGGCAAACACTGTGTGATCTCTTTCCGACAAAGGGGGCGGGGGGAGGCTGCTGAGACTGTACGTGCAAGCAAAACCTCATGGAGGCGTCCCGGTTGATTGGACTAAGAATGTCTTCTGTTTCTGTTCTAAGCTCCTAGTTTGTTGTATAGTGCCCGGGCTCTTACAACCTTGCAGTTGGACATCCAAGGCCCAACAATGGTCTCTATATTCCCCTGGAGCAGCAGAGGAAGGAGGAGAATCAAGAACAGGAGGGGCATCTGGAATGTGTGGCTGATTGCTCCCATGAAAGCTGCCTTCTTTGCCATGAGACCAGAAGACCTGGCTGGTGCCTGGCTGCCAAGACTGAACATTTCCATCAAAAATTCCATAGACGATTTTGATCCAAGAGGAAATGCAGAACAAAACTCCACATTCTCATGGCCTCTAGACTTTCTGAAATCATGGTGGGGAGATGAACCCCTGAAATTATTGCTTGCAGATCATCTTTTCAACTTGAAACCCTAAATACCCCCCACTGAAGTCTTTAAGCGGAACAGAGTAAAGTTTAAGGAGTAAAGGTCTACCTTGAGCATTATGCTCCTTTAAGAACATAGCTATATGGGATCCAATTGGGCCACAGAAGCTCCAAAGATCAGGGAGCAGTGCTATGGGGCAGTGAGTTTGTGCTACTGAGGGAGGCATAATTTAGAGCAGGACGGTAATCAGTGACCCTACATTCTATGTGTAGAAACTGCTGGTTTGGTGGATGTTTTGCTGGTATAGTCTCAAGATCACAACAAATACAATGCAAAGAAAGAAAATAACAGAAAACCTGAAAGGAGCCCTCCAGGCAGCTGGGGGAGCTGCTGGCTGAGGCCGCAGCAACGGGAGCGAGAAAGCCAGTGGGCAAGGTCGAGAAAGCCAGTGGGCAAGGTCCACAGCGCCCCCAACGGTGCCCGAGTGGCAGGACCAGCTCCATCCCAGAGCCAAAGAGCGTCGCTGGCCCTTGAAAAACAACAACAGAACCATTCTTGTATGTTTCTGCTTCAAGTTTCACAGTACCCTTAATGTACCACGCTGTCCTCTGTCAACTGTCAGGACACATTTGCACATGACTGTGTTTAGTCTTTTTTAAAAAATGTATTTATTTATTTTTAAACATTGTTTTATTAGGGGCTCATACAACTCTTATCACAATCCATACCTACATTAATTGTGTAAAGCACATCTGTACATTCATTGCCCGCGTTATTCCCAAAACATTTGCTCTCCACTTAAGCCCCCGGCATTAGGTCCTCATTTTCCCCCCTCCCTTCCTGCTCCCCGCTCCCTCATGAGCCCTTGATAATTTATAAATTATTTTGTCATATCTTGCCCTGTCCGACGTCTCCCTTCACCCATTTTTCTGTTGTCCGCCCCCCAGGAAGGAGGTCACACACAGTTCCATGTAATTGGTTCCCTCTTTCCTACCCATTCTCCCTTTACCCTCCCTGTTTTGCCACTCACACCACTAGTCCTATAGGGCTCATCTGCCCTGGATTCCCTGTATTTTCAGTTCCTATCTGTACCAGTGTACCTCCTCTGGTCTAGCCAGACTTGCAAGATCGAATTCGAGTCATGGTAGTGGGAGCGGGGAGGAAACATTTAGGAACCAGAGGGAACTTGTATTTCTCATCATTGTTACATGGCACCCTGACTGGCTCATCTCCTCCCCGAGACCCCTCTGCAAGGGAATCTCCAGTGGCCTACTAATGGCTTTGGATCTCCACTCCGCACTCCCCCCATCATTCACTATGGTAAGATTTTTTGTTCTGATCTATGTTTAGTCTTATAGGAGGCTCTAGTGGTGTAGTGGTTATCCTCAAGGTCAGCAGTTTGAAATCACCAGGTGGTCCTTGGGAGCAAGACCGGGCTTTTGACTCCTGTAGAAAGTTACAGTCTTGGAAACTCACAGCAGCACTTCTATCTGTTCCGTCCTATAGGGTCACTGTGAGTCGGCATCTACTGGATGGTAGTGAGTTTGTTGTTTTTTTTAGTCTATAATTATTGAGAAAACCTTTCCCCCCTTCCCCAACCTTCTCTCCATGAGTCCTTGGAAAACACTGTCATCCTCTTTTGCAATGGAGTCGCCTTCGGTGAGTTCCTTGGGAGAGGTCCGTAGGTCCCTGTGGCCCTCTGTGGGGTGAGCATTCCTCCCTCTGCTACCAATTTCCCTTTCCCCTTTGGATCAGTCCTTGGATCTGAAGCCACATGACATTGGCTCCACCTGGTGGCCAAGTTGACCATATCAGCCGTGTTTCTCTCCCTCTTCCTGTAAAGAGTGACAGCCTTTACAGACACTCACAGGGGCAGTCCTGCGCCCCATGAGGTGGCTATAGTCAGCATCAACCGGAGGCAATGACTTTTTTTGTTGTAGAAAGCAGGAGGTCAACCCACTTTAAATACTTTTCAATCTTGTTGTTATTTTGTGTGTGTGTGTGTGTGTGTAAGAGATTTATATACAAGAGCAATTGAACAATGAGAAAACATACCAGCCCAGTCCAGATCAAGTCCATAAGTCCAATACTAGCCCATATGTCCGATAGCAATCTATAAAGTCCTCTTCAGACTCATGAAACACATGCAATGATGCAGAAAGTAGCAGATCAAGGGCCAGTGGGTAGAAGGTCCTTGGATCCTGTGTCATTGGAAACATTTCAGCACCGGCAGGGGGCTCTGCATCTGGGTGGGTCCATGTGTCTTGGGTCCAGTCCAGCTGCTATGTCTCCCAGGGTGTCTTGTCAGTTATGTTCATTAGACATTTTATGAATGCAAATGCCAGAGAAGAAACTAATTTTTTTCTTTTTACAAATTACCTGGCAATAACCTACCCATGTTAACAAAATATCCCTGGTCCGTTTAATGTCTGACTTCACAAGATGCATTCTATCAGAAATATTTCTATAAAAAGGACAAAGAAACAGATGAACAACAACGACCGAAAACTATGTAAAGATTTCCTCTCTATGGTATTATTCCTGACCAGAGACAGAGAAATAAATAGCTCTGAAAAGTATTCTTTCAGCAATAACTCCTTGCTCTTCTAAGTTTTATGAGCTCAAAGGTAGTACAAGAAAGTACAATGAAATTCCATACTTTAGGTAAATTCTTTACTTTTGACCAACCATGTTGCTTAGGATTTTAGTGAAAGACTAATCATGTAAAGTGGTTTTCAGGTTAACTTTAAGGCGGGTTAATCCCTATAACTAAGGTAATTTCTTTTTTTTTACGGCATTTCTTGACTTTTGATAGAAAACCATGTTTAAGGCTTTCTAGGGTCCCTGTTGGCATGAATTTCATTTCATGGGGTTCAACTCATGGTAGTGAATTTGCTGTTGTGATTTTTAGTCTTTAGAATTTTTGAGAAAACCTTTTGTAAGGATGATAAGTTAAGAACACATGAGTTGGAATGGAGACCCAAAGATCATCTGTAGGCGATTGGACATCCCCTCACAGAAGGGATACATGGAAGGGACGAACCAGCCAGGGTGCAGTATAGCACCGACAAAACACACAGCATTCCTCTAGTTCTTTAATGCTTCTCTCCACCCACTATCATGACCCCAAGTCTACCTTACAAATCCAGCTGGACCAGAGCATGTACACTGGTACAGATAAGAGCTTTCAACACACAGAATCCAGGATAGATAAACCTCTCAGGACCAATAATGAGAGTAGCAATACCATAAGGGTAGGGGAAAGGTGGGGGAAGAAACGGGAGAAAGGGGGAACCGAGCAGATTGCAATGACCGATATACAACAAACCCCCCAAGGGGGATGAACAACAGAAATGTGGGTGAAGGGAGACAGCAGACAGTACAAAATATGGAAAAAAATTGTTAAATTATCAAGGGTTCAGAGGGTGGGAGGCTGCAGGAGGGAGGGGAAAAAAGAGGAGCTGATACCAAGGGCTCAAGTAGAAAGAAAATGTTTTGGAAATGATGATGGCAACATATGTACACATGTGCTGGATACCATTGGCGTATGGATTGTTGTTATAAGAGCTAAAAGAGCCCCCAATAAAATGATTTATTAAACAAAAAGAAAAAAAGAACACATGAAATCCGTGTGAGAAAAAACGAATTCTTGGCACTCTAGTAATGAAAATACTCTGCCAGGTTCATCTTGCCAGCAGGTCTTTTGCGTGACCTAAGTGAAGGAGCAGCTGAGATTTTATTTTATGGGTTAACGCCTGGTTCAAGGCTAATCAAATCAGGATGGGGGTTTGACACAACCCTTTACACTCAAGTGAGGGCAGAGGAAAGTGCTGTCTGCCAAACATCAAGGCCCTTGTCAGCCCTGCACGAGGGAGAGGTCAATGACTCCCACAGAGGGGCTGGGGGTCAGATGCTCTTGAGTCAATGCCTCTGCATAATGGAAGTGAAACACTCCCGGGTCCTGCACCAACGTGCAGTTATTCGGTTTGAGCTTATAGCTGTGGGTTCTGTGTCAATCCATCTCACTAAGGGGTCTCCTGGTTTTTTGTTTGTTTCTTTGGCTGGCCCTCCACTTTACCCAATGTGATGTCCCTTTACGGGGACTAGTCTCTCCTGATAATGTGTCCAAAGTACATGAGATCTTGCCATCTTCTCTTCTTCTTTTTAAATCATTTTATTGGGGGCTCGTACAACTCTTATCACAATCCATCATCCATCCATCCATTGTGTCAAGCACATTTGCACATTTGTTGCCATCATCCTTTTTAAAACATTTTCTTTCGACTTGAGCCCTTGGTATCAGCTTCTCATTTCCCTCCCTCCCTCCCTCCCCCATGAACACTTGATTACTTATAAATATTATTTATTCATGTCTTACACTGACCGATGTCTCCCTTCACCCACTTTTCTGTTGTCCGTCCCCCTGGGAGGGAGTTATACGTAGATCATTGTGATTGGTTTCCCCTTTCTACCCCCATCTCCCACTTCCCCTCCTGGTATTGCTACTCTCAATATTGGTCCTGAGGGGTTTATCTGTCCTGGATCCTCTGTGTTTCCAGTGCTTATCTGTACCCGTGTACATGCTCTGGTCTGGCTGGATCTGTAAGGTAGAATTGGGGTCATGATAGTGGGGGGAGGAAGCATTAAAGAACTAGAGGAAAGTTGTATGTTTCAACAGTGCTCTACTGCACCACCATCTTCTCTTCTAAGAAGCATTCTGGCTGGACTTCTTCCGAGACAGACTTGTTTGTTCTTTTGGTAGTCATTGGTACCTCCAACCTTCTTCTTGGCCAACGCCATAAATCAAATGCATCGGTTCTCCCGGGGTCTTCTTTGTTCATTGTCTAACTTTCACATGCATAAGAGGTGGTTGAAAATACCATGGCCCAAGCTAAGCCATTGTAGTTTAAATCACCCACAAAGGGAGGTGTCCCCAAGGTCCAGCAGTGGCAACCTGGGCCTCAACATGAACCCAGTAACTTCTGGGACTTTGCCTTGCCCTGACCGGATGTCAGAATTCTAAACTGCCACCATCATCACCTCCAACTGTCACTGGACACGGCCAGTTAGTGGCTGAGGATAAAAGCAGTAGCACCTGGGTGTGGATGAGTGGTGGGCCAGTTTGACCTCAGAGGTCCTTTCTAATGGGCAGACCTGACTTGTGATTGGGGTGGGGCAGTGACCTGGGAAGAGAAGAGTGCTGACTTTGTGAGTTTAGTTAGCTCCCACCTGGGGACCAACACCTTTCAGAGTGAGGGCTGTCTCCTAGTGAGTATTCCAGTGTTAAGCCAGAGATGGGTGGAACAGCTCTTGGCTCTGGGCTTGTATGTGAGTTAAAAATCCCTCTCGCCCACCCCAAGGACTCTCTTTCCTCAGCAGTCTCACTCCCTGAGGCGTTGGCTTGTGAGACAAGGGCGGGGGACACGGAGGTGGACGGGACATGGGCCAGAATAGATTTTCCTAGGACAAACATTTGGGGAATGGGGCTTCTCTCCGGAGGAGACCTTCCTGCACTGGTCATTTTGGGGTAAGGCTAGAGTCGTGAAGGGAAGGTGAAAGGGAACCCACAGGGGCTGGTGTGTTTGGAGTCCCTGGCAAAAGCCATACCTGACCACTATTGAAGAGATGATTGGCCATACAACGTGTTTCTTAAACCCAAAGTCATGGAAACCTCATGGCTGTGGCACGCAGAAGGAAACTTTTGTGTTCCAAGCCTCTCTCTAGGGTGAGGCCTGACAAAACCGTGGAGTCGTTTGGGGGTCTTATTTAATAGCCATCACCAAATGCTGCCCGTTGGTCTTGGGACAAGTCGATTCGGACGCACCATGAGCCTGTGTAGGATAGAACGAAAAGCTGCCCTGGTCCGGGGCCATCCTCACAAGGGACGCTGCAGTCCCTGCTGTAGTCATTGTGTCCAGAAATCTCCTTTTTCGCTGCCCCTCCAACAAGCATGATGTCCTTCTCCAGGGACTGGCCTCTCCTGAGAACCAGCCCAAAGTCCGTGAGACAAAGCCTTGCCATCTACAAGGAGCGTTCTACTGTGCTGTGCTTCCTCCCAGGCAGCCTGGTTCATCTTCGGGCAGGTCACAGTATATTCCATGCCCTTCACCTAGACCTCGTTTCAAAGGGCATTGCTTCTTCTTAACCCTTCCTTATGCCTTGTCTAGGTTTTGCAGGCATAGGGGGCACTGGGAAAATGCCAACCGAGGAGAAAGACCACGATACACATGTACTCATTAAATCTAGGGGCAAACGGGCTCTATGGTACACAGTCCTGGGAGTTTCAATGACATTGAACTTCAATTTGATCAAATTTTGAGGAAATGTATAATCAGTTATAATGGGGAGTCTAAGAAAATTCAAAATTAGGGAAAAATGGAACATGATTTCTGCTTTAAAGCATACTGACAGATAATATTCCTGTTACATTGTCTGGAAATTAAGAAATTACTCATAAGATTTACATTAAAAATATGCTTTCTCCTTAACACTATAATCTTACCACTTTGCCAATTGAGAGATTGTAGAATCAAATAACACCCATGTAAGCATCAGAGGGGTGGGGGAAGCCATTTGACAAGAATAACAAAACTCTTGCTGCGTTTCTGGATTCTTTCAGTGAGCTCATTACCAAGAACAAAGATACAGTCAGTACAGAGCTGAAAAATCATGGAAGCGTCTAACTATGACAGTCACCTGGAAGACTCTACAGTGATAGAGAATTTTCTAATACCCATCAGTTTCCTTGTGGGGCAGTGATAGTTCCTGGGAATGTCTGCAGGTCTCCAGTGGACAGAAATTAGACAGGCAACTTGCCACACCTGCGAAATGAGCCCCGGACTCCCCCATCATGGTACCCTGTTGTGGGATCAGCCTTTGTCTCCTCATCTCTGGAGGATGATCCTAAAGGCAGGCAGGGGGTAAAGTGAATAAAACCATTCTGTGCTCGGTAGGCTGTATGTCTGTCCAATGTTACTTTGGCCAGGAGAGAGCTGACTGGTGGGGGGTGCTTCTGCTTTGCTGCCTCCTTGGGAGGGATTATGGAAGCCAGGGAGATCAGCAGATGGTCAGCGCCCCTAGGGCTGGCCTTTCAGGACCCAAGCTCTCTGCTGCTCGGTAATCTGGTATAGGAGGCGATTGGTCCACAGGACCAATTCTTTGTCCCTTAGTCCCTCCTTCCTCCTTCCTCACAACCACGGGTTTCCCTGGTCATCTCCTTGACCCACTTGTGCAAGGGTGATTATGAAGGGGCTGACGCATAATCCACCCACAAGGGTGGTATCCTCTCTGGGACAAAGCTAGGATTCCTCAGGAAGCGTGTAGGCACTGGTCAGCACCTATATCCCTGCCTGAATCACTCAGTCCTCCCCCTGCCTCTGCAGGTCTGTTGTACACCCCCTAAACCTTCCAAGGTTTAGTAGCAGTTGCCCCGGTAGAAGGGCTTTTTAGTATAGGATTTCCACTTGATTTAGGGTGGAGGTGGGAGGATGCTCATGGAAGTAGGCTTGCCCTGGATCGTGTGTTACTATGAAAACCCCAAAGCAAACTCACGTCGAAGCCGATCCATAGTAGAACGGCCCCTGTCAGTTTCTGAGACTGTAACTCTTTAAGGGTGTAGGAGGCCATTATTCTCCTGAAGATTGGCTGGTGTTTTTGGACTGCAGACCTTGAAGTTCACAGTCCAAGGCAGAACCACTACCCCACCAGGGCCCGACAGTGCCTTCATTAAGAGTGGCTGCGTTCTCTAATTAGGTATTCTAATCTTACCTGTAGGGAGAGGGACCAGCACAAGGTTCTAACTGGAAATGGAAACGAAGCAAATGTCACTCCTCTTGGCCGGGAAGGGTGATGTCAGCTTAGCTGCAGTTCACATTTTGTTTGAGTTCAGTCACGATTAGAAAGCGGAAGCCCGCTTTGTGTCTTGATCCCCCAGAGAGCAGCCTGGATAGGCTTTGAAGCCATCTCTGTTCTGCAGAGAACACTGACACCCAGCAGAGGGTGTCAAGGTTGCAGCTGGACACCACGGGCTGCTTTTGAAGTTAGCCAACATGTCAATGAGAGGTAGGGGCAAGGAAGGGAGATGAGAACCGCCGCCCATGCGCCGGGGGCATGGTGCCAGGCCTGGACTCTGGGATACAGGGTCAGAACAGCAAGAGAAAAACTTATCAGCAATCAGTGGTGCTGCAGCTTGGCGGTGGTGGAGGCAGGGAAGAAAGCTGGGCTTGTAGACTAGGGACCAGGAGCAAAGGGAAGAGCCAGGGCCATGCGGTCTTGGGCCTTTCTCCTTGGGGTCGCTCTCTGGCCAACCTGTCCCAGTGTCTGAGCCCCCCACCTCTGTCCTTTCTCCATCAGGTATGAGGACACTTCCTTCCCTTGCCCCCACTCTGTTCCACTCATTCTCGCCAACTCCTGCCACACCAACCAAGTCAGTCCCAGAAAGGGCATAGCTAGCAGCCCACCGGACGCCAGAGTGGCAGGTGCTGAGCCTCCCTCCTGGCCGGATGCCCACTCGGAGATGGCCAGCAAGCAGGAAATCATGGTGGCCTCACTCCTCTTTACAGAGCACAGACATGTCCACCGTGCAGTGTGAAAGTCATGGCACTGACAAGGTACTGCCACTCGGAACAAAATGACTTCGCTGCTCACAATGAGATAAATGCTTAAGACATGCAGAATGAAACACAGTACAAGGCTGTTATTGTACACGCCAGATCCAACAAAAGTGTGTGTGTGTGTGTGTGTGTATACTCATTTGATAAAATTTGAGTCATTCCTAACAGGTTTTCTTGCTATGCTTTAGTAAAAGAGTAGTAATTAAAAACAAAACCGAAAATATACTCGCTGCCATCGAGTCAATTCTGACTCATAGGACAGAGTAGAACTGCCCCTTTGGGTTTCTGCAAATCTTTACAGGAAGAGAAAGCCTCCTCTTTCTTCCTTGGAGCTGTTGATGGGTTCGAACTGCTAGCCTTGTGGTTAGCAGCCCAACACATAATCTACTACACACCCCCGACCAGGGCTCCTAAAGTAAAATTAAAGAGACTCTTGAAACGCGAATGGTGTCACCTCTTGGAGGAGAACAAAACTCCCACATTCCCCCCAAAGGAGGGGACAAAGTGGGTTTCTTTAAGAAACATTAGACCGCCGTAAAAAACCTTCTCTGGAGGTACACTGGTACAGACAGGAACTGAAAATCCAGGGAATCCAGGACGGATGAGCCCTATAGGACCAGTGGTGTGAGTGGCAAAACAGGGAGGGTAAAGGGAGAATGGGTAGGAAAGAGGGAACCGATTACATGGAACTGTGTGTGACCTCCTCCCTGGGGGACAGACAACCGAAAAGTGGATGAAGGGAGACGTCGGACAGGGCAAGATATGACAAAATACCCATTTATAAACTATCAAGGGCTCATGCGGGAGGGGGGAGCGGGGAGGGAGGGGAAAAATGAGGACCTAATGTTGGGGTTTAAATGGAGACAAAATGTTTTGAGAAACTATGTACAATTGCGCTTTACACAATTGATGTGTGTATGGATTGGGATAACAGTTGTGTGAGCCCCTAATAAAATGTTAAAAAAGCAAAAAAACCCAAAAAACCTTCTCTGTAAGGAGGGTCAGCCCTACAGAGCAGCACAAGGGAGAAGGAATCTCAGAAGCAGTCACTTCATTTCTAATATTTCCCTCGGTCGTTCACCACAAAATGACGGTCCTAAGACCATTAGCTCTACTAAGCACAGTTGAAATAGGCCCATGGGAAATGGATTTCTTCTCATTCATCCCAGGGGTGTGTCTGGACTGTGACATGGAGCTCAGTTTGGGAAGCTTCAGGAAAGTATCATCATCGATCATTTAAGTGGCTATGGCTGTGGTGCTCGGTGGGTAACCACCTCTCATGTTAGCCTGTCAATGCAGAAAGCTTGACATAGGTAGCCAGAATGCTCCTACGTCCGACCTGAAGACCGCCCTTTCGATCAGCTTTCAGTCACATCACCCCTTCACACCTCTCCCATGGCAGCCCTCCTAGCACACACTTCATTCATTCCTAAGAAATAATCTTGGGATTCGCCAGAAAAGGGGCTGGTATCTAACCCCACCCACACAGGTGGGGGCATTCTCTAGGGAGAGCCCAGTATTCCTCAGGGTGCACCTGTGTGTCCAGGGAGGTTCTGCAGGGCTATCTATAGACATGTGTGGAACTGGCATTGGGTGGCTCTGGACAGTCCATCTTGGATGTCCGGGTAGACCGGAAACCTCAGCAGTTCTTCCCACTGGGTTCACTGGCTGATTTTTTTGCTTAAGTCTCCAAATCCTGAATGAGTTGGCATCAGTGGAGTGAGTTAAGGAAAACTCTGCCCTTGAGAGGAACGGTGCTGACAGCACATGAAGAAGGAAGGAGAGAATTATTCCTGAGAGGAGGAGAGCCACGAGGCCATAAATCCCATGAAAAGAAGCACAGCACAATCACCACTTTCTGGTGGTCAGGAAAGGCCAATGGAGGGAGACAGGATGGACTGAGTTTGCAAGCACAGGAGGCAGCCCCTCACATAGCTCAGGAAACCAGCGATGGTTGGTTGAGCCAGTTGCTCAACCATCCCAGACACCAAGCAGAGAGTGACTTTGATGTGTTAATGGAACATAAGGAAGCGCTGCATGATGGACAAGCAGAGTTCTAAACTGTTCACGGTCATCAGCTGCAACTGTCACTGAGGTAGCCAGTTAGTGGCTGAGGGATGGAAGTGGTAACCTGAGAGGGGTGAGGTTGGCATGCCAGCGTGGCCCCTGAGGGCCTTCCCAACCTTAATTCCAGGCTCCCAATGGGAAGGAACAGAAAGAGAAACCCGGGGAGTCTTGTAAAAATCTTGTTACATTCCTAATTTTGCTTGAGGCTGGCCCTGGCAGAAGAGCGGTGGGTTTGGTGTGTTGACCAGTGAGGGCCCATCTGAGGTGACTTTCAAAGTTAACATTGACTCTCAGTGATGGCTTTAGAGAGTTTTGGCTTGAAGGGGCTCAGCCACAAAAGGGGACTGGAGGTTTGAGTTTTTAATCTAAGTTCTGATTCCCTCTGCTATATCCTAACGAACCCATTTCCACTACATCCTCCATGACTGACTTCTTGGAAGGCTGGTTCTGGGAGAGGTGACAGGGTCATGGTGGTGGGGTCGGGGCGGCGCGGCAGAGGAGCAGATGGCGAAACACCACCTTGAGAAAATATGTAAGGGAGCTGGGAGGGTGTGCCCGCAGACATTTCACTTCCAAATATGACACATTTAGAAAGCCCCTCGCTCAGCACTTTTATTCTAGTGAGCTTTGATTTCAGCAGTTTTATAATCACTCAACAATAGCTTTGAAAGCAAATGAGAGGACTTTCAAAATAGCACAACAAGGGAACATCTCTTCTGTTTCTGGCATCGTGGAAGGGATTCTTTGGAACGACGATAAAATGATTCTTTTTACTCCATGGAGAAATCAAGTCAGATGGAAATGCTTTAGGACAAGGGGCGTTTATCAAATGCCATCCTAAAGAGCTGTTGCCAGTCTCTGTGGGCGATGTCGTCGCACCACTTAAATAACAGAAAAAGCAAAGGCAAGAAAAGAATCTGAGTAGGAAAAACATTAGAATTCTAGTTGTGTTTTTGGATGATGTGGGTGGTCTTCGCAATAAAATCCTTGCCATCGCGCTATCACAGAACAACATGAGCCACACACTTAATAAGCGTCACCTTGAACAATCGGCAGCGGTTGAGCACCATGTAAACTGCGACTGTGCCAGTTTTCTCGAGTGCAGTGACTGCTCACCAATGGCCCTGTGAGGAGGCAGACAGACCGCACATGGCTGGACTGTGAGCATGAGAAGAGGCTCTTTCTCCGAAGGTGGTGATAGCAAGCAGTTTTAAGAGTTAGATTCAAGGGTTCAGCATAGGGCTGGAATGCAGGGAGCCCTCCCCGACTGGTCAGGCTGTTAGTCGCGAGGTGTCCAAGTCACTTTTTAATCTCCAGCCTCACCTAAGCCAGCCACCATGCATTTATTGTGATAGTGAACTCAAAAATACCTGGTCTGCCTTCAGAAGGGATCCCTCTGGGATTCAACCTGGGAACGGGGTGGGCAAGCCCTGCCTCAGCTTTTTTTTTTTTTTTTTTAAATCACTCACAGTGAAGCCTCCTTAACCTCTCCTTTCCCTCAGTCCCAGGGGCTGCCCTTCACCGTTGAGCCCTCGCCCACCTGTGCATATGGACATTTTGGCTCTTCATGGTGTGAAGATGCTCACCTGCTGCTAACCTTCATGCATTGGACCTTCACCAGGGCCAATCCACCCAAGCTGGGTACGCTTTCTCCTTAGTGACCCATTTCTTTCTTTGAAAGGTCTTGAGACAGACCCTGCATGTGGACACCATCCACCGGTTAAACAAAGCGCACACACAGGCAAAATAGCTTTTCAGAGTTAAAGTGGAATGAGAAGTAGGGCCCAGAGGGTCCTGGACTCACCGTCATGTTTTTTTTTACACAAGAGTATGGCTTCAAAAAGAAAGGCGAGGGACGCGAGGGGTTGCCATGTTCTTGAACTTGGCACAACAGCCCTCCTTTATTTTAGAGATGAGGGAGTTCAAGGACCCAAATGGGGAAGTCACAGGTCCCAAGCACCTGTCGATGACAGCACCTTGGGGAACGGACCGTGATGACACGAGTCCCTAGGCCACCTGGGCTTCAGGACGTTGGCAGTCACGTGTGATCTGGAGTTGCGTGGGAGCCCTCGTTTTCTCATGGCTGAACTGTAATCGCCGCCCGAGGCAGGAGTCACGTCGGAAGTTACAGGGGGCCCACGAACAACATGATGCAGGCCTTTATCTGGCACGGTGGGCCCCACTAACATCGGCAAAATGTTTGCATGCCACCACCTGCTTGCTTGGGGTCATCCTGGATCCCCAGGCGCAGTGCTTGCTTGTTAGGATGATTTTTAAAAACAACACCCCACCCCCACCCCTGTTCTTTGTGCTCAGGAATGTAGTACAGGGGCAACTGGTCATTCGATCATTTCTCTTCCCTAAGCATTTCCTTTTCTTTTTTTCCCATAACACTATCCCCACCCTCTGTCCCTCACCCCCTGCCACCCAATGATACACAGTAATGTGGAGTCTTAAGACTTACTGGCAAGGGACAGCCAGACAGGGTCCCATGATAACCCCACCCATGGTGGTGGAGCATTCTCTCGGACAAAGCCAGGGTTTCTCTGGCAATCGACAGGCAATGGAAGCAACTGGCTCTAGGTGGGCTCCCGGAGGCCCCCAGGGCATGTGCCTCTGCACTGGAGGGCCCTGGACCAGCCCAACTCTGATATCTGGGCAGCCTTGCAATCTCAGAATTTCTTCCCACTGGATTCATGGGCTCATTTCTTGCTCCTGTCTCCCAATCCTTAATGAGTGCCTGTCACGTGCTAGACAGGAGCCTGGGTGGATGAAGGAGATGCTATATCCTCCTGGCCTCAGCAGTTCCGAAGGAGATGCAAATGGTACATGGGGAATAAACACGAGGATGAGCACTCAGAGGCAGGCTAATAGCACAATGAAACAGAGGGATGTGAGCAGTGGTGCAGGTTCAGAGGCATTGGAGGATCTTTGGGGGGTGGGGGTGGTAGTGGTGGTGATGGTGGTGGTGTCTCAGGGGCTCATGCATGTTTCTTGGGAGATGATACTGGATGCATGCTGATAGAGGGGAGACAGGCCGGGGAGAAGGGCAGGAGACTTTGGTAGCCATTCAGGATCGATGACAGCACCTTGGACAATGGGCAACTATAAGCAGCTGGCCTCGGGTGGGGTCAGGAGTCAGGCCTTCAAGGAGGAGGCCTGACAAGGCCCCAGCAGTTTGAGACCAGGAAAAGATACATGCTCTTGTATATCTATGAGATGGGCTTCCAGTTGCTGGGACGAGAGATCAGGAGTGAGAGACCCCGCAGTCCTTCAAATGGAAGGACCCCCGGGAAACTCAAGACCGGGTTAAGGTCTCACAGCTCCACACCAGAAGGCAGGAGAAAGCGGAAACTAATGAAAGACCTAGAGAAGAAGTCTGGCGCCCAAGGTCAAGTTAGGGCAAGCGAGGTCAATGGTCTGGGCTTGTGTCTCCTGGGCCCAGGGACCTTCCTCCTGCTCTGAAGGAAGGGAGAGTTCTAATCTGTCCATGGCCATCCACTGTTACTGGGTTGTGCAGGGAGTGGCTGAGGGAGGGAGGTGGAAACTTGGGAGAGAGGAAGGTTGACAGCTTAATCTTGGAGACTTTCTCCAACTCCAAGTTCAGACTTGTGATGGGGCCAGGCATCACAAAGGAAGCAGAACAGAACAGGGAAGGGAAGCCAGCAGATGCTGTCAAAACGCTGACCCCTTCCCCTCCCCTCTAGAGGATCCATATGACTGTGAATTCTGTAGGATTTCCTGGCGAGGAGCAGTTAGGAGATGACCTCAAATCGAAATCTGAGATGGAGCCATCTCTAGGCTAAAGCCTGGGTTGTGTGTGTTCTAGGTGTAAACAATGGGACCACCTGGGTCAAGGTGGTCTCTCTCTGCAGAAGCCCTTCAGGTGTGTGCCTCCTGCCCTGGGTGGCCCCGAATAGCCAGACTCCAATGTTTGGGCAGCCCTGAGATCTCAGAAGTTGTTTATTCTGGAATTACTGCCTCATTTCTTGCTCACTTCCCTAAATCCTTACCGAGGGCCTGTCCTGGGCAAGGGTGGAGACGGCGAGGTCAGTGGTGTAGAAAATCAAGTTGCTGCCCCCGTGGCCCTGACGCTTCAGAGGGAGAAGACAGGTCATGCCTGGGGACTCCACAGGATTGGAAAATGGTTTCTGGGAGGACAAGTGCTATGAAGCTATAAACAGGACCAAGGAAAAGAGAGGCATGGAGGTCAGAAAAGTCTGACTGTAAGCAGACAGGACAGAGTTGTGCAGGAGGAAACCACACCTGTATTTTGGGAAGGCCTTCTGGTCAGAGGACAATTCCCAGTGTAAAACCTTGAGACAAAAAGAGCTTACCATGCTAATCAGACCAGAAGGAGGAGGGGTCTGTGGCCAGATAGGAGGAGCCTGGACACATACACGTGTAGACAGAGGCGTGGATGGTCTCACAGGCCACAAATGGCAGGATGAGGTTGAGTCTCTGGGTCAATTGCAGGCACAGGAGTGTTTTGAGCAGTGTGGTTTCATGATCTCATTTGTTTCTAAAATGTTGACACTGGCTGAGTGATTTGGGTCTAAAGTTGGAATGGTCCCTACTGCCAGGTTGGCGTGGCTCCATCAGTGGGGAGAGGTGGGGATTGGCTTCCTGGCCTCTGAGGTATTTTATTTTTTTCCTCCTTAACTCATATGTTTATGCTCATGAAGGAGATGAGGATAGAATCAGGAGTCCTGAAACGTCTTTGTTACAGTCACAATTTTCTCTTGGATCGTTCCTTGGGGAAGAGTGTTGTTTCGGGCCCATGAATTTAGTCAGGCCCCCACCCCCACCCCCCGGCATCTTTCAGAGGTAAGAGGAAGTTTGATCCCCGGGGAATGTCCCTAGCTGCTGGTAATGTCCCTAGCTGCTGCTTCAGTTAGTGAGGGAACTTGGGGCCTCAGGGTTAAATCTTGATTCACATTTATGTAATGTCCAGAAAGGTTATGTAATGTCCAGAAAGGCACAGTCCCTTAGGTCTCCCCTTGGGGTGCTGTGTAACCATTTACAAAAGGGGCCCTGGAACCGAAAAAGAAGAAAAAGTATTTTAGAAGAATAAAGCAATAGCTGTTTCCTTGGCTTACTTTAGGAGAGTTGTTAACAACCACACACACACACACACACACACACACACACACACACACACACACTGTGTTTACACTGCAGAGGAAATGAAGTCGATTATTAGAGTCCTGTTGAAATAATCTACAGCCCATGCAGTGTGACTTGTATACGTAACATGACACAGCAGTCCAGGATTATCGATTATCCTATTTCTCCTGGAGCCACTGTATCATGAATGATCTAATACCAATGAAACGAACCTGGGGGCGGGGACCTTAGATTGTTTTAGTAACAATAAAACTCCCTGCTGTGGGTTTGGACCTGCAGAAGTAGACTTGGTAGGAGGCAGGGCTATGTTCAAGTTGATCCACTACGGTTTCCAGACAATGCGGACACGACTTGGTGTAGAGACATCTCCCGTGGCCACTGGAAGCTGTGCTACATCAGGAAAGCTCTGTGCTTGAGGAGATTCCTAAGCAGTTTCTTGCTCTGCAATAGGGAAGACCAGAGGCATAGTCTCGGAGCTCGAGGTCCCCGAGATCTCTCTGGAATATCTGAGCTCTGAAAAGGAGACGAGATGGAGGACCAGGATTTGGGCCCATGGTGCCAGATTCAGTTGGGAGAGGGATGAAGCAAAGGAAAGTTCGGAGCCATAGCTCACGCGGGGAGCACCATGGCTATGTTCTCTCTTGCTTTTGGGGAGGATCTGCTGGGTTGGCTGGGGTGGGCAGACTTGAAGGAGAGCTTGTTCTCCCGGGGTCCCTGGTTCTGGGAGGGTGGCATCTGGACCCTGGGTTTTCACCTTGTCATTATCTTATGCACCTCCTTCCCATGGGCATCGGATCATCCAGAAAATTCGCTAGTTATCCACTCAGGCTTCTGTCACATGCACCGCTGGCAATTTAAGTATACTTTTCAAAACCGTTGTGTTGCTCCTCAATCCTTTTTCCTCTCCGGTCTGCGTTTTCTTGCCTCGGTTACGCAGTGTCTTCTGAGTCAACGGATCCCTGAAGTCATTGCTCCTTATCAAGGGGTTTCCTCCCATGGGGAATATGATGGCTTTGGTGCGATAGCCTGAAAGTCTCTTGATTTATATTTTTTTCCCTGAAAGAACTTCTATTTGTATTTTGCAGGTGTCTGGCTCTTCGTGTACTGGCTGACACTGGCGCTGGTTTTTTAAAAGCCCTCTTGTGCTTTTGGCAGGCTGTGTTCTTCCCAAGCAGATAGCTGGCGGGGGATTATTTCCCTCCTGAAGCTAGTGCGTGACAGACAGGCGTGTGCCTGGGAGCTGTTCGCGTGCGCTTTCTAACTGCGTTTGTTGTGACGCGGGAAAAAGCAGTCCCTCCTCGGGATGGTTCTCACACGGATTTCAGGGGTACCAAGTATTTCACATTCTTTGGTTTCCTTCTCTTTTCGGAGCTTAAAAAAATAGGTATTTAACTCAGCCTCTTCAACCTGTACCCGGACAATAGCCTGTGATTCTTTCCCCTTGTGGTTGCCATTTTCTGATGAATTTGTCCTATCCAAGTTCTCACCATCCTTATATGGTCGCCTCCAGGGGCTGCACCCCCATCTTTCATCTCCGAAGGTCCACCCAAAGGCTTGGCATGCCTTTTTTTTTAGAGTGCCCCGCCCCCTGTCCCCGCCCGCAAAAGTTAACATCTATGCAACCCAGTTATTCACTCTCTCGTTATTGATTACTGCGGCTTCTTGGCAAAGCTGTTTTATGCTTCTCTGAAGATGAGAATTGTTCCCCAAAGTTTCATCCAGCACTCACTCCCTGCCGCTCTTCTGTTTTTTTTCTTTCTCTTCTGGTGCCTTTGGGGGTCAGTGACTCACGTTTCAATGGACTCGGATGCACCTAGAAAAGATGGAATCTTTCTGGAAATGTCAGCTATCGACTTATTTTAACATTTGAGATTCGTCTTCTTTAGTCGTGTTTGGAAGTGTCCAGTGTCTGTCGAAATAAAGCGTTGGGCGGTTCTAGGCTTTTACTAATCTCCATACTGCTGGTACTGTGTTCGCCAAAGGCACTCCAGTGATGCTGACTCAAGGCTTAAAAATCCCAGTCTCCTCGAAAGCAAGCTGTCTCTCCTCTGGAAGGACAGGCATGCCAGTGGTTAGCTTGTCTCTACCTCAGTGGAGGTGGGTCTTAGAAATGACAAGCCTGATCATGAGCATCAAGACCACCACTACACACAGCGATCCAGAGAGCGGGGTCTGGTCCAGGGTCTTCTGCTCTGGGTCTCTGAGATCACCCGGTCACTGCATCACAGACACCAACACACTGTCCCTGGCTCAGTGGGCTCCTTGGAGTCAATTCATGCCCAGCCTCCTGCTGGTCACTGCAGACCTCAGGCAATACTGGGACCATTCTGCCTAGAACCAAAAAGTGGCTGACCACCATGGTGGACCCATAGAGATGGGGGTAGGGGCAGGGGCCGGGGGATGTACAGTAAATGCTGGCTAATGTTTTAAAAAAATTACATATATATATATTTACATTTATTTTTTAAATCATTTTATTGGGAGCTCTTACAGCTATTACAACAATCCATAATTCAATGAGATCAAGGTTCATTGTACAATTGCTGCCACCATCATTTTCAAAACATTTTCTTTCTTCTTGAACTCTTTGATATCAGCGCCCCCCCCAAAAAAATTTTTTTAGGAGCACATATAAAAAAATCTATCCCCTCCAGGCATACCAATGATGTTAGTAAAGTTATTGAGTTGTTTAATCAACGTCTATTTTAAAATAATTTCATCACTACAGTAAGAACACACAGTCCCAATATTTCAGTCAACGCTTGGTTCTTCATCTTCTTTTGTCTCTGACTTTGGTAGACCTTGACCTTCTTGTCCCGAAGGCCATCTGTGTGACCCTCTTTGGGGCTCAAAAGGAACAGTGTTGAAGTTCGGGGAGCATCTCGAGCAGCTGCTCCCCACCTTCCTCATGCTGCCACCCTTGCAGATAGTCCCCCATGTGGTGGTGTCTCCCAAACCATCAAATGACTGTAAATGCTACTACATAAGCTGTCATTTTGCTACTGTGATGAATCATCATGTAAATATCTGACAGGCAGGATGTATTTTCATTGTGACAAATGGAGCATCATGAAAGCATCATGATGCATCACAAAACACGATGTAATTCTATATTGTAGAATATTTATTTTTAATGACAAGTCAATGAAATTTTGTCTTGAAGCAGGGTGCAGCATGGGGAACAATCTTCACGCCGGCTACTCATAGGTGAGCACATCTGCATGTGGGCAGAGCCGCCTGGAGACGGATAGAGGAGCAGTGTCTTGATTCCCAGGACCATCGGAAATATGTGTTGTCTGATGGTCTTAGGCGACCCCTGTGAAAGAGTCGTTCAACCCCCCAAAGGGGTCGCGACCCACAGGTTGAGAACCACCGTTCTAGCACCAGCTCCTCTCAGTTCTCAGTTAAGCCTGGGCTGCATTTCAAAGTGACTCTCCTACTGATTTAGCCATGGAGCCACCTGTCAAGACTGGATATGTTCTGTGGGAACCCAGTTGGAGAAATCCGAGAAAGAGAACTCGGGGCAACCTCCCAGCTTAACACACAAGGTCCTGAAGCCTCGATGGCAGTTGTCCCACCCTTCGCCCATCTTCGGACCCAAGTCACTTAGATGCCATACATCAAGGAAGCACCTACCCAGTAAGCGTTCACTTTGTTTCTGACCGTTTTAGAAGCAGAAGACGCAATGGCGAATGCAAAGGGCTGACACCTTTCGTCCTCTGTTAGATGTCAGAGAATTCACTTGTTGCCCTCGGCCCTGAGGGGCCAGCCGACTGTCCCTTGGCCAGGCAGGGAGATTAAGCAAAAAGGGGTTGTCACCACCAAATGTGTAGGCTAAACGAAAATTAATTGGCCGTGTCTCCATAAAGGGCTTTGAAGGAAATGAGGCGCGCCACAGAAACCTATGGGGGGGAAAAGACCGAAAGCCGGGCATGCACGCGATTACAATCACCTGGGCATGGACACCGGAAACCAACACTAAGTCAAACATGTGCTGCCTAAACCCAGTCTCTAAGAATGGCCAATCCCCTCAACCACGTGCCTCTTTTCCAGCCACTTTTTTCTAGGTGGTTTTCGAGCTCCCCAGAAACGGTCATTTTTGGTGTCAAACTCTCGCAAGGTAGCGGCCTGGCATGCTACCTCCTCCTTTGCCCTCATCACAGTGCCTTGAATTGACAGAAATGCTTCTGCCGTGTGACTTCTTTTGGCTTTGAGAAGCCAGCACCGGGGAAAAGCAGCCCCCGCCCCCCCCAAACCCACACCTTCATGAACAAGTGTTATGTTGGTTCTCAGTAGACAAAGAGAGGGGAAATTTTTTCCTCTGCTAGAACCTGATGCGTTTGTAATATTTAATGCCATTGGAGTAATGTAAGCCTCATAATAACCAAGCAGTTGAAGGGGGGTAGGGATGGCTTAATGTAGAGCTCCTATCTCAGACTCAAGCAATGCTATTCAAGCCCCTGCAGGCCAGATGTCCTCCAGGGGACTGGTTAACCAGTGGAACATATATTTCAAGATGCTGCTCAGTGGGGAAAAGAGATGAACTATTCCTATATAGAATAGTTTGAACAGATCTTTCTGCCCATCTTGATAACATGCCTGGCATGGTAACGTTTTAGGAATGGAGGACAGACAAGGGTTGCTAAGGGTTAGAGTGAGGGCTGGTTGAAGGTAGGTCAGAGGGTAAATGGTTCATGAGAGATCTTTGCTCTGGATCTTAGCTCTGGGGTGGAACCATTAACCCACTCAGGTTTGGGTACTCATGATTTCTCTCAGATGAACGGGGTTGGGACTCCTCACGAAGTTTTCCTTGGTCCCTCCAAGAGGAGAAGGGACCCTACTATGAAAGCAATGGCAGAGAAATGGTCTCAGCTCCATTGCTGCATTCCTGGGACCTTCCGGGTCCAGTCAGTGGCCCCTGGCAAGGCCCTTCCTACCTGTAGGCCCACCGCCACCATAGATCAGCATCGTGGTGGTGCAGTGGGTTACCCGCCGGGCTACTCACCATAAGGTCCGCAGTTTGAACCCCCAGCTGCCCCAAAGAGAAAGATGTGGAGATTGACAGCCTCAGAAACCTGCAGGGGCGGTTTGATTTTGCCCTAGAGGGACACAGTGAGTGGCAAACTGCTCACTGGCAGTGTCTTTATCACCATGGTAAGTTTCTGTAAGTGCCTTTCTAACTCATGGGAAGGAGACCCCTTGCATGACAGCCCCAGGGATCATGGATCGTTTGGGCTACTTTCTGTGCTGGGGGAGCTAAGACCAGTTCAGGGCTGGGCTACGCCATGGAGAGACCCCCCCCTCCCCTCCCCCTCCCGTTTTAGAGCAGCTCCTTGGGCAGACTCGAGTTCTCCGAGAGCATCAGACGCTCACAAGGCTGCCTACTCACTTCCAAAGGATGGGTAGACAGACAGACAGACAGACACCTCCTGATTTAGCCGTGGAGTCACTCCAGGTTAAACTTCGTACCCTCGCCTCAGCCCCTGCCTCCTCTCGTAGGACAAGTCCCTATGCTGGGGACCAAGAGTGCCTGACGCGGCCCCAGCTTCCTAATTAGAGTTGGGCGTGGGTTTCATGAGACTATATTTAGCTACTCCACCAGGACTGGAAATAATTTCTGATGAGAGGTCTGTCGAGGGTCCTCGGAGGCCCCTAAACCAGAAGGGACAGTGCAAGCTCAAACTGAGGTTGGTAGGACCCACAGCTGGAGGAGGAGACTGGTAAGACAAGGGGAGGCTGAGCAGGCAAGCCCTTGTGTGTGTGTGTGTGTGTGTGTGTGTGTGTGTGTGTGATCTAGTCTGAGATTCATTCCCTAATCCGCAAGGACAGCTATCATTTGGGGGTGGCATCTGGGCACTTCTCAACTCTGGACTCTGCTTCTGATCCTCATGCCAACCTGAAAGGCCCCTGCCCCCAGGCTGTGCCTGCACTGCCCCAGCCTCAGCGCTCTCAGGGAGCCTCAGTGCACAAAGGACTCAGGACCACATGCCTGAAGCTCAGAGGGTCACTGAACAAGGTCCCCTTGATGGCCTGCTGTCCCCTCCTTCGTACTGGCGATTGCACTGAGCTGGGCCCCATGCATCTTGGCACATATATCTAGCTCTAGGTTTTGTAGGCTTATTTACCTGGATTGGTGGGTGTACAATCTTGCCTCTGTGTACGTTTCTATGGCGCCACATCCCACTCCATCCTCTCAATGTCTCTCTCTTCATTCATCCATCTACCTGCGGCTCTAGGCCTATACTCTGCAATCTTTGTGAACCACCAGTGAGTCTCTATTTTGTGGATACAACCAGAGCACACGCTATCTTCCTGAAAGTCTTCAGGCCACTGGCCTCCAGTGAGTGGTGTCTAGTGTTGCCATGGGGTTGGGTACCAGTGACAGGGGCTCTCCAGGAAAAAAAGATATTTCTGTAAGGGTCAGTATCACAGGGCAGTGGCGGTGCCGGGGGTGGGGGAGGTTGCAGCCCAAGGTAGGAGCGATGGAGGTCTTCACCAAGGGCCCACGACTGATCATAAAACCAAGCAGCTCTAGCGATGGTCTGTATTTTGTCTTTACAAGGACCGTGGCTTTGCCTCAGAAACAGGGCCTTTCACAGCACCGTTCAAAGCAGGTTTCTGATGACCCGGCTGACTGGCACATCTGAACAGGCTGTGGAAATGGGATGCAGAGCTGCCACATGGCAGAGGGTTCACGGCATCTGGTGGTCTAGTCACCGGTGGGTGACCCTGCACTTGACACAAAATGCTTCTGCCCCATCAGACACTGTAAGCACAGGGCTGCCCAAACCTGCCTAAAACATGCCCACCCCCCACCACACACCCATTCCAATTATAACCAAACTGAGGTCCTGAGATGGAAGCAAGAGATGCTCCCTCCATGGCAGTGGAGGGTCCCGAGACCACAAATGGGAATGCCTTGGGTAGTCTGTCCATGAAGGGAATAGAGAGGGAATTTGGGGGAGAGAGGGGCAGTGGGGACGGTCCTTCTCATCCATGGCTTCCCTCTCCCCACCACCCCTGGGTGGCTCTAACCATGGTCCCCGCAATCAGTGTTTTCCTGGTGACTGCAAAGCAAACTATATGTGAAGGAGAAAGGATGGATTTTTCTTTTTCTGTCATACTCTGCGCTTTGCACGCCACATGTAAGAAACGTCTGTCAACCCAAAGGTCCCTAGGATTTCCTCTGGGAATCCGTATCGATTTAGCTCCTAAATTTCGTCTGTGATCCAACCTGAGTCACACCTTGGATCACAGTGGGCGTGTGGGTTGAGGTTTTGCTGCACATGGATGCTGTGTTGTTCCAGTACGATTTGTTGAAAAGGATCTCCTTTCCCCAGAGGAGCGCCTTGGGACTTTGGGGAGAAATCACTCACCCTTCTATGCCTGGGTCTATTTCTGCACTCTTTCTAAAGAAAAACGTCACACTCTAAAGGGGTGGGGATACACGTCTAGCTGGACCGTCTTGGCCACTGCAGCTTAGCAGTAAGTCTTGACACCAACTGGGCTCCTTGGGATGCTGTTCATCCTCGCTCCTCACCCTCAGCGCTACGGCCATGTCAGATAGGAGCCTTCTTGGGAGGAGTTGCCCTCCATGTGACAGGATACCTTGCCTCCACCTGTCCAATCCCAGTAAGCACCCTCCCCAGGACAATCCAAATGGTCTCCAAATATTGTCACAGGTCCCCTGGAGGGGAAAACCACATCCACTGGGAACCCCATCGTTCCTTGCCTGTGCGCTTCCATCGCGACTCTTCGACGATCTTACCAGTTTCTGCTTAAAAGAACCCCGTTCTCATTGGGATTGTGTGGCGTCTGTCCGTCGTGGATTGCTTAGGGTTTCTCAGAGCCGGCATTTCCGGCTTTCTCAAGGCGTGCCACCTGAGCTCGCTGGATTCAGGCCTTTTCTTCTTCTGCGAGCGACACCCTCCTCCTCCTTTAGCTGTGTGTCGTCCATGATCACCCTGGGGGGTGGGGGGAAATCTTTCCTTTTCATGTCCTTCAAAGTACTTTTGATTTCTGCTTCCAACTTCTTTGAAAACCGGCCCCCCCACCCAAAGAAAAAAAAAAAAAGGAAACAGAAAACCACCCATTTCAAAGTTTTTTTTTTTAGAAATGTGTTGATCGTTTCCAACTTTTTGGGGATTTGCCAAAGGACCTTCCAGTGGCGGGCTTCTGCATCCCGGTGCTGTCGGGAGTCCAGCTGGCTGTAAATGTAATCCTTTGGATGCTATGGAGACTTGCCAGTGTGCGCTCCAGCCACATAGCCGCGGTTCTGGGGCAGGTGTAGAGGAGTGCCTTTTGCTGTTGTTGGGTGTCGTGCTCTAGGAATACCATTCGGCCGCAGTCCTCTGATACGCCAGCTCTGGAGTCCCGAGGGCTCAGCCCACAGACTAGGCTCTTGCTCTTTCTGGGTGCCAGAAAGTAGGTCCTCTTGGACTCCATTTGAGAACACTCTCTTCCACACACCCCTGGGTGAGCATGTTATAAAAAGGAAATGACTAGCCAACCACACAAACGCACAGCGAACTGCTCCCCCCCCACCCCTCTGAAATCCCCAGAGAGGTAGCGTCTTCCGGTTGCCCCGGGATTGTGTTTCCTCCCCAGGTTTCAGCCTAGGCCCGAGGGGGGTGTGGTGTCACCCCTCTAGGAACAGATAAACTTTTGGGGGGGTCTCGATTCGCCATCCTATGTCCTGTGACATCAGCTGGTGTCATGAACTGCACTGTGGGCTTGCTCAGGGCCGGAAGGCGTGTCCATAGTGGACGGGCCATCTGTGGCCCGCTTGGCGTTGTTGGTTTTCATTTTTTTTCAGTGAGTGTTCCAAGAGTGTTCCACTCTTAGATTGTGGCATCCAACCTCCTAGAAACTATTGGGACCCTGAGGCCTGGTGTTGGTGGAGCGAGAGGGAGGGGGCGGCATTCATTCCTATCACTGCCTCCCAATAGGCAGGAGACCAGAACTTGGCTGTTCCATAGAAAACATTTCCCAGTCCAGGGGAAGAGAAGGAGACGTGCCTGTAGACAGAAGTGACCATGCAAAACATTAGCCATCAGGACTGACGTCTAATTCTCCCGGAGCGAGGAATCTTCTTGTGGGTTGTGCGGGCTCCTTGCCCTTGGTGGCTGGAGTCTTGCCCCCTGGCACAGTTCCAGCGGGTCAAAGGACATCCCTCCAGGAAAGTCCTCTGTGGCTCCTCTCTGTTGAGGCAACCTCCCCTGCTCTTTGTCCCCAGACGCAGTGGGATATCAAAGCTCTCAGCCATGGAACCGAATGGCCCGAAATGGAATGGCGTCTCCAGAGGAAGTCACACAATGACTACATCAGACTAAAGCAACATGAGACTCCCACACCAGACACTTGGGCCTGGATTCTTGCCAGGGCCTATCAACATCATCTCCAGTAAGCGACTCTCCCCGCCGATGGCCTAGCCACCAGAGCTCTTCTGGATGCCAAGGCCAACCCCAGGGACGTGGGCTGCGGCCCCTCGGAGAGGGAAGCAGCTGCCTAGGAGAGGTGCCACGAGGAAGAGTTGCACATCTTTGTGGTAAAGCATTAGAAGCAGAGACACGCAGCTTGACTAGGCTGGGGAGCCAAACCACAGTCGGCTCTTTTGTTGGGAGAGCCAGGAAAAGGGACAGAACTGGCCACGCTAGGTTCTCACGATCAGCTCCGCGCCTTCTAAAGCGGACCAGAATGACTAAGGACTCCATAAATGTCTAGTCTTCGGAAGGACTTGGTGGCCCCCCAGTACTGTTCTGTCATACCGGGAAAGGCTCACAGGGACCATTTGGTGTCTTCCAAGCTTCCAATCACAAACGATCCTCTGGGGAACACAGTTTGGGATTGTTTTCCCAGCTGGAATTTCAGTATTGCTCCGAGTAAGGGCTCGACTGGTGGGATGTACAGGCCTGAATGCCGAGGCACCTCCTCCTGGAGGGAAAATCCTGCGATGTGCGGTTGATTCTCTGCTTTGGTGGTGTGCAAGATTCCGAGGTCCCAGGGGAGGAGTCGGAGGAGTTCGACACTTTTCATGAGTCTTGGATATCTGGGCTGTGAAGACCCAACTTAGAGATGATGGCACCTAACACCTGAGCCAAGTTCATCTCTAATCTGAGCATGGGGGACCCCAGGACAGTGGCCTCACCCTTGAGTTTCACGTAGGAGTCTTTGAGCCAGTTCATGTGTGGTCCCTTAGTTGCCTTCAGGGCCCAATGTTTATTGAATCTGATCAACCCTAGGACACCCCTTAAGTGGCGGGGACATCAAGGACAAGAAATGAAACCTGGAAAAGAGGTGACAGACGGCTCGGGCAAGGAGCCCGGTCCCTCATCTGTGAGCAGAGAGGGCAAAGCACTTCCTCTTCTGACCTAGATCTTTGTGGCCTGGCATAGGGGCCATCCCTCCAGTGCGGTCAGCAGTGATCCTTCCAGATGTGGAGTCCTTGCCCCAGAACCAGTGAGCCCCATCAACAATCACCCCAAGTCGAACAGAGGGAAAGATAAGCTGAGTTTTTTTGAGACTAGTCCCGGAAGATGTTCTCACAGCAACTGACACTTTACGGCGAGTGCTTCTCCTCTGGTAGTTGACACAGGGTTTTTTTACGCTCGATTTTCCTCTGACAAATGCTCACTCCCGATTACATCCGGGTGACCACAATCCTGGCAAGGAGTGCTGGGCCATAGATGCCAGGCCCTAAAGAAGTGTTATGGGAGGAAGCCACCCTTTCTCCCGGATGTGTCGAATTCTGGTTGGCCCCATCTCATCGGCTGCTGACCCAAAGAGGGAGGCTCGAGAGAGTCAATGAGCACAGGAAGCCTCGAATCCACACTTCTGAGCTCTGGCCCCTCGTGGAGACTGCTGAAGCCAGTCGAAGGCACAGATCGTTTATTCTAAGATAGGGCTGATTTATAGGACAATGGTTTATGCTGTATGACCTTCAAATGCTAATGCTGACCGTTAATGAAGCCAGGGACCTTCTAAGAGAGATTGGCAGAGTCCAATGCCAATTGATTTCTGAATACCTGGATAAGATAATCCCGGGCATTTCTCTCATCCAGAGGGGGAAGTCCTTTTTGACCCAGAATCTAGGGAAATCTTCATCCAAGGACTGGCCCATTGGAGGTATGAACCAGGCAGGATTATTTGCTAGGTGTGAAGGTGGCACGCATCCTGGTTCTCAAATCTTCATCTACCACTGGCCAATGACTTAGTGGGTCCTCCCAGCCCAAGCTACCCAGTGTTCCTTCAGGGCCTTAAAGATGACCGCTACCTCTGCCAGGGGCCTCTCTACAACTCTGGTATTGGCAGCGGAGGGGAGTTAGGAGTGCCCCAGGAATTAATAACCAGCCGGACTGACCTTCAAATGACTCCACTAAAGAAGGCCGTCCTATAGTTGCAAGCCCCCATAATGCCCTCAAATAATAATAGTCACGCTTTCTCTACCCACAGTAATATCTCCAATGGCCGGCCTGATTTTCCAGAGCCTGCCCTTGTCCCTAACCTGACTAGTGCCGATGGCAGCCTGCCAGTCCTTTCCATAGTGATTTGGCAAGCCCGTGGGTCTTTTCCCACCCCCTCGGAGACAGTTGCCCATTTACAACCTTGGTGGTGCATTGGGGAGCTCACAACCAAGAAAGTCTCAGCCCCTTTGGCTACTAGGACCCAAGGCACTGTTGTACCTGAAAAGTCCGCTACATTCAAAAACAGGCAGAAGTTCCAACTTCAAGAAGTCTTAGGCAAAACTAGAGAGGGCAAACACATTCCCCTGAGAAGTCGCAATTGGTCTAGTTTTTTTAGATCAAGCGACCAGGGATGGCAGCCCCTTCATCTTGCAGGAAGGCACAATCAACAACCCTATGTTGCTCACAGTGCTGGATGCACACACCAGCCCCAGGAGACTGACACACTCCTCATGGGGCTGGGGGTGGTGGTGTAACATTTCCAATTCTACATGTGTTGCTTGGAAATTGTAGCTTTCCTTCCCTGGCCAGTTCAGACCTCATCTGCCCATGCAACCTTTCTAACTCATCCCTACCTACTGGGGGCTGTGTCATCTCATTTGGTGGCTAGGCCAACGGGTACCAGACTCGAGGACAAGGTTTCCAACCACTTCCTGAACTTCAGAGCCATAGTGGAATCCTGTGGGTTGTGTTTTGAGGGGACAGTAACCTCTGGACTTGTGGATGTCAGTTACCTACCTACAGAAGTGACAACCCCAACTGATGTGGTTGAAACACAGCCTTCCCAGATGAGAATGGTGCTGGGCTGGATCTTGGAAGGAGAACTTATGCAATTCACTGTTGTTGGTGGTCCACCTTCCACGTCCCACTTCCCATGGGTATACATACCACTACTCAATGCAGTTACGCATTTTGGCTTTGTTACTTAGTCTGTCTAGCCTTGGTAGTGAGGCTCCCTGAAGACCCCAGGCCCTCACAAAAGCCTTTGCCTCAACTATACAGAAAATGAGGGTCCCATATGCACTGAAAGAACTGAATAAGCCATTCTAAATGATGCACACCCAATATGTCATCAAGCATGACTTATCCCATCCTTGAAGCCAGAACAACATCTGCTCTGTCCCTTTAGGTAAAATCGGTATGTTTGTCTGAATCTAATGGTCTTTTGACAAGCATCTCAATCCTGAGATTGGCTTTCCTTTTGCCCTTACATGAAGCCACAGCTCCCAACACTTGTAGACATTAGAGGGTGACACGCTTACTGTTGCCGAGAGCTACCATAAACTTTGCCTGTAAATATTTTCTAAGTGTCCACTGCCAGTGGATGCCAACAGATTATGAAACACAAAGAGAAGTAGCCCAGCAATTTGCTGGCTGTGTATCTGTAAAACTTTTAGCCTTATAACGCTCACACTAATAATAGTCATGGAGCTGAATGTAAAGTGATGCTTTAAAGGACCACTACGTAATGGTCTTGCTCCCCTCCCTTAATCCTCCTCTTGGCTAGCTTCTTGGAAGGGCTACCTCCATCTGAGGGCACTCTCTTCTAAGACTTATCAGAAGAGATATCCTCCCACCCCAAGAGCTTGCTTGTCTCTGGAGATCCTATTCCTTACATGACGTCAACTCAACTTACGCACCGTCATTCCAGATGACCAATGACCACACCTTGAACCACACTTTCGGTCCTTGACTTTTCCCCGGACTTAACCTTTGAACTCTATACCAGATTTCTCAAGCATGAGTTGTTCATACGCTTGGTCTTCAACCCCGAGCTCTGATCCTGAAGACCCATGCACCTGTTGGGAGAAATTTGATTTCCTGGACTGTTTTAACCCAGAAATAGTCATGGGTCTTGACATGACCTTTATCTCCTTGAACTTCCCTGCACAACTGTGAGTATATACACAATGGATTTCTTTTTGATGTTCCATGTTTTTCAGACCCTCTGGAGGGCTAAACACTGCTTCTTTAATACTTTCTTGAGTAACACTATCTAAAATCTATATGTGCCTTCCTGGCATCCTGCACCCCTACCTGCTGATCTTCCTTCTCTCTGCTCACTATTAAAGCATCTGCATGACAATTTTGGGCTACTTTTCCCACTTGCAGACAGCACCGTCTCCATTTGAACTCTTTCTTTAGCCCCTTAAAGTCCCTGGCCCTCATTTCCTCCAAACTCTCACTTTTCACTGCTCCTACTCGTACCAACACACTACATGTTTATACCCAGTGAACGGAACCTACCACTGGTGCCCGCTGGCATTGCCCTCTGGGCATGCCACCCAAATCTCTTGACCACAAAAGTCAAGACCTTCACATGGTGTTGGCTGGCTGATATACTGTAGACCTAGTTACTTACCTGTTCCCACACCTAGAAGAAGCTGAAGGTTGCTTTGATGCTAGCGTGATTTCTTCCGTTTACACCTAACTGTTTATACCACTGAAGGTCACACAAGTTAGCTTGATCATAACCCACCTTTCATAGTTGCTTCCAGGCTTTGTCCTTGAATCCTTAAGACACGCTCCAGGTGCCACGCTTTGCAGATTTAGAACAAAACCTGAAACATTTAAAACAATGCCGCCTTTAGGTTCTATGTGTAACCCTAATTATGTTCAACACTTGACCTTTCTGTGTGACCCCAACCGCATGATCCAACTGTAACGCCTAATTGGAATGCAAGACTATCACCACGTCACTGGACTCCATTGCACTATGTCGTTCCCATCTCAGTCTATGAGCCTGGAATTGACTCACTTGTGCCATAAAGACATGATCACCTAATATTCCTCCTGGGCTCACTGTGGTCACCACAGACCCCCCCAGAGCCTCAATCCAGCCACAGCAGTGAACCAAAGCCAAACCAGACTGCTCTGGCCGATCAACCACTTTCAAAAGCTCTGCTCATAATTCAAGAGCTCTGTTCTGTTCATGCTTCAAATGGACAGAAGGGCTTAAGGCTCATGATTACCAAAGATAGTCCTGGGCAACTGTCTACTTCCAGGGGCTGGGCTAAGGCATGGAATGGGCCTGCACACCCACAAGCTGTGGCACCCCCTCTTCTTCTGTTCACTCACACATCAGAAAGGGGTAGTGTGAGTTAAACATATGCATATGCATATACATGTGTGAGTGCATGCGCGTCATAGCTATCCATGCTAGAACCTCTAGCGACTGAAGGCAAAAGCAGCATATGTTATCATAGTAGAATGAGATGATTCTAAAAATTTTAGTAGGTGTGGGATAGCAAGATTTTTACTGTATGCCACATTTTCTACAAAAAGTACATTCCACATATTCTCCTCCAAATTGGAGATTCTCAGTGCGTTTATTGGGTGATCTTGTTGCGGACTGCCTCTTCTGACTGCCTCCTAGGTCAGGGTGGAGGTGTCTGTGCAACTAAGGGTGCTTCCGGTGGCACGTTTGGTGACAATTCAGGTCTCTCGCCCTGGACTGCTCTCTCTGACTCCCGGTGGCCCGTGTGTCACAGAGTAACAGAGTCACGGAGTAGGGCTGTGCCATCGGGTTTTCTGGGCTGTCACCTTTAACTTTGTGTATGCAAACCATGTGTGACAGTCAGAGACCCGTTCAGGTCGGTAACCATTGTGTTACAAGTCAGGTCTTTGATAACTGTACCAAAGTTTGGGGCAGAGACCACTCGCTCAAGCAAATCACCAGTTTCTAGCCTATGTGCTAACGACTAGCATTCCTCTAGTAGTTGGGCCTCGTGGTGACAGACGGGCTTTCAAAGAATATTGGGTCTGCCTCACGGGAAGATGATCTAATAGTAACCTTAACTAGCTAATTGGTCCCTTATGGGCATTAACCCTCATCTTTCATGTAGCTACTTCTTATGTGGCCAAGGAGCCCTGGTGGTGTAGTGGTTACGCTTTGGGTTGTGATCCGTCAGTCAGCAGTTGGAAATCAGCAGCCAACCCTTGGGAGTAAGACAGGACTTGGACTCCTGTAAAGAGATTCAGTCTCAGAGTTGGAGTCAAGATGATGTCCAGGTAGACTCACCTGCCTGGCGCTCCTGCTGGTAGACCAGGAGATTAAGAGGCATGGAAATCAAGCAGGAGGAGAAAGCAACCCGACCAGTGGTTCCAGAGGGACTTAGGTGGGGGAGGGGAGGGAGGAGGTGGGGGAAGGGAGCGGTGAGCCAACAATGCCATAGACGGGAACAATTAGGGAATTAAAATCAACAATGAGGAGGATGTAGAGATCCTGGGGGTGTTGGAGCAACAGCAATCTAGCTGAGAGGAATTACTAAGAGGCAGAAGAAGGGCAAGTGTGATAGTGGGGCAGGAGGAAGGTAAAAGGAAACAGAGGAAAGATCTAGGAAGCAATGCTATGGATAGAGGTATCAACACAGGTGTACACTCATGTAAATATATTAAATCAGAAAAAGAGGTATTGGCCTATGTACATACATTTATGTGGCAATACATTGAGGAAACAGGTGGCTTTTGGGCCTCTGCTGAAGTCCACCCTCAACGAAAGAACACTTTGCTATAACAACCTGGCATTCTGTGATGCTCACCCTCCTGGCACAATTGCTGAAGACAAAATGGGTGCATAAGCAAATGTGGTAAAGAAAGCCGATGATGCCTGGCTATCAAAAGATATAGCATCTGGGGTCTTAGAGGCTTGAAGTTAATTAAGCAGCCATCTAGCTGAGAAGCAACATGCCCACGTGGTAGAAGCACACCAGCCTTTGTGATCATGAGGTGTTGACAGGATCAGGTAACAGGCATCAGAACACCCAAAAACAAACAAACAAACAAACAAACAAACAAACAAACAAACAAACAAGCAAGCAGACAGACAGACAGACAAACAAAAAACATATTGTTGAGAAAGAAGGGGTTTGGAGCAGAGAACCAAAACCCATCTGTAGACAATGAAACATCCCCTCACTGAAGGGTCACAAGAAAGGGATGAGTCAACCAGGGTGAAGTATAGCACTGATGAAACACACAATATTCCTCTGGGTCCTTGAGGTTTGTTTCCTCATCCCCACTCTCATGACCCCAATCCTGCTTTTCACTGCAAGATAGACCAGAGCATGTACACAGGTACAGATAAGGGCTCATGACACACAGAATCCAGGTCAGATAAACCCCTCAGGAATAGAAGTGGGAGTGGCGATACCAGGGGGGTAGGGGGGAGGTGAGGAGAGGAGAGGGGAAGACACTGCGGGCGAAGGGAGAAATTTGTCGGTGTAAGCTTAGGAAAACAATTGATAATTTATCAAGGGGTCAATGAGGGTGGAAGGAGGGAGGGAGGAAAAAAAGAGGAGACGATCCCAAGGGCTCAAATGGAAAGTGAAATGTTTAGAAAATGATGGCAACATATGTACAAATATGCTTGATACATTTGATGTATGGATTATTGCAAGAGCTGTACGAGCCCCCAGTAAAATGATCTTGAAAAAAAGAAAAGCGTCTCAGTCCCAGAAACCCACAGGGGCAGTCCCACCCTGTGCTTCGGGGTGGCTGCGAGGTGGCATCCACTCAATGGCAGTGAGTTTGACTTTGGTTCTAGGGGCAAGCCCTTTTCAGGTGGTCCCATCTGATCGTCTCCTAGGGAAGTTGTACTGCTACTCCCCATCTCCCTGGGGGCACGAATTAAAACTACACACACACACATACGTACATGACAGGGACAGAACAGGGACATCTGCCCTGTCTGCTAAGAGGATGAACAAGGGAGTCTGTGACAACTGGCTTGGTAATCACCTAACCTTGAAGCCAGGGCCCAGGAAAATTCTGGCACAGAACTACTTGATAATTCTGAGACCTGTTGACCCAGAGCAGCAGCCCAGAGAAAACCCAAATGGAAAGAAATGACGAATGAGACCCACGGATGAACTGAGTAACAACGAATTAGAAAGTTGCTCGGCCATCTGCAGATTGGCAACCCCCTCCCCGTTGAAAGTGCCATCTCCTTTGCTCAGGGCCTTTCTCAATTTGCTAGAGGGACCTGCTTCACTTCTTTTGAAGCGACTGCGCTTTAATAAACTCGTAGCTGAACTCTGCTGCTGTGTGCACACGTGTGGGAGCAGCGTGGCTTATCTCTGGACCCTAACAAACCACATGGGTTTGAAGCTTATTAGTTCCCCTTTGGGCAACAGCCTGGGGACCGAACTTCACTATACACTTTATGTTTGTGTGTGTGTCTTTACATACCCGACCAGTCCCTGGAGAAGGACATCATGCTTGATAAAGTGGAGGAGCACCGAAAGAAGAGGGAGGCTCTCAAGGAGATGGATTGACTCCATGGCTGCAGCGCTGGCCTCAGGGATAGGAACAATTGTGAGGATGGCGCAGGACTGGGCAGGGTTTCATTCTGTTGTGCACAGGGTCACTAGGGGCACCTGTGGTAGGTACATACTCTGTTGTCAATTTGAGACTTCAGAATGAAGGGGTGGAGTTGAGTCTGTCAGTCAGGTTGCAGCTTGATGACCTCATTTGCAGCTTGATGACAAATCGCTTGCTGGAGGTGGGACACTCACTCACTCCCTGCGAGACATTCCTGAGGACAAGACATATGGAGCTACCATAGAGCCCTGGAGCTGGAGGAGCCATGTGGAGACCCCTGCCAGTGCTGAGATACTTACTCTGCCACTGGATCCACAAGATTTTCCACTCACTGGCCTGTGATCTTCCTGCATTCGGCATCATTGCTTGTGTTGCCTGAGTCTGAAGAGGAATTTATAGATTGGTACCGGCTATGTGGACTAATATTGATTGTAGGGACTTGGTGATCTGGACTGGGCTGGGATGGTTTCTCAATATTCAATTGCTCTTGTATATAAAGGTCTCTCTTATACACATATGAGTGTCTCTGAATCTGTTTCTCTAGTCTACCCAGACTAATATGGAACCTAACAACAAATGGAACCCAAAGAGAAGCACAGCAGTCCACGTAACCCAGCCTGAAACCCCAATCAAGGCAGATGTCTACAGTTCCCCGCGTGTCTTGCTCTCCTCATTGCTCTTGCTCACGTGTCCTGCTGTGTGCTTCTCTGGTAAGTCTGAGTATAGAAGTAGCCCAAGCTCAGGCCACCTCACTTTTTTAATTGACCAGAAGGCTGAGTTAAAACCCGCCTCCTCTTAATAATGAAAACTTCCTGGAGAACTTTGTCCCAACCGGCCTCTGTTATGTCCAAGGCAATCCTTGTTTTATCATCACAATGGAATGCCTCCCTGGAATTGCCCTGAGGACAATTCTTGTTTGAAGTGCTCCTTCAAGTCATTCTCCCCAGGACAGGTGTGTTGATTTTTTTCCTGTGGGTTCCCGAGACGAACTCTTGATCAAAGAGAAAAAAAAAACCCCAAAATGTGATCTAGTCAATGTCCACTCATCGCAATCCTATAAGACAGGGTAGCATTACCTGGATGGCGTTCCGAGATTGAAACTCTTGGCGGGAGTAGAAAGCGCCGTCTTTCCCCTGCGGAGCAGCTGGTGGTTTTGACCAACCACCTTGTAGATCACAGCCCAGCGCACCTGCCGCTCTGTTACCGGGGATCCTGTGAAGACAGGGTATCTTAAGTTAGAGTAACTGCTGGTAGAATGCCCTCTGAGGGCTGTACCAACGAACATGCTTGGATTTCATCCACATATGTGGCTGCTTGCTTGACATGGTACCACTGCAGGTTCGTGGGTATAATAGTTTTTACACTAATAATGATGAGAATCAATGATAATAGAACAGGAATGAAATCTATGGTGGATTCTAGATTTAAAAAAATGCCAAAACACATAAGCTGCCTTAAAAAATCATTTTATTAGGGACTCATACAACTCATTTCACAATCTGTACATCATTTGTGTCCAGCACATTCGTACATATGTTGCCATGATCATTCTCAAAACACCTGCTTTCTACTTGAGCCCTTGGCATCAGCTCCTCATTTTCCCCCTCCCTCCCCGCCACCCCTCCCATCAGCTGCCTTTTTCATAAGGAATAGACCTAAATACTTGTCTGACACAGAATGTTCTGGTCTCAAGACTAGGTCTGCCCCTCAGAGGGTTGATAAAACAGGACTGACCACAGACCAGGGACCTAGTGATGGTCAAGTGGGCTGGAGGCCATCACCACCCACCTCTATACACTCACACATCAACCTACACCGACGTCTCCTGGTTTACGTAAAAATCGATACCCAAACCCAACTCCCTGCTATGGAGTTTATTTCCTCTTGCAGTGGCATCTCCAGTGTTCTTGTCACCCAGTGCTGTAACCTGGGGGGTCGTCCGCTCTCCTGCATGGACCTCCTTCGTAACAGATGGTACAGAATCCTTAGTCATTCTTCCAGACTCAGATACAATCCCTACTTTCCCAGGTCGGATCTTGCTCCTTGGGGCTGAACCTACAGGGTATTGATGCCACCTGGTGGTGCTGAGGGCAACATCAGGTGTACAGGGGTCTGTAGTCTTCCTAATAAAGGATACTGTTGATAGTTTTGGTGCCCAAACACTTGATCATACTTAGTTCTTGGCATGTATTATGCTTACAGGGATTTACATGAACCAGAATGCCATTTATAGAAGTGTGATATATCTGTTAGTGAAATAAAGACAGTGGAATCCCAGTCCTCAACCGCCTTAGTACTCGACATAATCTGATTTCAACGTGAAATGTTGAGAAAATTTTGCATCAGAGTTCGAACAAAGCATCAGAATCTAACCCGACGCACCTGATTTTCATAAACAGCAGTTTGTGTTTCGGTGGGGTTAGTTGGCGTTGTTAGTGCGCATTGTTTAAAACTTTTGCGGCTGTGTTCCAAGCGTTTTGCTGTAGTTTTCTGTTTTTGTGACTTTTTGTGCTGGTTTTAGATAAAAAGACACAAGTCCTAAGAAAGAGTTTTTTGAAAAGAACCATCATGATAAGGAACTGGTTAACCATGTTATCCATATTGTTGATAATTTAGTAAACCCTTTTAGAAAACAGTTATGGAAACGCCAACAGCAGACCACATTAGACAGATTTTTTTTTAGAGAAAGCTAGCCAGATCCTAGTGAAAAAGGCGAAGAAGGAAAAAACTCCTGAAGAGCAGCTACCAGATGATTTTAAGGAAGGGGATCCCCTTCCCAAACAGTGACTCCCTCTCCATTCTTCTTCTCCACATTGTGTCCACAGATCCAGATCCTCATCAATCTCAAGGTCTGGGCCATGCTGTAGTTGTTAAAAACTTTTTAATGTTGTGTTTCTTATTTAAATTATATGATTTAACTCTGAACTTATTTACTTCTCAATTTCTGTGTAATGTTCTGTATAAAAAGGCAAGGCTAGGGTAAAAACTTGGTGGTTGAGAACAGATTAATCTGTTTCCAGTTATTTCTTATGGGAAAAATTGATTTGGAGCTCGACTGCATCACATCTTGACGCTCCTTCTAGAATGGATTAGTCTCAAGGTCTGGGCTTCTACTGTACCTAAAATATATGAAACAAGGTGCAGAATGCAGAAATCATCTAACAAAATCATTGTGTTACTCCGGGTACTTTAGAGAAACAAATCCACAGAACCTCATATACAAGAGAGAGTTTTATATAAAGGGTAAGTGCACATCAAGAAAACATTCCAACCCAGTGCTGTCCAAGCCCACAAGTCCAACATCAGCCCATATGTCCGTCACCAATCCACAAAGTCCTCCATCTCACAAAACACACACAATGACGCCGACTGCAGGAGGAAAGCCAAATTAGTGAATGTGTAAACATCTCAGCACTGGCAGGGGTCTCCACATGGCTGCTTCAGCACCCAGGGCTGCAT
>NW_022106189.1:37349810-37354346 GCF_000313985.2 Echinops telfairi
GTGTTTGTACATCGTTTCTCAAAACATTTTCTCTCCATTTAAACCCCCGACATTAGGTCCTCATTTTCCCACTCCCTCCCCGCTCCCCCCTCCCTCATGAGCCCTTGATAGTTTAGAAATGGGTTTTTTGTCATATCTTGCCCTGTCCGACGTCTCCCTTCACCCACTTTTCGGTTGTCCGAAACATACAACTTTCCTCTAGTTCCTAAATGCGTCCTCTCCCCACTATCATGATCTCAATTCTACCTTACAAATCTAGCTACACCCTCGGGTACAGTGGTACACATAGGAACTGGAAACACAGGGAATCCAGGGCGGATGATCCCTTCAGGACCAGTGGTGTGAATAGCGATACTAGGAGGGTGGAGGGAGGGTGGGGTGGAAAGGAGGAATGATTACAAATATCTACATATAATCTCCTCCCTGGGTGATGGACAACAGAAAAGTGGGCAAAGGGAGATGTCGGACAGTGTAAGATATGACAAAATAATTTAATTATCAAGGGTTCATGAGAGAGAGGAGAGTAGGGAGGGAGGGGGAAAATGAGCTGATGCCAGGGGCTTACGTGGGAAGCAAATGTTTTGAGAATACATTATTACGAACTACAGCACACAAATGTGCTTTACACAATTGATGTAAGTATGGATTGTGGTAAGAGTTGTATGAGCCTCTAATACAATGATAAACAAAAAGATATTTACCTGTGTTTTATTGACTACACTGTGGGGGGAGGTCAGATGCACAGGCATTCCCCCCACTGAGGGCAATCAGTTGCCAGGCTGCTGTCTCATCCCTCCACAGGGGTGGGCCTGCTCCCTGCCTGTGGGGACAATGGACAGGCTCCTGTAGGAGGAGTTCGCATCCTACTGATAATGGTTCCTATGGAGACCCAGAGACCACCCCCTAGACCACCCTCTCATTGCTGTGTAACCTATAGTGCAGCCCCTTCCTGTGACGTATGTCTCTACCTGTAATTAGTGGGCTGGCTTGCCCCCAAAAGGTATATAGGTGTGAGTCAGCAATATAGATCTCTCTCTCTCAGACTCTGACCTCCTTGCTGCTCACTCCCTGGTCTCTCCCCTCCCCCTTGTTCCCTTCCCCCTCTCTCCATGTGGACCACGAAGCTGAGCTGAGGTGAGCAATGGTACCATGTAACATGTCTGACTGTATTATTGTATTATCTCTCATGCTCTTGATGACTTTAATATAACGCTTATATATCTCAACCGTACAATTGTGCATTACTGAACCCAGAAGTAGTATTACTGAATCCGAGTAGTAGTATAAGTAGTATCAGTGGGTGGGGGCTGGCCCTTCACCCCCCAGCGCCAATTTTTTAATTTAATACTACAGACTACACAAAGATATTTGACTGCGTGGATCATACCATCTTTGGATAACATTCCAAAGAATAGGAATTCTAGAGCATTTGATTGTGCTCATGTGGAACCTGTACATAGACCTAAGGGCAATCAATCATTGGAACAGAACAAGGAGATATTTATTGCATGGTTTAAAATCAGAAAAGTTGTTACCAGGTAGAACTGAGGAATTCATTCATCACCCATCAGGGTTGTATTAATCCACCATACTTATTTAATTTACATACTGAGTAAATAAAAAAAAAAGTGGGTGAAATCTATAAAGAAGACTATATAACATTAAGATTGGAGGAAGACTCATTAATAACCTGCAGTATGCAGTTGAAACAACTTTGTCTTCTGAAAGTAAAGACTTAATACAATTACTGAGGAAGATTCAAGATTGCAGCCTTCAGTGTGGATTACACCATCACACACACGCATTTGACACAAGCTGAGCAATAGGTAACATCACAAACAATAGAGAAAATACTGAAGTTGCCAAGGATTTTATTCTACTTGGATGCATAACCAATACCCCTGGAAGCAGCAGTCAGGAAATCAAAAGACATTTAGCAGAGGACATATCTGCTGCACAAGACCTCTTTAAAGCATTGAGGAGCAAGGATGTCACTTTGAGGACTCAGGTGCGCCGGACTCAAGCCAGGGTACTTTCACCTGCCTCGTCTTGTATGAAACTTGGACGATGAATAGGGAAGATGAAAGCATTTGAATGGTGGTGTTGGTGAAGACTAGTGAAAGTACCATGGACTGCCAGGAGAATGAACATGTCTGTTTTGGAAGAAGTACAGTCAGAGTGCTCCTTAGAAGTGAGGATGGAGAGAATTTTGTCTCACGTGCTGTGGATGGGTTTATCAGAAGTGCTCAGTTTCTGGAGAAGGGCATCATGCATGTCCAGGAAGAGGGTTAGTGAAAAAGAAGAAGATCCTTCTGGCAGTCACCCAATGTGGTGTCAATTTAAGGATGAAGAGTGGAGGGGTGGAGTCTAGGCTGTCAATCTGGAGATAGCCAATGAGACTTCTGTGGGCATGGCCTCCTGAGAATTCTGGGAAATCTGGTACTTCCTCTTTGGAGGCCGAACACACCTCTCTCTCTCTCTCTGGGACTCCCTGGGAGACTTTGCAGAAGACGAGCCGCATGGACGCAACCAGACCTTGGAAGCCAGAGCAGCCACAGAGAGACCCCTGCCAGCACTGAGATGCTTTACAACGCCACTGGATCCAAAGACTTTCTACCCGCTGGCTTGTGATCGTCCTGCATTTGGCTTCATTGCATGTGTTTCATGCGCCTGAAGACGACTTTATAGATTGGTATGGGACATATCGGCAAACACCAAACTTATGGCCTGGGACTAGATGAATTGGGATGTTTTCTCAAGGCTCAATTCCTTTTGTATATAAATCTCTTTGTGATACACGTATGTGTGTCCACGGATTTGTTTCTCTAGTCTACTCAGACTAACACAACCCTCAACAAGACAGAGACGGGGCTGCAACAAAGGGCTTAACCATAGTAATGACAGGATGGTACAGAGCCGGGCAGTGTTTTGTCCTGCGGTCCCAAGGGTCACTAGGCATTAAGATGGACTCAGTGGCACCTAACAAGGGCAGCATTGTTTTGTCAATGGAAATAATAAACCAATGCTGCCAACCTACTGAAAGGGCTACCTCCCCCCTCCATCTCAAGAGGTATTTCTATAAACTATACAAAGAATTGAAGTGGTTCTACTAAATTCCTGGTCGTTACTATAGTAATATAATGCCAATTATAATACCCAACTGCCATTTATGTCGTGGCAGTATTTTAATAAAAGTAATGATAGCAATAATATTGAAAGATTTTGTATTTCACAGGAGGTATTTTATATAAAGGAATTTCTGTGACAGGGAAAGCAAAGAAAGTTGCTTTAAACGGTTCTTTCAAAGTTGCTTAATAATAATGAGGCTAATAAAAGAGCAATAAAACCTCTTTGTTAATTTCTCTTCTTCTTTAAAACATCTTTTTTATTTTACAGGGTAAAAAATATGTAGCAGAAAACTTGCCATTACAATGAAAAAAATTAGTTTGCTCATTTTTAATAATTTCACCGATACAATTCACATATCATACATTTCAATAGCTCATTCACATTCATAAGAATTATGTATATTTTAAGCATATTTAAGTATAGAATTTAGTGATATTCATTATGTTCATTTTATATATGGATGTAATATTTGTATTACATATTGATAATATATTTTACATACACATGTATTTATATACAGATTCACACACATAATTCACATTAACATAATGTGCTATACATACATATATGTGTATTACATATATAATATTTATTAATGTGTGTATTATATATATACACTTTAGATATTATTCTATAAACTTTAGGTTTATAGAAAATTTGCACTGGAAGTCCAGAGAATGTTCATATACTCCTCCCCACTCACACCGTTTTTTCCTGTTATATATATCAACTTATATTTATTATAGGTAATGCACCAATGTTGATACATTCTTATGAACTACAGCCCACAGTTTCTGCTGAGGCTCATTCTTCATGCCGTCAGATGCATGATGTCCTGCGGCCGCCGTTACAGTACCACACAGAATACTTCTACTGCCCTCCAACTGCCCCCGGCTTTACCTGTTCATCTCGCCACTCCTCCTAATTCCTTGTTAATTTCTTGTTTTTGATCAGATCATTTCAGTAGAAGATTTCAATGAGACATTCATCAGTGAAAGTGATTTTGGAGTATTTTTCAAGTGGCAAAATCCTTGCAATTAAGATACTAACTCTCCATTGATAAGAGTCATGTCCAATGATTTTATCATGAGTTTATTTCTCGGCATGGATTTCGTCTCACAGTATTTTTGTGCCAGGATAGCTAGTTAAGGAGCATGTAACTTTAATGAAATTCCTGTTGATAGGAAAATTAATATCTGTAATCTCCGTCAAGTTCTGCCTGTCAGCAGGTATTTTATTTTGTGAGATTAATGTGAAAGAGAATGAGCCCTGGGGTGTAATGGTTAAGTGCTCAACTGTTTCCAAAAAGGTGGGTGCATGGGGAGAGGAGGGGAGGAAGGGGGAACCAATCGCAATGGTCCACACATAACCTGCACCCCCTTCCAGGGGGATGAACAACAGAAACCG
>NW_022106189.1:37356336-37361910 GCF_000313985.2 Echinops telfairi
AAAAAAAAAAAAAGAGCTAACCTCTGGCCATGTCTTCATTTAATAGCAATAAAAGATAAAGTAATTATCAAACCACTTAGATTAGAGTCCGATCTCTGGTTCGAAGGGGAAATGGAATTCCATTTGAAAAGATTTCTGTGAAATCTTGCAAGGGTTAAGATAGTTTTCATGTATTTCTCTTCCTTCCCAATGATAGGTACATTTGATAATATTGATATTTGACTATTAAAATATCCCTGCAGGCCTTGGCTCCTGCTGTGGAAGGGGGTGCTTTCTCTGGAAAAGGTGATAAGTACCTCTACATAGTCGCAGCCGAGAACCCCCTTGTGGCTAGTGGGTTCTGCTTTGGGCTGCTAACCACGAGGTCTGTGGTTCATACCCACCAAACCCACCAGCTGCTCAGTGGGGGAACCGTGAGTCTGGCTGCTTCCAGAAAAGGCTTGCAGTCTCGAGAACCTTAGGGAACAGTTGGTTCTAACCTTCCCTACAGGTCCTTATGAATTGAAGTGGACTGCAGTCCCTAGCCGTTGCAACTGACTGATGGGAACTGGATGTGCTTTAGAAGGCTCTGATGCACTGATGGTGCAGGGAGCCAAGCATCAGGCTGCTCGCCGCCAGGCTAGCCGTTTAAAATCACTGCTCGACGGGAGAAAGGCGAGCCAACCTGTGCCTGTCAAGATTGATAGCCTTGGAAACTCTAGGGAACAGGTCTACTCTGCCCTATCCGAAGGAGTCAGAATGGACGTGTGGGTGATGGGTTAGAAGACAGACCCTGATAAGTATGTGGTGAAGTGAAGGCTGGACATGTGGAAACCTTGATCTCAGCCAGGTGGGGGTTGAGGGGGTGGGGCGGGAGGGAGAGGCTGAGATTGAGTGTGGGCACACGGGGTGGTCAGTTGGAGTGGGAGAGCTGGACCCACTCACTCCTCAGCACATGCTGTAGGGTGGAGTTGCAATGAAACTCCCACAGGATGTCTCTTGAGACCCTTGAAGAATGAGCAGGTGCGTTGTCATGATGAACATAATTCCTGGATGCAACTTTCCTAACCTTTTCTTAAAACGTCTTCATGAGGAGTCCCCAGTATCCTCCTGTGTCCTTTGAGGAAATCTATCAGGAGTACCAAGGCTCAAAGACTCGGAGCATGGGTGAGGCTGCTCCACTTAGCATTTGTTTAACCAAGATCCTTGTTTGTGCTAGGATGTTCTTGACCAATAAAGTGAATACAAGGGTGCTGCTCAGGTTTCCAGTTCAGACAGACACAGGCTTATTCCAAACAAAATGCATGCGAACATGTTTCCATAATTCAGAGATGGCAGCAGACAAGCTCTCTCAGTCATGCATTTATCTTAGTCTTGTTAGGGTACCTTAAAAAAAAAACATAACAGCCCAATGAAAACACTGGTTTCCAGGGTGTGGGGTGGGGGGATCTGCTGGATCAATTCAGTTCAAGGCCCAAGGAACCCTTGGTGGTATTGTCAGGTAAGCTTTGGACTGCCTGCAAAGTTTGCTGGTTCAAATCCACCAGCAGCTTCTCTATAAGGGTTACTATGAGTCAGAATGTGTTCATGGCAGTGCACTTGGTGTTGGGCCTTGGGAATCTCCCAGATCTGAAGAGTAACACAGGGCAACTTAGTCTAGTGGGTGGTGGTGGTGGTTGGGGTGGCTAGGGTGGCGGGTGGTGGGCAGTGTCCCACTAATCTCTCTCTGACCAATAAGCCTGGTCTCTTATGCTATGGATTTTGTTCCACATTGTTCTCCCACTGTCTCCAGGACTTCAATACGACCTTATATGACAGAGTAGTACTACCTCTGTAGGTTTCCTGTGCTGTAACCTTTAGACATTTATTAAAAAAATATTTATTCAGCCTCATGATCAGACCATTACATTTAGCGATCAACAGCATGGGTGCAAAGAAAAGAAAGAAAAAAAATTAAAACTCTTTGTTGGAATGCTTTCTACTTTGCACAGAACAGAAACAAAAATACCGTGTTATATGATCAGTCACTTTTCTGTTGTCCATCCCCCTGGGATGGGGTTATAGATAGATTATTGTGATCAGTTCCCTTCAACTTCCATTACCCTCCTGGTATGGCTACTCTCAATATTGGTCCTGAGGGGTTTATCTGTCCTGGATTCCCTGTGTTTTCAGCTCTTATCTGTACCCATGTACATGCTCTGGTCTAGCCAGATTTGTAAGGTAGAATTGGGGTCATGATAGTGGGGGGTGGGGAGGAAGCATTAAAGAACCAGAGGAAAGTTGCATGTTTTGTTGGGGCTGTACTGCACCCTTTTCTGGCTCATCTTCTTCCCGCGACCCTTCTGTAAGGGGAGGTCCAATTGTCTACAGATGTGCTTTGGGTCTCCAATCCTCACCCTCCCTCATTCACAATGATATGATTTTTTGTTCTGGGTCTTTGATGCCTGATACCTGATCCTATTGACACCTCATGATCACACAGGCTGGTGTGCTTCTTCCATGTGGGCTTTGCTGCTTCTCAGCTTGATGGCCGTTTGTTTATCTTTAAGCCTTTAAGACCCCAGACACAATATTTTTTGATAGCTGGGAACCATCAGCTTTCTACACCACATTTGCTTATGCACCCGCTTTGTCGTCAGTGATCATGTTGGGAAGGTGAGCATCATGGAATGCCAGTTTAATAGAACAAAGTGTTCTTGCATTGAGGGAGTACTTGAGACCCAATGTCCGTCTGCTACCTTAACACTAAACCTATAAATATATGCGCATAGATCGATTTCCCCATCATCACATACAAATATATTCACTTATGTACATGCCTGTATTTAGACCTCTACAAATGCCCTTTGCCTCCCAGTTCTTTCCTCTATTTTCTTTTACTTTCCTCTTGTCCCACTATCATGCTCAGCCTTCATTTGGGTTTCAGTTATTCCTCTCAGTTACATTGCACTTGATCAAACCCTACCAGGCCTCCTACACCCTCCTCGCCATTGATTTTGGATCACTTGTTGTTCCCTTGTCCCATGGTTTATTAACACCCACTTCCTTTCCCCCCATCTCTCCCTCTCCCATATTCCCCCTGGAGTCGTCAGTCCTGTTTTTTTCTCTTCCAGATTGTTTATCCCACCTATCTTATCTGGATAGACCTGCAGAGATAATAATATGCACAAAAAACAAGACAGAGAAAAAGAAAGCAACAAAAGAAAACAAAAACAGCAAACCAATGACAAAAAAAGAAAAGACTGTAACTAGTTCAAGGTCTGTTTGTTGACCTTTAGGAGTGTTTTTCAGTTGAGTCTGATGGGGTGCCATGCCCTGGCCTCACAGTCTGTTTTTGGTATTCCCCAGGGACTTCATTGCTCTGCTCCCCTTGCTGTTCTGTTTCATGCCCTTAGTGTCTCGTCAGTGTGGTGGGATCAGATCGGGCATGATTCCCACCCCGTGTCTCCAGTGTTGTCCCCCGAAGCACTATGGGTCAGTGAGGGACATCGTGTCTCGTGGTGGGGCTGGCCCTATGGTTCTCTCTGTGCATTGGCTGCTCTGAGCAGGAATATTGTCCTCAGGGCTTGGTGGGCCATCATGTGCACCACTCTCACCCCTTCATTTGCTTCTGTGTGCTCTCATCAGACACATCCCTCTCCCTGAGCTGTAGCTTCAGTGCTGTCCTCTGAAGTGGATTCTTCTGCAGGGAGAGGGGCTGTCCACGTAGTTGGGATTGGGGCTGGCCCCTCAGACCTCTCTATCGGTTCTCTGCTTCTCATGCTGGTATGTTTCGTTCACGTCTTGGAGCACCGGGTTGAAGTCTGGTCCCTCTTTCCCTGTGGAGATATAACAGCACCCTTCCCTTGGGTGGGTTAGTGCCATCACGGCTTTCTTTACGTCACAGTGGTGGCCATTCATAATATGGTATTTCTAATGACAATCTCATCTATGGAGTCATGGTTACAGAAGTTACAAAAGCAAAGCCCCTTTTTTGTCATTGCCTTGATTAGTCACTTTCCCCATTTTGCTCAGAATGATGTTGTCGGTGGTGCTCTTCAATGTCTTCTTTTTCTTTTTAAAATTTTTATTAAAAGATCATTTTATTGGGGGCTCTTACAGCTCCCCCCCACACTTACTATTAAGGTATTTATTTGTCTTACCTCATTAATCATGTTAGATTTACATACGCTCATTTGTACATGAAAGTTAAGATAGATAACTCTTCAGAAACAGTAACAGGAGTAATGGTTCCCTTAGTGTATGGGAAGAGTGGGAGGATGGGGGTTGGGGAGCTGATAGCATTGATGATTGTATAATTCTTCTCCAGGGGCCTGAACAACAGAATTGAGAATTGCATGTGAATAGATAAATTGGATTGTTTAAGTTATGTCAAAACTACTATATAAAATTATGTTTAGAGAGTAATTCTAGAATATAGTTTTTTTTAAAAAACATTTTACTGGGGCCTCATACAGCTCTTATCTCAAGTCCATACATACATCTATTGTATCAAGCACATTTATACATATGTTGCCATCATTATTTTCTAAACTTTTGCTTTCTATATGAGCCCTTGGTATTAGTTCCTCTTTTTTCTCTCCCTTCCCCTTCCACCCTGGTGACCCCTTGATAAATTATAAATTACTATTTTCATGTTTTACACTCACTGCTGTCTCCCTTCCCTCAAAGTTTCTGTTATTTGTCACCCTAGCGAGGTGTGTGGTTATGTCGATCATTACAATGGGTTCCCCCTTCCTCTCCTCCACTCCCCACCTTCCCCTTCCCTACCCTCCTGGTATAGCTACTCCCATTCCTGTTCCTGGATTCTGTGTGTCATGAGCTCTTATCTCTTACCTGTATCTGGGTACATGCTCCAGTCTAGCCTGCAATGAAAGGCAGGACTGATCATGATAGTGGGGGGTGAGGAAGCCTCAAGGAACCCGAGGAATATTATGAGTTTCTTTGGTGCTATACTGCACCCTGGTTGACTCCTCCCTTCCTTGTGACCCTTCTGTGAGGGATGTCTCATTGTCTACAGATGGGTTTTGGGTCTCTGCTGTGAACACTCTCGTTCTCAACAATATGTTTTTTGTTTGTTTGTTTTGGGTCTTCGGATGCCTGATATCTGATACCGTCGACACTCGTGATTGCACAGGTTGGTCTGCTTCTTCCATGTGGGGTTTGCTGCTTCCCTGATAGATGGCTGCTTGTTTGACTTCAAGTCTTTAAGACCCCAGACGCTACGTTTGCTTATGATTATGCACCCATGTTGACTTCAGGGATTGTGTCAGGAAGGTGAGCATCATGGAACGCCAGGTTATTAGAACAAAGTGTTTATGTGTTGAGGGAGGACTTGAGTAGAGGCCCAATGTCCATCTGCTACCCTAATACTTTTTTTTCTCTTTGCTTTTTAAAAAAAAATCATTTTATTGGGGGCTCGTACAACTCTTGTCATACTCCATCCATCCATCCATTGTGTGGCAAACACATTTGTACATTTGTTGCCATCATCATTCTCAAAACATTTGCTTTCTGCTTAAGCCTTTGGTATCAGCTCTTCATTTCCCCCCCCTTCCTCCCTGCTCCCCACTCCCTCACAAACCCTTGATAATT
>NW_022106189.1:37363641-37369194 GCF_000313985.2 Echinops telfairi
TAGACCTCCATAAATGCCCTTTGCCTTCTAGCTCTTTGCTCTATTTTCTTTGCCTTTCCTCTTGTCCCACTATCAAGCTCAGTCTTCATTTGGGATTCAGTAATTCCTCTCGGTTACATTACCTTTGATCACTCCCTAACAGGCCTCCTACCCCCTCCTCACCACCGATTTGGATCACGTGTTGTTCCCTTGTCTCTGGGTTTGTTAACTACACTTCCTTTATGCCAACCTCCCTCTCTCCCACGTCCCCCTGGAACTGTAGGTCCCATTGTTTTCTCCTCCAGATTGTTCATCCAGCCTATCTTATTTAGACAGACCTGCGGACTTTTACCTTTTCTTTGACCTATTTTCAATGAGTATACTTAATTTCACTGTTTCTTTTCAATATCTAATCTGCTGCTAATCCTTTCGTATGCATTTTCCAACTCACACATTGTAGGGTTTTAGATGTTTAAAATAAATATCTTTCAATGGAAGAACTAGAATAGAAATACTGAGACGGGGGAGCTGATATCCAAGAGTTGAAGAAGAAAGAAAATGTTTTGAAAAGGATGGTGGACGTAATTGGACAATTATACTTGAACTACTTGAATTATGGGTTGTTACAATATCTGTAAGAGCTCCCAATAAAATGATTTTAAAAAAACCAGGGTCACTACGAGTTGCATCAGATTTGCCCAACCAACAGCAGCACCGATGCCCCGCCTTTCGGTGGGGATCTTGAGGAGTGGGAACGACAGGCGTCCTTCCCTGCCCTGCGTGAACGCGAGGCCCTGCCCTCAGCCTTTTAGTTGGGTCTGTTCGTGGCTGTGAGGAGCCACCTCACCCGCACGCTGATCACATGCCGTTATTGGCTGGTCCTTTGCAGATCCCTACTTCCTCTCCCTCTCATGTCTCTTGGGTACTTTGCCTCTGTCTTCTACGTCCCCAACCCCTGTGCCTCCCCCAGTGACGGGCACACTCAGCCCTACCTCCTCAGCCCACCAGGCCCCACCCCGCGCCCCTTCTCCCTGAGCTATAGCCTGGAAATTCTCTCAAGGCGGGAATCTCGGGTCCCTGTGGCACTTACACCGCTTCTGTCTCACGGGGCCATTTCCCATCATGCCCTATGCTTCCTTTTTTTTTTCCTGGTGAAAGGGAAGATCCAGTCCCTGTTGCTTTATTATGGCCAGGTCCTGTCATAGGTCTTTTTTTTTTTTTTTTAAAAAGATCATTGTATTGGGGGCTCTTACAGCTCTTATAACAATCCATACATCCATTGTGTCAAGCATATTTGTCCATATGTTGCCATCATCATTTTCTAAACTGCTTTCTATTTGAGCCCTGGGTGTCAGCTCCTCTTTTTGCTCTTCCTCCCCTGTATGTGACCCCTGGATAAATGTTACATTATTATTATTATTTTCTTATCTTACACCAACTGCTGCCTCCCTTCCCCTGCAGTCCTGTCATGTGTCTTTACCTTGTGACCAGTTGGTGTTCGGTCAATGCCGACACATGGGGTCCCCATGGGTGTTGGAGTGCAGCTGTATTTCACAGGGTCTTTCCTGGTTGGTTTTTGGGAAGAAATGGCCAGGCTTTCTGCCTATGCTGCTCTGGGTGGACTTGAGGTTGGAACTGCCCCCTCTTTGGTTAGCAACAATCCCATTAGCTCTTTGCTCGATTGCCATGCGGTTGGTTTTGATGCATAGTGAGACTGTAAAACATTGTTGTTGTTTTAAATGCTTTATTGTGGATTAAGCAAACATTTACAGAATGGTCAGACAACAATTCATACACATTTTGATTCAACTCATCCATTGCTATGCCTTTAATGTACCACCACGTATTCTACTTGCTCCCTGTGTTCCCGGCTTCCATCCCGCCTACCCCTGGTGGTGCAGTGCTTAGGCATTGGGCTGTGATCTGCAAGGTCAGCAGTTTGAAACCACCAGCCCTTCCACAGGAGCATGATGGGGCTTTCTACTCCCATAGTTACGGTATCAGAAACTCTACCCTGTCCTCTAGGGTCACTTTCAGTTGACTTTTGGCTCTGAAAAAAGTTACAGACCCTTGATTTAAGTATAGGGTTAGGGTAAGGGTTTGTGTTAGGATTAGGGTTAGGGTGAGGGTTATGCTTAGGTTAGGGTTAGGGACAAGTTTTTTGTTAGGGTCAGTGTTAGTGTTAAAAAAGAAAAAAGAGTTACAGACCCTGCAACTTTCAGGGGCTGCTCTGCCGAGTCACTATGAGGCAGCATCAACTCGATAGCAGTGAGCTTTTTCGGGTTGTCTATCCCTGGGCTGACAGCCACGGACTGACCTGGGACTCTTGAAATAGTGGTCCATGACTCTGTTACTGGCCTTTGGAGTCGGCCACTAGATGGCAGTGTTGTACAAAGGAGAGGCTTTTCAGAAGTGGCACAGCGCAAAAGCATTTGTAGATTAAAAAAAAGAGATGAAATTATTTAATACACTTGGTATTAATTTGACTACTGCAGTCTGCTTTGCTAAGATCCCTTTTATGCGTATGTCTGTTATTGTGGCATTTTTACTAAAGTGTAAAACTGATAAAGATATATTACCCAAAATAATATATGTAATAGAATAAATGACTGATGACATCCTTTTTCTTTTCGCTCGAGCAGCAGAAACGGCACCGTTGTTAGAGAAATGTTTCGCCTTGGGAGGCATTTAAATATGTTTATGGAGGCACTGGTTCATATTTGCTTTTGTGCCACGTTGGGGTATTAGCTGAAGGGTCGGTAGTTCAAACCCACTGGCCGCTTGGAGGGAGACCAGCCCAGATGGCAGCCTTCTTCCAGAAAGACTTACAGCCTTGAATTCTATAGGGCGTTCATACCTTGTCCTCTTGTGTGGCTATGGATTGGAATTGACTCAATGGTAGTGAGGTATTAGACAGGCGGAGCTCGGTGGAGCAAAGGCCATGTGCTCGGGTGCTAACCTGGGGGCCGGTGGTTGGCCGGAACCCACCCAGTGCCTCGTTGAAAGAAAGAACTTGACATCCGAGCCTGTAATGATGGTGACCAAGAACACCCAAGAAGGCAGTTCTACCCTGTCACCCCACACCGGGTCGCTATGGGTTGACCTTGAACTTCAATAGCGCCCGAGAACAACTTTCCTATGGCCTGGTCTCTCCTGATAACTTGTCCGGTGTAGGGAAGACGAGGCTGGCTGATCTGGCTTGCAAGGATGATGCTGGCTCTACTTTTTATGAGACAGATTTATTTGTTCTTCGGGCAGTCCATGATACTTTCGGTAGTCTTTGCCAGCCCTATAATTTGAATTATGAATTAAGAGGGGCATCGATTTTTTTTCAGCCTTCTTTATCCACTGTCTGATTTTCACATGCACCTGAGGCTATTGGAAATACCACAGCTTGGGTCAGGTACACTTGAGCCTCCAAGTGATATCATTGCTTTCCAACACTTTAAAGAAATCTTGTGCAGCAGATTTGTCCAATGTAATGATTTATGTATTTTTAATCATTTCCTTGGGGCTCTTTGGCTCTTATCACAACCCATATATCCACAGCGTCCAGCACATTTACGCATATATTGCCATCATCCTTTCAAAATAGGGTATCAGCTCCGCCTTTGTTCTTTGTCAATATTCTTTTCCAACACCATCATTAAAAATGCACTAACTCTTCTCATCTTAGAGGTCTAATTTATTTCTTATTCACTAATATAGAACACATGCCAGTGGAGTTATAATATTTTATTCTTTACCCCATAGGTCTTGGGTACATTTTTTCCCCTTTATTTTTTTTCCAAATAATTTTATTAGGGGCTCATACAACTCTTATCACAATCCATACATACATCAATTGTGCAAAGCACATTTGTAAAATCATTGCCCTCATCATTCTCAAAACATTTGCTCTCCACCTAAGTCCCTAGTATTGGCTCCTCATTTTTCCACTCCCTCCCCACTCCCTCCTCCCTCATAAACCCTTGATATTTTATAAATTATTATTTTGTCATATCATGCCCTGTCCGACATCTCCCTTCACCCACTTTTCTGTTGTCTATCCCTCAGGGAGGAAGTTATATGTAGATCCTTGTAATCAGCTCCCCCTTTCCAACCCACCCTCCCTCCACTGTCCTGGTATCGCCAATCTCAGCACTGGTCCTGAAGGGATCATCTGCCCTGGATTCCCTATGTTTGCAGTTCCTATCTGTACCAGTGTACATCCTCTGGTCTAGCCAGACTTGCAAGGTAGAATTTGGATACTGATAGGGGGAGGGGGGAGGAAGCATTTAGGAACTAGAGGAAAGTTGTGTTTCATCGTTGCTATGTCACACGCTGACTGACTCGTCGCTTCCCTGAGGATCTTGTGTACTTTATAGGACACTTACCTTCATGGTAAACCGTGGGTTAGATAAAGTAACCTGGAGAGACAGTGGGGTGTGGGCAGGAGATGTGCACACAAGAGATCAAATACAAGGCTCTTGTCTGTTGATAAAGACTTAGAGCAGAGGTTGATTAAGACTGACAAATAATTACTGTCCAGTTAAAAAGGACAGCATGGAATTCATTTCTGCCTCTTGTATCTGTCTTGTATGGATGTCTCCATTTAATGTGCTCCTTAGCATATGATGTCAAAATAAATCGACAGAGACATTTAAAAAGACAATTATGTCCCCCAAAGTTCTGGCATCACAAGTGAACATCGATTAGAATGATCTCGGGGAGAAAAATTTGCAACTGATTCTGGAGGGCAAAGGGTTAACACATTCTGCTGTGCTCTAAAAAGGTTGGCGATTTGGGTCCACCCAAATCTTTCTTTGGAAGAAAGACCTACCTAGCAATCTACTCCCCAGAGGTCTGCTGTTGACAATCGGGTGGAGCGCACTTCTACACTGACACACATCGAGGTCACCGTGAGTTGGAACAATGCATTTATACCTGAGAATAAGATTGCTGAATGGATCTGGAAATTGTGTTCCTGATGGAATGGCTGGAAAATGAAGATGTATGGCAATGGTTTGGTGTTTAACCATTCAGGTCAGTGGTTCTCCAGCTGACCCCGGGAGATCCTGATGTCCATTTCCGGGACTCCACCAAGGCACCACTGTTTGAATAGCGCTGAGCTGTCATAGTGTGGCGGGAACATCTGAACATAGGCCCTCGCTAAAGTGTGCAAGAGGAAATATGTCGCTGTGAGGACCATGGTGTGTCAGGCCCAAACCATGGTCTTTTCTGTCACCTCATCTGCACGTGAAAGCTGGTCAAGGAATAAGAAAGACCTGGGAAGAATTCCAACGTTTGAATTTTGGTGTTGGCAACAAATATTGAAAATACCATGGAATGGCAGAAGAACAAAAAGGTCTGTCTTGGAGCAGTGATATAGTTAAAGTTTATTTTGCCAACCTGGCCGATAAACACATGTGGGGTTAATTGAAGGGCGGAGAGATAAATGGCTCGGTGAGCCTCACCTTTCTAGTTTCTTGGGTCTCTTGCTTTGTGACGGTCGGACCAGGGTGCAGCTGCCTTAGCCAGTTCCCTGCTTCAGCTGTCAAGGCTCACTTCCTGCAAGACATCCCCGAGAAGAAG
>NW_022106189.1:37370895-37372458 GCF_000313985.2 Echinops telfairi
GCCATATTTGCTTATGCACCCATTTGTCTTCAGTGATCGTATCAGGGAGGTGAGCACAAAATGATATGATTTTTTGTTCTTTGATGACTGATAACTGATCCTTTTGGCACCTCGTGATCACGCAGGCTGGTGTGCTTCTTCCATGTGGGCTTTGTTGCTTCTGAGCTAGATGGCCGCTTGTTTACCTTCAAGGCTTTAAGACCCCACATGCTATATCTTTTGATAGCTGGGCACCATCAGCTTTCTTCACCACATTTGCTCATGCACCTGCTTTGTCTTCAGGGATTGTGTTGGGAAGGTGAGCATCATGGAATGCCAGTTTAATAGAAAAAAGTGTTCTTGAATTGTTGTTCTCCACTTTCAATGATAATATTTTAAAGCTGTCATTTACCCTGTTAACTCTCATTGTACTATGTATATCTTGTAGAACTTCTACGGAGCATATGAGGTGGATTTTTACAGCCAATGGAATGCAGGTCCAGATAGTAGACCAGGCATTCAAGAGATTTCAAAAAATGCAACAATGTTGTCCTTACTCCACTCGTGCAGCTAGACCAGGCTTGGCTCTCATTGGCTCAGTACATGCTTAGGATGTGTCTACTTGTGGAAGGATTTCCATTTTCATGTTGGGAAAGGTTGATTCCAATAGCAGGAGAGACCCTCTCCTTTTTGCTCTTCTTCTTCTTTTAAAAATAGATCATTTTATTGGGGTCTCTTACACATATTATAACAATCCATAAATCAATTATATCAAGTGAACTTGTGCAGATGTTGCCATCATCAATTTCAAAACTCTTCTTGAGCCCTTTAAGTATCAGCTCCTCTTTATTGCCTCCCTTTCCTGCCCTACCACCCTCAAGAACCCTTACTATATATTATTATTTTTATATGTCTTACACCATCTGATATATCCCTTCACCTACAATTCTGGTTTTCATTCCCCTTGAGGGGGGCTATACCACCATCATTGCTATCAGTTCCCACTCCTCCCCTATTTCCTTTCTGTACCCTCATGGAATCATTACACCTATTACTGTGTGTAAAGAGTTTGTTTATCCTGGATTCTGTGTATCAAAAGCTCTTGTCTTTATCCATGTACACCCACTGGTCTATCAGGATTTGTAATGACAGGTTATAATAGTGGGAGGGTGGATGGGAAGGATTAAAGAACTAGATGACTGTAGTGTGTTTGTCAGTGCTCTACTGCACCCTGGATATGTCACCCCTTCTGTGTGACCCTTCTGTGAGGGAATGCCCAATTATCAACAGATGAGCTTTGGGTCTCCACTGTGCCCTCTCCTTCACATCCATGTGACTGTTTGTTTTTGAACTCTTGATACCTGCTTCCATTGACTCCTCATGATCACACAGGCTGGGGTGCTTCTTCTATGTGGGCTTAGTTGTTCTCCTGCTAGATGGCCGCTTGTTTGACTTCAAGCCTTTAAGACTCCAGACACTGTTTCTTCTTTTTTTTAAAAAAAACATTTTATTAGGGGCTCATACAACTGTTATCGCAATCCATACACACATCAATTGTGTAAAGCGCATTTGTACATCATTCTC
>NW_022106189.1:37373486-37381030 GCF_000313985.2 Echinops telfairi
AAAAAAAAAAAGAAAGCTGTGTGAATACTAAGGGCTCAAGTAGAAAGAAAATATTTTGAAAATGATGATGGCAACATATGTACAAATGTGCTTGACCCAATGGATGGATGTATGGATTGTGATAAGAGCTGTAAGAGCTCCCAGTAAAATGACTGAAAAAAAAGGAAAAGAGAAAGAAAGCTATGTGAATATGTAAGACCAAAAGGCGCCATTGGTGGAGCGAGGCCTCAGACTAGCACGGGTGGCTGTCAGTGTCTGGGCCATCAGATCCATAGCATCACTGTGAGTACACACTTATCTTGCATGGTGAGACACAGCTGTGATGTGGACGTTCACAGGTGTGTAAGCTGGCTTTCGAGCAATCTCACTAAATGCCCGTGAGAAGAGGGTTTCTCAAACAACGGAGTCACTTCATTCAACAAACCATTACCGGTGACTGGATTTCCAGTGATGGCGAAGTGACCCTGGAGGACAGAGTAGAATGGTCTCGTGGGGTTCCTGAGGCTGGACATTTCTATGGAAGCAAAGTGCCTCCTTTTTAATCCAACAACACCTTTATCGAGAACTGCAAGGTCGGGGGTTTGAACACACTCCTTTGCAGGAGAAAGATGAGGCTGTCGGCTTCCGCAATGATTGAAACCCTTGGAAACCCAGAGGGGCAGGGCTGCTTTGCTCCCCGGGTTGCTCTGAGCCAGAATCGGCAGTGAGTGAGTGAGTTATATTGTGTACCTGAGGACAATGGTGGTTCTTCAGTAGAATGCTCAGCTTCCACCTCAGAGTCCCGTGTTTGATTCCTGTCCAGTGCACCTCATGCGCAGCCTCTGTTTTACAGACTCTTATTGTAGGAATTTATAAATTAGTTTATAACGTGCATTGATTGCATATGAAAGTTACAATTAATTTCAGCAATTTGTCTTATCACATGACACATTGAAAAGGGAACACTGGTAATGCATGGGTTAAGCACTTAGCTGCTAGCTGAAAGATTGTTAATTGGGGCTCACCAAGAGCTCTGAGGGGAGAATAGCTTGACATCTTCGGAAACCCTGTGAGGTAGATGTGCTTTGTCACACATGGCCACGAAGAGTTAGAATCGACTAGAGGGAAACACGTTTGGGACGTAGTAAAATATTCTTTATCAGTATGGGTAGGCTCCAAAGACTAGGTCATTCTGTACAAATTGGCATTATGTGAAATTGGGGGATGGCCACCAGATGACAAATGGAGGATGACTATAGCATTAAGGACTGCTATGCCATTGAGAGTCATGGCTCAAATCGACAGATAATCTTCACTATCACAGCCAACCCGTCTCTGTCCTGCCCCTCAGCACTCATCCTGGGCAGCTGATCTTTCATCTGGGAGTCTGGATTTCGGACTCTTGTCACCAATATGAAATGTCAGAATACGAGATAATCGGTAACTGAGGAGCAGGCACATAGAAATGATTTTCCTCATCAGCTGATGCCAGGGGCTTACGTGGAGAGCAAATGTTTTGCGAAAGATGAGGGTGACGAGTATACAAATGTGCTTTATACAATTGATGTCTGTATGGATTGTGATGAGTTGTATGAGCCCCCAATAAAATGATTTAAAAAATTATTTCCCTCATCATGTATACTGAGTTAATTTCTTTTGTAGTAGATCACCCAGAAGGTTTCAAACAGCGAAAACGACTGCCTACCAGGAATTATCAGTACCATGGCAATCAACATTATTATTTCGCTTCTGCGTTCTAAAGCATTGAATCAGGGTGAAATCAATCTATCCACCAGCACAGGCACAGTCCAAGGAACATCTGCCAACAACTGAAACCTGCTGGCTGGGGAGCATCCTGTGAGTGCTACACTGTGCTAAGTTGAGCTCAAACCTAGCAACTCAATTTGTTCACAATAAATGCATTGCTGTTTAGTGGTTCCTGACTCATGGTGACTGTGCAGGACAGAGTAGAGTCACCCCACAGGGCTTCCCAGGCTCTGATCTTTACAGGAACCAGTCTGCAGCATCTTTCTCCCGCAGTGCAGCTGGTGGGTTCAACCTGGCCTTGAGGTTTGCGTCTGAGGACCGGGCCACCAGGCCTTCCTTCTTATGGTCAATGCCATTATTCCCCACCCCACCTCCCATTTTTGAAATGAGGCTACTGAGGCCGGCCAATGGGGATCAAGTCATTTGTGAAAGGTCACGAGCTGAGCTAAAAGCAAGCAAAAACCCCAGTCGAGTCAGACTCCCACGCCTGTTCTCCACCATCTGTGGGGTGAGGCTCCTGCCTTCTAGGAGGTTAGTATATTTGAGGGATTGGGGTGACACTCCAGTAGTGGGTCCATGTCACCCAAGGACCCGAACCAGTACTTGCCATGGCATGGCGGCCTGGGAGCTTCACTGCTGGCTGAGTGCTGAGGAAGAAAGAACCATTTCACTTAAGGTGAGACTTTGAAAGGCTGAGACCCTCCAAGCAGAAAGAACGTCACGAGGGCAGACAGATGCACGAGACGTTTTTCAGACCAGCAGTAATTGGGCTGAAGGGAGTGAGGGAGCGTGGAGAGGGCAGTGGTCATTAAGACAAGCAAGGAGGGTGTTTCCAGGTTGCAGCAGGTCTTTCATTAAAACCCAGGAAACGTAACTCTAAGAACGTCAGTATCCAAGGACGATTCATCCATGTGGGTCACCAATTGTAGACATATTAATACAGAGAGCCCATCTACAATTCTAATAATAAAAATGAACACTATTTGAAAGATCTCTAACAGCACCAATGGTTATGCCACAAGAATTGTTTTACAAGAAGATAGCTATCTTCTTGTTTTATCCACCAGCTTGATGGTGGTTAGCTCCATCTCTATGGGTGGCTTGCATAGCCATTTGGCTTAACTTCTTACTTTTGATATTTACTAAGCATAAAAAAAAAGGCCTTTCACATTTATAGATCACTGAGACTATCAGAACACTCCAAGGTTTTGCCAGAGAGTTCTGAATATGTGGGTCAAAGATGGATAGACAAAAAATAAAGAGGCATCTTCCGTTTAGCATAAAATCAAGCAGCAAGTCAGCCAGCACATCCAACTGTTAAGCTGTTGGTTTAACTGTTTTAATGTAGACAATATTATCCAAGGGAAAACATCGCTATATAACTGCCAAATTACATCATTACATAATTGCTTAACCACTGAGAGTCAAGACCCAGCCAAGTTGACACATAACCTTAACCATCAGTTGGTGTTACTCTTGCCCTGTGCCTATGCTTCGTTAGTGCCAAACATAGTCAGCTAGCAGCTTTTTAAAATTTTGCTATTATCATATGGGTAAAATGCTGGATAATGAGATAGTTGATAAGTGAGGAGTAGGTGTAAATGTCTTCAAGGTAAAAATGATGAATAATTTATACCTAAGCAGTTTGCGGCTGATTCCCCATATTTCCCCTCCCACCAAATATCACCAGATAACTGGGAGTGAATATTTTCCAGTGTTGGAAACCCTATGTGGCAATTCTAGCCTGTGGTCTAAGGTCACTATGATTCAGAATTGACTAGATAGGGTTTTGTTGTTGTTGTTGTTGGCTGGTGGGTTTTCGGCGTCACAGTTCTTGTATTCTGTGTTCCCAACAAATTCAAAAGTGGGCTAGTTCATAGAAAAATGTCAGAATTTTGACTAGTATTTTGCTGAATACCTTTTGAAAGCTGAAACAGGATGGAATAAAAGGAAGATTCGCCAAATATAATGGGAGCCCCTTTGTAGCACACCCCAGTGTAAGCCTGATAGTATTTGAAAGTCTTTATTGGTGGACTGACCTCTCACATGGCCTTTATACATCCATTGCTAGAATACTTAATATCCCCAAAGTGCTCTGAGTATAGGAGCACCACTGGTCTTTAGAGTTGCAAGACCACCTGATGGGCTGACATTTCTCTCTTTCTGCACTTTAGTGAACCTTTGTGAATAGCCCTTCCTGGCCACTCCATGTTCCATTACTCAACTGTATTTTCCCCATCACACTTACCCCTCTCTGAAATGATCTTACTTGGTTATGCTATGCTTATTTTATATCCCCTCATGATAATGTCAAACCATATGAGGTCAGGGACACTGTATTCCTGGTCCATCAGGGAGTCACCGGTGCCAAATTGGGACCCCACACAGATTTAATGATCAACATAAAAGTCATTGATAATAGGAATAAATGAATGGGCACAATAGTACCTGAGATCATGACCATTGTCATGGTTATCCATGTCAAGAAGCATTACATAAAACCCTGGGCACAGTACCACAGAGTCCTTGGATTGTGCACAGAGTAAAGGGGCTTGGCAACTAACCAAAAGATTGAGCATTCAGGTCTACCCAGGCAGGGCTGTTCAGAAGGAAGACCCAGTAATCTACTGCCAGAAAGTCAATATTTGGAAGCCTGATGAATCACCAGTCTACTCTGACCCACAAAAAGCACAAGTAGGGGTCAAGTTGAAGGCAATCAGTTTGGTGGTGCGGTTCCCTAGTGTCGCCTGCTCCCAGGGGCCCTGCCTGTGTGTCCTGCACAAAACAGATGGAAGCCAAGAAGGACCCGATGAAAGATCAGCTTGTCATCAGATTTACCCCTGGATAACATGCCAGTGCATTTCCTTATATTAGACATCATCTTATCCTGAGGACCCCTGGAAGTTCAAGGAATGAACCGCTTTGGGTAAAAATCTCCACCAAGTCACCTTGGAGTGAGTTTGGGGGCAGCATGCACGACAAAGCACCCAGTAGCCCTTCCATTCTGAAACATTCAGACCCATGGCAAGCAATGTGTTTTTGCCTGGAAACAAGTACATACCTAAGGTAATTTTTTTTTTTTTATCAAATTGGGATTTAATGCTATCTAAAACTAATTTAGAGAGATCGTTAAATTTAATTGACTGATTTGGGTAGGATAAAATGGTAATAATTGTTTGACATGGTATTTAAATTTCATTACCCAAATTTCTTATTGCCTCTTTTCATGTGAGGATTATCTTTGCAAAGACAACACAATGGAAAGAGCCGCCAAAGCTCTGACTTGCGTTTCCTCTCCGAGGGTATTGGTGTCGCATTCCGGAATTGGCGAGTTTGAAGGGCGTAATGGGAAGATAAATGTGCCTCCAACTTAGCAACGTCTCCAGCTCCTGTCTTTGGTCTTCCCCTCAGGCTGAAGGAGGGGAATGTGGAATATCTTGCAGTTGAATAATTCGGGTTGCTTTTAGGCAAGAAATTTTTTGTGTGATGTTATAAAAATTGAGATCTAAAAGGAAACTTAACCTTCAGTTCATTCTTTTGATGTATTTTGCCTGAAGGCTGGTGCTAGGACCTGTTATCTCAAATAGGCAATATAAAAATATCTTTCTAATTCACTCCTACAGTTGAAAGATCCTCATGGATTGAAATTACTGTGATCTATCAAAATTCACTATGTTGTGGAAATAAAAGAATATGTCAGATGAGGAATGATGACAACAATGGGCCAGCTTATTATAAAGCTTAAAATGAAAATGCTTTATTGGAAACACTGCTATCCTCACGGGGCTTTTATGAGATTGAGAATATGTATCAAAATCAGAGGCACCGAAGGGCTGCAGTTTTTCTCATTCTTGCTGATGGGGCTTGTTTGTCCTATGCTTGTGGCTAAGTTTTGGAATCAGGAGCAGCATTTAGGTTAATTGTATGTTTTTATTCTTACTTAGAAGCCATTTCTATACCATACAACCTACCACACCATTTTAAATTGTCTAACTTATTGGCTTTGAAGTCTATTTACCATGTTTGCAGCCATCACTACGACTTATTTCATAGAATATTTTCATTACCCTTGAAAGATGAAGCTGGTAATCTTCTCTCTCTCTCATCTCCCACTGTGAATACTTAATATACACATAAATGAAATTATGAAATATATGTCCCTTTGTGCATGGCTTAGCAATAGCTTCATAAGTGTCATCCATGTTGCATCAGATATGAACTACTCCATCCTTTTTTACTGGTGCATAATATTCCACAATGTGGATGTACCACATTCAGTTGATCCATTCATCAGATGGTGGATATTTCCTTTATTTTTACTTATGAAACAAAAAAACTCTTTATTGTTCAATAGGTAAAGATGTACAGAGCAGAGCATCAATTTTACATACAACAATTCATACACAATTTGTTTCAACTCATCCACTGCACTACCCTGAAGGGACCATCACTCAGTCCAATCTCTCCCTGTGTTTATTTTTGCCATTCTTTCTTTTTTCTTAACCCTGTGAACTTTGTCATTGGGTCAATGCTGCCTTTTGAACTTGAATGGTGGATTATTCTACCACAAGGGTGAGATCAGCTCCAACCAATAAGCCTGATCTCTTTTATGATTTTGAATTTCATTCCAAACATTTTTCTCCCACTCTATCCAGGACCTTCTAATGTGATCCTTTTCAGAGGACTTACTGGTGGTAGCTGGGTACCATCTAATTCTTTTGCTCTCAGGGTAGTGGAGATTGATGTTTGTGTGGTCCACTAGTTCATTGGACTAATTAGTTCCATATGTCTTTCAATCTTCACCACTCTTCTTTCTTTTGAGTGGGGAGGTACTAATAGTTGCACCTTGGATGGACACTCGTGTTTTTTAGATCCCAGGACTGCTCACTGTGTGTCCAGTTTTTGGCTATTATGACTAATCAGACTATGGGCATTTGTGTACAAGTTTTTGTGTAAACCTATGTATATGTTTTTAATTTTTTTTGGTATATAAGGAGCTCTGGTGGTAGTGTAGGAGGTTACTCATGGGGTTGTTAATGTCAAGGTCAGCAGGTCAAACTTCCCAGCTGCCTTGAAGGAAAAAGACAAGTTTCTGCTCTTACAAAGACCTACAACCTTGGAAAACCTATGTTAGGGGCACTGTGAGTTGGTGGGTTTGTTTGTCTTAGTTCGTGTTTGATATTGAGCACCTCTTCCTTTACTTATTGACTACTCACATGGATATTTTTGAGAAATGTCCATGTGAAGCCTTTGCCCTTTTGTTACTTAGGTCATTTCCCCCTTTTTATTTTAAGAGTTCTTTCTATATTCTGTAGATATTTTAAAAATCACTTTATTGGGGGCTCAATCAACGCTTATCACAATCCATACATACATCAATTGTGCAAATCACATTTGTACATTCATTGCCCTCATCATTCTCAAAACACCCACTCTCCATGTAAGCCCCTGGCATCAGCTCCTCATTTTGCCTCTTCCTTTCCTGCTCCCCCGTCCCTCATGAACCCTTGATAATTTATAAATTATTATTTTGTCATATCTTACACTGTCTGATTTCTCCCTTCACCCACTTTTCTGTTGTCTGTCCCCCCAGGGAGGGTGTTACATGTAGATCCTTGTAATTGGTTTCCCCTCTCTACCCCCCCTACCTTCCCCCCTCTCAGTATCGCCACCCTCACCACTGGTCCTGAAGGGTTCATCTGCCCTGGATTCCCTGTGTTTCCAGTTCCTGTCTGTACCAGTGTACATCCTCCAGTCCAGCCAGATTTGTAAGGTAGAATTGGGATCATGATAGTGGG
>NW_022106189.1:37381911-37384643 GCF_000313985.2 Echinops telfairi
TAGACAGACCTGCAGAGATAATAACATGCACAAAAACAAGACAGAGCAAAACCAAGCAACAATATACAACAAAACAACAACAACAGCAACAATAACAACAAAAAGCCAATGATAAAAAACCAAAAAGCCCCCCACAACACAATTATACTCTGTATTCTTATATTAGATCCTTAAGATATGTAATTTGTAGGCATTGTCATTCTGTAGCTTGTATTTCTTTAAAAAAATACATGCAAAATTAAAAAAAATATTTTTAAAACATCATTCATTTTATTGGGGGCTCGTACCACTCTTATCACAATTTATGCATCCATCCATTGTGTCAAACCCATTTGTATATTTTTTGCCATCATCATTTTCAAAACATTTTCTTTCTACTTGAGCCCTTGCTATCAGCTCCTCATTGTTTCCCCTTCCTCACCCACCTCCCCTCCCTCACAAACCCTTGATAATTTATAAATTACTATTATTTTAAAAATAGTTTTCTTGGTATATATTTTACATATCATACAATATAATAGTTCAGTTTTATCAAGAAGAGTTGTGCAATCATCACATCAATTTCAGATCATTTTTTCCTTATATTTATTGTTCTTAGCTCCTCATTTCCCCCTACTGTCCCCTGCATGCCCTAGGTAATATTAATACAAATGCTCTCTCTACAGATTTACCCATCCTGGATTTCATATACAAAAAATCATACAAAACACAAATAAGAAACATATTAAAGAAACCCCAAACAACAACAAAACAAAATAGAGAAAAACCTCAATTGCTAATAAAAAAACCACATCAATTTAAAATAAAGTAGAAAATATTAAAAACAGAAACCACTTTACAATGGGTCAAAAGGGAGATCTAATGATAAGGTGTGACCTTTTAATACCTACATCTACCATAACTGACTTTGCAATGCTCTCTGCCTCATAGCAAGTTTATTCACATCCCTGGACTGTGGTCAGATGGGACTCACTGGAGGCTTAAGACATGCGGGGACCTTTCAAATGAACCTTGGGCGTCCACTGTCATCCATACCCTTCTGCAAATCAGGTGTTTACAACTTAAGCTCTGATATTGTTCTGTTCTTCAGATTTGGATTTTATTATCTACAATCCTTCGATCACCCGGGCTGGTGTGTTTCTTTTATGTGGGCTTAGTTGATGCCTGGTGGTTACATAATCGGTTGCCACTTGAGACCATTAAGAGTGAAGGGGTGGAGTTTAGTCTGTCAATCAGGTCACAGCTTGATGACCTCATTTGGAGGTGTTAAGGAGATAAATAGCTCACTGGGGTGGAACAGACAGACACTCCCTGTGAGATTTTCCTGTTGACAGGACACATGGAGCTATGCTAGAGCCATGGGGTTGCAGGAGCCACATGGAGACCCTGGCCAGTGCTGAGATGCTTATACTGCCACTGGATCCACAAGAATTTCCACCCACTGTCCTGTGATCTTCCTGTATTTGGCATCATTGCATGTGCTGCGTGAGTCTAAAGAGGAATTTATGGACTAGTATCAGACATATGGACTAATATCAGACTTATGGACTTGATCTGGACTGGGCTGGGATGTTTTCTCATAATGAAATTGCTCTTTGATGTAAAGCTCTCTCTTACACCCATATGAGTGTCTCTGGATTTATTTCTCTAGTCAACCCAGACTAATATAGCACCTATATCTTCAGTGGTCTCTTTATTATGTTGAATATTGAGTAGGGCCATGTTATAAGAACTAATTATTCTTAGATTAGAGCTACAATTAGGTGTAAGCCCCAAATCTATTCATATATCTATGGTTTATATGTGTCTCTGTTTCACTTTAGGTGCATAATTATCATTTATCATAGACAACATAATAAATCATCCTTATGGGGGCAAAAGGTAATTCTATTAATAGTATCCTTAATTCAGCCAGTGCTATACAATTTAAAATACTGTGGAGAATAGGAAATTATACATGTATAGGCTAGTTTTCAGACCACAATACATGAATTGTTGACTTGTATAGATAAATTGCTTAAGTGACTGGACACTATAAACAATGAAGGTTGGGGATAGGGCAAAATTTTCAATAACACTCATTCACAAAGTCAGAATCATGCCTGCCAGACGAATGTGTGTCATAAAAAAGCAAAGAGAAAGCAGCAAACTAACAGAGAGGTCTGTGGGGCTGGCTCCAATTCCAGCTATGTTGACCCTTTCCCCCAGAATATTGGACTATAGAGGACAGCCATATATGTAGGTCTATATATGTATGTTTATATGTTAAATATCAAGGTAGCAGATGGACATTGGGCCTCTACTCAAGTCCTCCCTCTACACAAGAACACTTGGCTTAAAAAAAATAAAAACATTTGGTTCTAATAACCTGGCATTCTCTGATGTTCACTTTCCCGACACAATCACTGAAGACAAAATGAGTGCATAAGCAAATGTAGTGAAGAAAGCTGATGGTGCTTGGCTGTTAGAAAATAGAGTATCTGGGGTCTTAAAGACATGAAGTCAACCAAGTGGCCATGTAGCAAGGAAGCAACAAAACCCACATGGAAGAAGCACACCAACCTGTGTGATCATGAGGTGTCGATGGGATCAGGTATTGGGTATCAGAAGACCCAAAAGAAGCAATCATATTGATGCAAATGAGGGGGGTTGGAGTGGAGACCCCAAACCCATCTGTAGACAATTGGACATCCCTTCACAGAAGGGTTACAAGGAAGGGATGAGCCAGCCAG
>NW_022106189.1:37386307-37389563 GCF_000313985.2 Echinops telfairi
TATTTTGAGAGTATCATAATTTGTTTAGTCTAAGTAGTGCCATTTGTAATTTTTCAGATATTCTATTGAGGAAGTTTATTGGTAGTACATTTTTATTTCACAGCTATCCTTATTTCTTTAAAATGAACTATTGACCTAGTTCCCATGTGCTGGCAATTGATGCCACTAGCTAGTGTTGTGTTTGTGTCAGGTTCATCCATCCATCCATTTATTTTATGTTTGTTAGTACCTGCTACGCTCTATGATTGTTGCATGAAATATTACTGTTCTTGTCCAGCAATCCCTGGTTAGGCAGCCTCTTTTGGCCAGTAACTTCCCCGAAGAACAGAAGCATGGATCTCAGTTGGTCAGTTTGTCAAGAATGTATGTGGAAACTGTGCAGAAATGCTTTTCATTGGGTTGGCATGGTTATTTCATAAATATGAATGAATTACCAGGGAAATGTGAATGAATACATGGCGACTGACTGGGCTTATAGCAAGAGGATATCTTTTGTATACATAACACAGTATCTGAATCTTTCTTCACACTTGTTAGACTTTTGGCATTGTCTGGCAAGCTGTCCCTGGCTCAGTTCCCTCTGATAGTCACCATAGCAGAGGTGGGAAAGGATAAGGAACAACCCCACCATGTTCCCCTAACCCGAATTTGACGGGAACTCTACCGGGATCACTTGCCACATTTTAGAATCACCATGAGTTTAAGATAAAAAGAATCCCCTAACCAATGTTATGACCTTGAATCGGTTTTGTTTCAGAGGAAAAGCAATGGTTCTTCCCAACTTTCACATTCTCTAATTCTATTAAATAGACAAAATAAATATGTTCATCACACAGAAATTGTTTTCTGACTGGAGTGCAAAAATGACATCTGGGCTCAGAATGAGCCTTGTCCAGTGCTCAATTCTCTACTCTCTTCGCCGGTCGCCCCTCTGCTGCTAAATGCAGACGATCTAGTGGGAGTGAAAGAGGTGACTTGGGATTATAGATTTTATGGTTTCTTGAGAAGTTTATACTTTTTTGCGGGGTGTGTGTCAAGTTTACTCCTTGACCTAGGATTTTTATGGAAGGTGATGGGGGTGGCGATGGGGGCGATAAAAGGATGGAAAAAACTGCCAAATTTTAAATCTTTTGAAATAAGGATTTTATTTATTTGTTGCTGGGATGTAGAACAGCAATTAATTATATACTTTATTTTCAGACATATTGATAAGTATTCCTATTCTTTTTTTAATTAAAAGATCATTATATTGGGAGCTCTTATAATAATACATAAACCAACTGTATCAACCATATTTGTACATATGTTGCCATTATTCTTTTCTTTAAAAAAAAATCATTTTATTGGGGGCTCATACAGCTCTTATCACAATCCATATATACATCTATTTTGTCAAGCACATTTGTACATATGTTGCTCTCATCATTCTCAAAACGTTTGTTTTGTACTTGGGCCCTTGGTATCAGCTCCTCAGTTTATTATTATTTTGTCATGTCTTACACTGTCCGATGTCTCCCTTCACCCACTTTTCTGTTGTCCGTCCCCCAGGGAGGGGGTTATATGTAGATCCTTGTGATTAGTTCCCCCTTTCTACCCCAGCTTTCCTCCACCCTCCTGGTATCACCACTCTCACCACTGGTCCTGAGGGGTTCATCTGTCCTGGATTCCCTGTGTGTCCAGTTCCTATCTGTGCCAGTGTACTTTCTCTGGTCTAGCTGGATTTGTAAGGTAGAATTGGGATCATGATAGTGGGGTGGGGTGGAGCATTAAAGAACTAGAGGAAAGTTGTATGTTTGTATGTTTCATCATTGCTATACTGCACCCTGACTGGCTTGTCTCCTCCCTCTGACCCTTCTGTAAGGCTTTGGGTACCCACTCTGCACACCCCCTCATTCATAATGATATGATTTCATGTTCTTTCATGCCTGATTCCTGATCCCATTAACACCTCATAATCACACTGGCTGGTGTGCTTCTTCTATATGGGCTTTGTTGCTTCTGAGCTAGATGGCTGATTTTTTACCTTCAAGCCTTTAAGACCCCAGGCTCTCTATCTTTTGATAGCTGGGCACCATCAGCTTTCTTGACCACATTTGCTTATGAACCCACTTTATCTTCAGTGCCATTTTTATTTTCTAAACATTTGCTTTCTATTGAGCTCTTGGTATCAGCTACAGCAATGCTTTCAAAGTCAAGTGGCATGTTGGCTTCAGGCATCATTTTGGTTAACTAACCTTGTCAAGGATGGTATAAGACCCTAAGCTCCTTAGACCTTCAGGTTCTGGTGAAGTGCTAACATGAGGTGCATTCATGGAACAGATGACAAGACTGAACATAGAGAAAAAAATGAGTCAATTTGACTGTATGGCCTTGGGGAAAACCGTTGACTTATTGCTGTTCTTATTAGGCAGTCTCCACAAGCAGGAGGAGATATCATTGTCAGAATACCATGGATAAGACCACATAATAGATCTTGGCCTCCTCCCCAGCAATACATCTTGGGACTCAGAAAATGGTCTAATTTAATTATTATTCATTTTAAAAGAATGTACTAATTGCATCAAAAGGATTTTAAATAAAAATTTAAGTATTATACTATAATTAGTTGTCAGGTGTGTCCCCTGATTACCTATTGTTACTCTAATTGAAATCCAAATAGAAAAATTCTGTTCTGATGGTTCAAAAATGTAACCAGAACTTGCAATCATTGTTATGGGCATTTATATTATCATGCCCATTATGAGAACAAATTATAAACACTGTATGTCTTGAGAACTATTAAATATCTTCTGAGGTTGTCAACACCTTGGTGACAGGCACTAGCATAGATTGGTTATACAATTTATCTTTTTAATATTAAGAATAAAACCCAACCATGGACCCACAAATGCAGTTGTAATGACGTGAATGTATGGCAACCGGTCGTGGTATACATTTGCTTTCCCCAAACTCTAAGAACTATGCTCTGCTCCTAGTCAGTATGAGCCAGTCTATATTTTGTGTGTGTGTGTGTTCTGGGAGGACCCCTTATGGGGCAGTGATTTAAGAGCTTAGCTGCTAACCGCTAGGTCAGCAGTTCAAATCCATTAGGCACTCTTGGAGAGAGAGATGTGGCTGTCTGCTTCCATAAAGATTTACAACTTGCAGGGAGGAGGTGAGCCAGTCAGGTACAGTGTAGCAACAATGAAACACAACTTTCCTCTAGTTCCTAAATGCTTCCTCCTCCCCCACTATCATGATCCCAATTCTACCTTAC
>NW_022106189.1:37390590-37394638 GCF_000313985.2 Echinops telfairi
GTCAAGTTCCCCTGGACCACGGAGTCTGCCACGAAGAAGATCCAAGATGACAACACACTTGTGTTCATTGTGGATGTCAAGGCCAACACAAGCACGAGATCTAACAGGCTGTGAAGAAGGTCTATGATATTGATGTAGCCGAGGTCAACACCTTTGATCAGGTCTGCAGGTGAGAAGAAGGCATTTGTTCGACTGGGTCCTGATTAGGACGCTTTAGATGCTGCCAACAAAATCGGAATCATCTGCACTGAGTCAGCTGGCTAATGCTAAACGTAAACTTTTTCAATACATGAAAAAGAAAAAGAAACAGGATGCTATTGTGTACATTTTTGTAGAGTGTAATGACTCACAAAAATGTGGGGACTAATGGAAACCCTCTGGGGACTAATGGAAACCCTTTGACCTTAAGGAGGTCATTGTCAACATTGCTGCAGCCCAAAGGGATTGGGCTACGATTTTGACAGGAACCTGGAGGAATGTACAGCTAGAGGGCAGGATGCTGATGGGCGTATAATGAACTTGGGTGGGTCTTTGCTAATGGCGCATCCTAGAATTGCAGCTTCATGGGAAGTAGGTCATGTGACAGGGTTGGGTTGGGGCAGGATTTGAAATAAGTGCTGAGGCTATGGGACATAAGCTTGGCACAACCCCATGCCCATTCAAGCCTCTCCTACTCCATCTTTATGAAGCAAGAAACGTGTCCCTCCAGGAGTCCCCTAATGAGTGTGCTTTACAGACTTGGACTGAGTGACAACAGCCCCCCTCTCCAATAAGAAAAGCAGGGAGAGATGATTTTTACAGTATTTCCTCTCATCAAAGTAACGCAGGCTTGTCTCTCGCTTCCTGACACAGAAAATTGCATTTTGTCACCCATTTGTCAGTTCTTAGAGATTCTAAGATAATTAAAGAACATTACAGCAGGTGACAGCTGTTGCCGGATGCCGTGTTGCGAGTTCTTCTGCTTGTTGGATGCCCATGAATCTCGGATGATGATAGCTTAGTGCTCCAGGTTTAATTAGCTGGCTGTTTTGAATCTGTCTGGGCTCTCAGGTGTGGGGTTAGCAGGCTTGCAGCTTGTCGAATCTGAGATGTGCTCATGGAGGGCTGGCGGGGCCAGGTCTGAACAAATCGTAGAAGAGCCAGGTGGGCTGCCCCTTCTCAGGCAAGGACTCCCGAGGAACGAGGGCGCAGCTTTGAAGCTGATGGCTATTTCAGAGCATCAACTGCTGATGGCTTTCCTCGTGCCTTTGCACCAAAGCATGCTTTTGATTCTGAAATTTATTTTCTGATGAAATTTCCTACCAGGCCCTCTTTCCTATTACACAGCATAGCAATCCTCATCCGCTGGATTTATTTCTCAAATTGTCCACCAACCCTTTTCTGATACCGGAGAAGAAGACTGACATGGCCTCAATGCTGGCGTGTTGGATGGAGTACAGAACACGCCGTTGCTTTTCTTAGAGGATGTTGCATATTGTTCTACTATTTTCAGACAAGCTAAGAAACCTGCTGTGAGTTCTCTGCTCCCTCTCGCCTCTTTTTTCCCTGGGTGGGAGAAAGTCTCTAGGGGCTTGAATTCTTTGATCTTTCAAAAGAAGTTTATTTGAAAAACGAACACATGATTTTAATTTTGCCTTATCAGATTCCGCTTTTTTTTAAAGTTAATCTTCACCCACACAGACACGAAATCCTCAATTTGTGCTGAAGTTCTTCCCCCCAGTATGTTTTGAATCACTTAAATTGAGAACGTAGGAGTGCGTCCATTCTATTTGCGAACCCTCATGTCAGCCTCTGCTTCTAGAAACTAGTTAGAGTCCCTCAAGCCAGGCGTGCTCTGTAACACCCTCTCCTTGTTCATCACCATCATGCCTGTTCTTTGAGTCCTTCCCAGGTTTTCGAAGACCCTCGCCTACTCACGCTCACTTTTCGGGCCTTGTCACACAGGCCGCCTCGCCTCTGAAGCCTTCTCTGACTCTTGTCAGCATCACCAGGGTGTCCTTATAACAAGAGCCAAGTAGAACATCGTGTCTTGGTCACTTTTGTCGCTGTTAGTGGGGGTCTCCGTTCAGTCTTTCCCATGCCGCAAAGCATTTCATCGGACTATAGAGAGACCAGCTCAATAGTCTGCCCAGCTTTGTTGCACATTCTATCTAGCGTGCTAAAAATAAACCCGCTGGAGAGCACCTTAATATGAGCGGTTAGCGAATGTATGGTTGCAGACCCATCTTGCTTATCGGGAGTACGCAACAGTGATAAGACATGGCATTAACGCAACCCAACGTAGGCGAGCTATGCTTTTGCATGCCTGGCCGGGGAAGAGTAAGGAGGGTTCCAGGACACGTCAGAGTAGAGATAGCAGGACAAGTCAAAGGTGAAGCGCCCTAAAAGAAAGGATCCCAGCCTCCAAAACACTGTTCATGCAGGGAGGGCTGCCGAGTCCTGTGTTCCAGCCAGCCAGGGCATCCTTTGGGACTGTTGGTTGGGCTCTGTAGTTGGTGGAAATACCTGCAGTAAATGGACGGGGCGAACCGAGTTCCCTAACGTATGCCTTCTCTGAAGCAGAAGCCGATATGACAGGTGTACATTCTGGCCTCTGGGGCATGGGAGCAGGAAGGGTAGCAGGTATGTGGAGCTGAAATTTCCTCCACCTAAAGGTAAGAGCAAGAAGGGGAGCTAGGAATGCCAATCGGGAAAAGAAACCAGAGCCCCAGCCTTTCGAAGAAATTCATTTGGACAGAATGGAGAAGATGCTCAGTAGGTATGCTGGGTCCAAGGCTTTCTTGGACCGGGGAAGTAAGACTAATTGGCAGCTTCACAGGTATGGTGCCAGCGCATTAATTGCCACATGTATCGCCGGGTTTGTGAGCATCAGTCCCATTTCTGAGCTGGGCAGAGTTGGAGCTGCAGGTCGAAGGTGTTTCAGGGCTGGAGGGAGTTGGGGCTCAGTCTGCAAAGGCATTCAGTTTATTCTCTTCATTTTCCCCCTCCTTTGACACTCATCGAATAGCTTACATTTATTTCCTTTTTCTTATCCTCTCTTGAAAGGTGGAGAATTTAATTAGCTGTGAAATGACCCAAGACAGAAAAGAAGATCAAGTAAGAAGGCAAAGCCAGGGGCATAAATACACATGGGTCAGATAGCCAGTTCCTGAATGTTCAAGACAAAAAAGCCACAAGAGCTATTTTGACAATGAATGGCATGTGAGTGGAAGAGCAGGTGGCTTCCCCAGAATTCAGATTCATCTGCAAGTGGGTTCTCCGACTGCACCCCCCCCCTGGGGAATTTATGAAAACAGCATTTAATTTAAGAAGAAAAAATACACACTAAAGATCAATAGCAATCATTGGGGGAAAATAGTGCAAAGTGGAGCATTCCGAAGAAAACCAGGATTACAATTTTGCTACCATTGTATATAAAGCTATTAAAACACAATTTGCAACGTGTGTCTGCTGGAATATTGCTCCCTCTCGCAAACAGATATTGGCACCAACTCAGATACATTAACTATGTTCCAGAGAGTGTTAATTTATTTTTTTCTCATCTCTCCAATTACGTTACTATACGCACTTTGATTTAAAAACCCAGAGTACAGCTTAATTTAACAAATAATTTAAATTAAAAGAGCCATTTTTTTTGGAATCCTACTAAATTTTATACTTGCTATGGAGTGAAACACACACACACACACACACACACACACACATTGCCATCCTGTCCATTCTAACTCTAGCCTTCCTGTAGGGCAAAAGAGAACTGACCCACGGGGTATCAGAAGCTGTGAATCCTCTACAGAATCAAATTGCCACATCTCTCTCCCACAGAGCAGTTGGTGGGCTGGAGTTCAAGCCAACCTTTTGATTGGCAGCCAAACACATCACCACTGTGCCACCATGGCTTTTTCTAGAGAGTTCTATCACATACGAGCTTATTTATTTATTTATTTTCTTTAAATCATTTTATTGGGGCTCGTACAATTCTTATCACAATCCATACATACATCCATTGTGTCAAGCACATTTGTACATTTGTTGCCCTCATCATTCTCAA
>NW_022106189.1:37395673-37397750 GCF_000313985.2 Echinops telfairi
ACACAGAATAACTTAGCGTTGCAGCTTCCTTGATGGTACCTGACAACAATAACTAATCCAGTGATTGAGAAGTCACTTTTTGTCCCTGACAGATTCTTGGTTCTCAGAACCATGTTGGTCATGTCTAATATTGTAAACACTTAGGTTGGTCCGTTGTCTGTTGTCCCTTAGGAGGTGGGCTCTGAAGGGGGGTAGTACGAGGCATTCCTGAAGAGCGTATTCTCTCCAGTTGAGCAGAGGACAGGGCATGGCAAGCACACCCTGCTATTTTTGGCACACTGTGTTGGGTCTCAGAAATAGTGATAGATTGATAGCTTCAACTCTTAAAGGGGGGAATAATATGTTTGAATAGCCATCGTGTGCTGACTTGAATCTGTAGGTAATATGTGACAATAATAATTTGGTAATTTCTGTAAAAATGGTCCTCATGTTTTAACGAAGATATCCTATTTTTAAGCTTTCTGCTTTTCTCAAACAGCAAAACTGTGCCCATGGAAAAGACTTGGCTACTAAACTTATTTTTATAAGATAAAAAAAAGCCCACATCTGCTACATTTACTATAACTTAAAAATACAACTATGCCCCAGTGGATAATTTTCCATGCAAAGCAGAGAAAAGAGGTCTTTAAAAAATAATTTCTAAAACACTTTGTGCTCATATCAGTATAGATGTACCATGGTAGGGAAAAAATACATACAAGATAAAATAAGTAACCACTTATGCTTTGAATAATAATGCTTCCAATAATCAATATAAGAAAATATTATTGATGTAACTAATTAGTTTAGGAAGTGGCTACTTTAATGTCACCTTCATTATTATTGCCATTATGATTACAGTACAGCATATATTAAAGAGTAAATTAAATCTGACATGATAAATGGAGGAGGCAGACTTAAATGATGCAAAAGGATGCCTTTAGGACCCTCTGGTCTTAGCCACGGGGAAGCAGAGTCTAGCTCAAAGCAAGACGCCCATCCCAGAATGTAGCTGCCTGAGGATGCTATCAACTACCCTTTAAATTGGGTAATGTCTTGGTAGGAGGGACCAGTCCCTCGGCAAAAAAGAGAACGGTCCTCAACGAGATGGATTGAAAGAATGTTTATGCCGATGGGCTCCAGTACAGTACTGATTGTGAGGAGGGTGCAGGGCCAGTCAGAGTTCCACCCTTCTGTACCTAGGTTCACAACGAACTAGAGTTGACTGGATGGCACTTAACAACAGCTGCAGCAGCAGCAGCAACAACAACATCCAGGCCTTTGGAATGTTCGGAAAGAGGAAGACTGTGTGGTTGATTTTAGAGTGAGTTTATTCATTTGAAATGGGACTGGATTGTTGTCGTTAGACGACATTGAGTTGGTGCTGACCCATCGTGACAGCAGAACCCACAGCAGAACTAAACCCTGCTCGGTGCGGCATCATCCTCACCATTGTTCCTGTGCTTGTGCCCATGATCGAAGCCACTGTGTCCCTCCATCTCACCGAGGGCCTCCCTCTTTTTTGCTGTCCCTCTATTTTATGAAGCCATTCTCCAGGGACTGGTCCCTTCTGACAAGCTGTCCAAAGTACGTAGATGAAGTTTCTTCATCGTTTCCTCTAAAGAGCACTCTGGCCATACGTCTTCCATAGTCGTCCCAAGCACCACAATTCAAATACATGGATTCTTCTTTAGTCTTCCTTATTCAGTGTTCGCCCGCCTACCAGGCAATGAAAAATGCCATGACTTGCTCAGGCACACCTTAGTCCTAAAAACAACCTCGCTGCTCTTCAACACTCTGAAGAGGTCTTGTAACAGTCAGTTCTTATAACACGACCCTGCTTGATACTCGCCTTCACAACAAGATCACTGAAGATAAAGGAGCTACAGCAAAGTGTGGTGAAGAAAGCAGATGGTGCCTGGCTAGCAATTGGAATAGTGTCTGGGGTCTTTTTAAAAAAATATTTAATAAGGTTTATTAAACATTTGCTTTTAGTGAGTAACATTTTTTGTTACTTTGTTTACAAAGACAATATAGATGATATACAATGTCAAGAATTATATAAATAGTAAAACTTAACCAGTCTATAACTTTAACT
>NW_022106189.1:37399432-37407269 GCF_000313985.2 Echinops telfairi
TTTGGATCCAGTAGCATTGTAAGCATCTCAGTGCTGGCAGGGGTCTCCACATGGCTTCTCCAGCACCCAGGGCTACATCAGGGTAGGTCCATGTGGCTTCTCCTCAGGGATGTCTCGCAGGGAATCAGCCTTGTCAGTAGTGAGTCTCCCAGAGAGTGAGCTGAGAGAGAGAAGTTGTCCCCCTCCAAGGAGGAAAAACCAGATTTCCCAGAATTCTCAGGAGAAGGCCATGCCCACACAGTGGCCTCACTGGCTATGACCCGATTGACAGACCAGACTCCGCCCCTTCACTCTTAATTCTTTCAAGTACCACATTGACACCGGATTATGGAGCTACCGCAATAGCAGACACAGAGACATGCCTTTCAGCGTATAAGATTGTTTCCCCAGCAGACCTAATACATTTCTCCCAGTGCTTTGGTAGTTTTGCTGCTTTTAACCACACCAGAACAAGTAACAGCACCTGCTCCACCTTGGCCTAGTGACCCAACTTGCGTGTATGGGGACATGGCTGCTGCTGTTTCACTGCAACTGTAACATGGAGATGAAAAGACACAGGAACCTTGCCTGTGGTGGGAGGAGGCAGGCAGGAGAGCCAGGCCAGTGACCGTGGCACCAGGCACAGTGATAAAACCCTTTATCACTCTCTGTTAATCCTGATTAAACGGAACGCCGATGGGCTGATTAAGGTCCTTTCTAAACACCCAGGACATCTGCTGCCACCAAATGTTAGTGGCTGAGAAGCATCAGTCAGCAACAGCAAGTGGAGAACGAAACTCTTCTTATTTTATACATTTACCCTTTTAGTTTTGTGCCTCTACTTCTAGAACATCATTGAACGTTACCTAGTATGAAACTTTTTTTTTTCAAACCCTCCACCGTTATTAGGTACAACGCAGCATCTTTTATCAAGATACCAGTCCCTTGGCTACACTTGTGCATGTTCCAGTTGCTAGCCTGCAGGTTGTTGGTCCAACCCTACCCGGCAGTACCACAGAAGAAAAGAACCGGTGATCTGTCTCTATTAATATTGCCGCCAAGAAGACCTTAGATTGTAAGTGATAGGGTTGTCATGAGGCAGACTTGGCTCAAGGGTATATACCGCTACCGCTACCATTGACAAGTGTAGGTTAGCGAATACGCTTTACTTTTTTTTTTTACCTCATGGGCAGCTCTGTAGAGGATGGTGTGTTGGACGGATGGAGACTTTGGAAGGAAAGTGGATATTGCTTAAACCCCATGCTGCCGCATGATGGATCAAGGAGCTTGATGGAGTTCATTGTTAGCCTGCCGAAGTCCCAGTTTTCTGACCTATGACAGAAAGACACGATGACTGAATTCAGGGTGGTGTCGCTGATAATACAGGCTGTGGCTTGCTGTTGGGTGCCAGCGAGTCAGCTCTGACGCCTAGCCAGCCAATCCCGGTAGCAGCAGCCATAGGTGCCTGGTTGCCGTGGGATGGAGGGAGTTTGGTTGGCTTTGGTTTTTGTGGGATGTGTCGGGACTTTACGTTACCTACTTGAGGGAGTAGGTGACAGTGTTTGTGGGGGGGTTGGCGCTTCTACATATTGCACCAAGTAGGTGGAAATGGTGGACATGAAATAGGGGGGACACGGATCAAGTGGCACCTGGCAGGACAGGCTGGGACCATCAAGGGTGAGAGGAATCCACACGTGTCTCTCACTGCTTTCAAGCCTCCAGCTTCAGGGAGGTGACCTAGAGCGGTGGCTGGCACTTCTCATCGTCCGGCGAACAGTACACTGGAGTCTGAGACATGGGAGGAGGGGATTCGTTTCAGGAGGCTCTGCGGGCTGCCTTTGCTTCACTCGGAGGAGCGTTAGCAGGTCCCTGTCAACTTGCGCGAGCTGAAACAGGGTCTGGTGTCCTGCATCAGTTTTCAAGTGTAAAAGGAAGATGACATTTGGCAGTGGTTCTGATGGTGCCTTCTGTAGCTCATGTCAAATGTCGCTTGGAGCCCACATGCATCCAGAACTGTGCCGGGAAAGGAATGCTGGCCAACACCGTTCCCATGAGGCGCTTGCCGGAGTCAACACAGAATAAAGTTGCCACAGGATCTATTCTTACTAAATGTTCCTCCCGGAACTTCCCCTCGTCACTTGGGCCCATTCTTCACCTTCCATTCCAATTCCTGATACGGAAACCTCAGGCAGCGACCTTCTCTTTTCTCCCACATCTCTCTAGGGAGTGGTTCTCCAGCCAGGCCACTCCCTGCCTCCTCCCCCAGGGCACATTTGGCAACATCTGGAGATGCAGAGGGTGCCGCCGCCTGGGGAGAGATCAGGGGTGCTCCTAACACCCAACACAGCACCCCCAACAAAACAAGAGCAAAACCATACAACTCAAAATGACAATGACATTGAGGCGGAGAAGCCTTGGCCTCTGCTTACTTGCTCATCTGTCCTGACGGCCTCCGGGGAAGGACTACTTTCCGCACTCAGGTCAATTTTGGCTGCGCTTTTGTTCATATGCCTCCTCACTCCTCAAGAACCCCGTCCCTCCGCCTCTCTCGTCATGAGGTTAAACAGATTAAACAGACCCAACGGATCGAGCCGATCGCAACGGACTCTCCTTTTAGACCTAGCGAATTACCACAGACGCTCTATCCCCTTGTTTAATTAGCACACTTTCTGATGAAGTGAATCAGGCTGGCTGCTCTTTCCCCCCATACTTCTAGTGGTCTGGTCCCTCTCAGCAAAACTTTTCTCTTCGAGGTTAGCAGGAAATGTATCCGGGACAAATTTACAGAACTCAAAAAGCAAAACCAATAGATGTCCCAATCAAATTAGTTTCAGTTCCTGTACATGCTGTCTTTAAATTTTCGTTCCTCGTCTCTCTCTCTCATTTTTAAAATTAAAAGACCATTTAATTGGGGGCTCTTACAACACTTATTACAATCCATACATCAATTGTATCAGGCATGTTTGTACATATGCTGCCCTCATTCTTTTCTAGACAGTTACTTTCTATGGAGCCCTTGGTGTCAGTCTCCCCCCACCCCTTTCTTGTGTTCTCCTCTCTCTGGACCTCGGTAGTCTCAGTCGCCTCATCTGCATGTGGAAGTAGGGCTACAAATAAGGAAGACGGAAGAAGAGCCAGTGCATTTCAATTGGTGAAGAAAAAATTAGGGGTGTCAGGAGAACAAACAAATATGTACGAAGTACAACCAGAATGCTTCTTCTAAGCAAGAAGGGAGAGACATCCGCTGGCCATGTTCTCGGGAGAGACTGGTCCCTGGAGAAGATCAATATGCTTGGTGAAACAGAGGGAGGGTCAGGGAAAAAGCGGAAACCCTCAATGAGGTAGCTTGACCCAGGGATGGCCACAGGGGTCTCGGATGCAGTAGTGATGGTGAGGGTGGCGGAGAGCCTGGCGGGGTTCTGTTTTCTTGCACGTGAGGTCACCGTGAGAGGAGTGGAGCTGATGGCACCTAACAACCCCACCCCCTCCCCCTCCTTGAAGTCATGTCAAGTCTTTACACCCATTATTCTGACACCATTTCTCTGGTCACCCTCTCCAGCAGCTGGGTTGAGATCCCATGTGGCTATGTCTCAGTTCTCTTTTTACTTTTATTTGGAGCGAAATGTCTTTTTTAGTTTTGTTAATTGGCATATAATCCACACACCGTACAATTCAGTAGATCAGTCATAGTAAGAAGAGTTGTGCAATCATCACCACAACCAATTCCAGGACATTTTCTTCTTTCTTGTAGTTATTGTTGTTTGCTCCCCATTTCCCCCAACCTTCCCTGACTCTGGGTAATTATTAGTATTATTTTTCTAAAACTGGCAGTGTTATTCTTTTTCATCTTATTGGGAGCTCTTACAGATATTATAACAATCCATAGTTCAGTTAGATCAAGCATAATTGTACAATTGCTGCCACCATCGTTTTTAAAACATTTTCTTTCTTCTTGAACTCTTTGATGTCAGCTTCCCTCTATCCCCTCCCTTGTTTGCCCTACCTCCCACGAGCACTTGTTATAATATTACATATTATTTTTGCCCGATCTCACACCATCCAATGTGTCCCTCCAGTCCCTAGGTAATTATTAATCTAGTTAGTGTCTCTTACCTATCCTGGATTTCATATCCAGAAAAAAACATACAAACCAAAACTGAGAAACAAACAAACAAACCCAAACAATGAAGTCAAAATAAAACAGAGAAAGACCTCAATCAAAAAGAAAGTAGAAAATATTAAAAACCAAAACCACTTTAAAATGGGTGAAAAGGGAGATCAAATGATAAGGTGTTATGTTTTAACTTACCTACATCTGCCATAATCGACTTTATGATACTCTCTGACCTGTAGCAAGGCTACTCCCATCCCTGATCTATGGTCAGAGGGGATTCACTGGAGCCTTAGTCCACTAGGGTGTCCTGTAAATGGATTTTAGGCCTTCACTGTTCCTGCTAGCTCTCTGCAAACTGGGTGTTCAGAATTCAAGCTTTGATACCGTTCCTTCTTCAAGATTGGGATGTTATTACGTATAATCCTTGGATCACACAGCCTGGTTCACTTCTTCCGTGTGGACTCGGCGACAAATATAAACCATGGATATATATATATATATATAGATTTTGGGCTCATACTTAATCATATCTCTAATCTAAGGATAACAAGGTCTTAGGACATATCACTACTCAATGCTTGCCCTCACGGAGTGATCACTGGGTGCTATAGCAAAGTGTGGTGAAGAAATCAGATGGTGCCCAGCGATCAGAAAGATTAGCTGCTGGGGCCTGAAAGGCTTTGTCTTAAAACAAGCAGCCTTCTGAGCGTGGTGTCTCTTTACTTCTTTGTTCACGCCTTCATTCAGAGGTCTTGACCTGGCTTAACAGGACCTCCTGCTCTTCTGGTTTTTATTTCACGATGGTCCATCTGAGCGTCCTTTGCTGGTCTTTCCTCTCTCTTCAGACATCGAATCACGCTTAAACCAAGCCCCTGCTATTTTCCTGTAAAGCTGCTGCTTAAGAACGAAGCATTTCCTATCTCACTGTCTGTGCTGCTGCCATACAGAGAGGGGAAAATAGTCCGTTTGTCCAGAACGCACAGATTTTGTATGCCTGAAGTGGACTTGGCTTAATGGGTAACCCATAAGCCCTTTGAACCTGTGGAGTATGCTTCTGCCAACAGCCGCCTGGCCCCGAGGTACCAGGGCCAGACGTCTTTGGGCTAGAGCTGCAAGAATTTGGGCAGGAGACAAGCTCAAAAGTGAAATTCAGTGGGCATGAGATGCAAGGGTATTAAACAGTTTGGTGGTTCATTATGCACCCCCAAATCCTCAACTGCCAAATTTCATCAGCTGTGAATGATCTTTGCTCTCAGTTTGGCATGCGACATCATGTGGCATAAAGTAGTTGTTGTTAAATGTGCTAGAATTTTCGGGACAATAGGAACAATATGCAAATTAACCATGGATAATGTTCCTGGCCATATACAATTATGGGTGTTTAAAATTTTTAAAATGCTAATTAAGACCCAAGTTCCTTGTACATCTTGCCAATTTGCTTCCAAATGACACGTTAAAGGGATAGAATAATTTACCATGAGCGACTGCACCAGCAACAGTGGCTATTGAATAAATGTGTGTGGTATTGACTGACTGGAGAAACATCCAAGAAGAATTTGCATTTTTCCCTCTAACACACATTTTATATTCAGTTACTGAAAAGGGAGCTGCTTCAAACAGGGCGATGGTGTGATCATCCTGCTACTGTTACGAATACCAACTAAAGCTTCAGTTTCCTAGTCTCCTTAAATACGAAACAATACGTGAAACTTGCTGCAGGACTGGACTTGAAGGAGCCAAGGCATGCCTTTTTTCTTATCTCTGGGGAGCAGAGCCATTGGGTGGAGGAGCATATTGTCAGTTTAAATGTAAATAAACCTGTGGAGATTTTGTGGAAAAAATCTAGCCAGGGAAAACCTTTTTTGCACTGCCGTTTATGGGATTAAACTAGAACCTCAGGTTCTTCAGAGGTATTTGTAAGTATGTGTATGAGGCTAAGTGGAAAAGTATTGCTACAAAATCATAGCAACCCTTGATAAAGAAAAATATCAATTTGCAAAGTGATTGCTTCTCAGTTCATCCTCTATCTAGATTTATACATTTATTTTTCCCAACAGGTTTATTGGCATACAATTCACATAGCAGATCATTTAATAGTTTAATCACATGAAGAAGAGTTGTACAATCATCATTTCAATCAGTTTAAAAAAAATCATTTTATCGGGGGGCTCTTACAATTCTTATAACATTCCATACACCAGTTGTATCAAGCACACTTGTACATATGTTGCCATCATCATTTTCTAAACATTTACTTTCTATTTGAGCCCTTGGTATCAGCTCCTCTTTTTTCCCTCCCTTGTGACCCCTTGACAAATTATGAATTATTATTGTTTTCACTACAATCAGTTTTAGAACCTTTCTTCATTCTTGTACCCATTGTGATTAGCTGTCCATTTCTCCCTAACCTTCCCACACCCGAGGAAACACTAGTCCAATCACTCTTTCCATAGGTTTACTATCCTGGATTTCACATACAGAAAAACATGAAACAAAAACTAACAACAATAACAAAGCAAAAGACCTCCTTAGAAAATAAGACAGAAAATATTAAAACCTAGAACAAATTTAAATGGATCAAAAGGGAGAGCAAGTGATAGGGTGCTAAAATTAAAAAAAATTATTAAAAGATCATTTTATTGGGGGCTCTTGCAACTCTTATCACAATCTATCCATCTACTGTGTCGGGCATATTTGTACACATGCTGCCACCCTTCTTTTATAGACATTTACTTTCTGTTGAGCCCTTGGCATCAGCTCCTCTTTCCCCCCTCCACTCTCCCCTAACCCCTTGGTAGATTATAAATTATTATTATTATTTCCATATCTCACACTGACCACTGTCTCCCTTCCCCCATGGTTTCTGTTGTTCTGCCCCCTCGAGGGGTGTGTGTGGTTATGTGTCGATCATTGCAACCGGTTCGCCCTTCTTTCTCTCCTCTTCCCCACTTCCCCCTGCCCTTCTGGTGTCACTATTCCCCTTCCTGTTCCTGGATTCCGTGTGTCGGGAGCTCTTATCTCTTATCTACACTAGAGTACATGCTCCGGTCTAGTCTAAAATGAGAGGCAGCACTGGGGTCATGGTAGTGGGGGGTGAGGAAGCCTCAAGGAACCAGAGGAATATTGTGTGTCTCATCGGTGCTTTACTGCACCCTGGTTGACTCATTCCTTCCCTGTGACCCTTCTGTGGGGGGATATTGCACTGTGTATAGATGGGCTTTGGGTCTCTGCTCTGAGCCCACTTGTTCTCAACCATATGTTTTTGTTTGTTTGTTATGGGTCTTCTAATGCCTGTTACTGGGTCCCGATGACACCTCATGATCGCACTGGCTGGTGTGCTTCTTCCATGTGGGCTTGTTGCTTCACTGCTGAATGGCCGCTTGTTTAGCTTCAAGCCTTTAAGACCCCAGATGCTATATCTTTTAATAGCCAGGCAACATTAGCTTTCTTCACCACATTTGCTTATGCATCCATTTTGTGTTCAGCAATTGTGCCAGGAGGCACAATCACAGAACGCCAGTTTGTTAGAACAAAGTGTTCTTATATTGAGGGAGGGTATGAGCAGAGGCCCAATGTCTGTCTGCTACCTCAGTGTATTGCCATATAAATATATGTACATAGGCCAACACCTCTATTTTTGTAGATGAATGTATTTCCATATGTACACACCTATGCATATACCTCTAGCCTTAGCTTTGCTTCCTAGATCCTTCCTGTTTCCTGTTACCTTCTTCCTGTCCCACC
>NW_022106189.1:37407606-37416113 GCF_000313985.2 Echinops telfairi
AGAAAAGGAAAAAAACAAGAGAGAGAGAGAAAACATACACAATTCCAGGTCTGTCTGCTGACCTTTATGACTCTCTCCCCCTGGTCCTGGGGGAATTCAGGGAGCGGACCTCCTAGACTGAAGTCTATTTTGGGGGCGCTTTATGGGTTTTGTGACTTTGCTTTTCTCCAGTTGCTGACCTGTTCTGTTCCCGTTGGTTTGCCCCACTACCTCCCTGCCGTGTGTCCCCAGGATTGTCCTCTGTGGCAGTATGCTCCAGTAAGGGGATCACATGTCATGAACTGTCGTCGGCCCTACAGTCCTCTGTGTCTTAGCAGCTCCACGCAGGGATGTCGTCCTCTGAGCTTGGCGTGCCAATATGGGGTCTAGACCGACCGGCCATTTCTTTTTTTCCTTCTTGGTTTGCTTCCATGTGGGCATGGTATGCTGGTGCCTCTCCCCAACCTGTAGGTTTAGTGTTGTTCTCTGTCACACGTACTTCTAGGCAGGGGTCAGTTTGGCTCTGATTGGGGTTGACCCTATAGCTCACTCTTTTCATGAGTTGCTCCACGTGGTTACGTTGCCCTGAAGGTTTGGTGCACCGTGGTGGAGTCTGTACGCAAACTCCCAATTCTGTGGAGACATAACCAATACTCTCCCCCTGGGTGAGTTAGTGACCTGCTCCCCCCCATGCCATCATCTCACTTTGGCGCCCCCTTTCTACCTCCCCCTCCCCCTAGTTCCCCTTCTTTGTGTTGGATTAACTTCACCACACTTTGCAACAACACCCACCGCTTCAGTGATCTCTTTATGAGGTCAAGCATCAAGCACGGCCATGTCATAAGAACTGAGTGTGCTTAGACTGAGGCTAGAATTAAGTGCAAGCCCCCAATCCAAGCGTGCATCTATAGTTGATATGTCTCTGGTTCACCCTAGAGACATCATTGTCATTTTATGGTAGAGAACATTATCAATCATTCCCCTGGAGCACCACTTCCACTGCCATCAAGCCAGTGCTGAGTCATAGTAGCCCTACTGGGCAGGGGGGAACTGCCCCTGGGAGTCTCTGCACCTGCAAATCTTCACCGGAGGAGAAAGCTTCATCCTTCCCCCGTGGAGCTGATTGGTGGTTTCAAAATGCTGACGTTGTGGTTAGCAGCCCAATGCATTAGGAGTTATACATTTCTGAAGGCGGTGTCTCGATTCACACCACAACAAGACAGCAGTTTTGGCACCCTTCTGTGTCCTTTGAGAAACTCTATCCAGATGACCCCTTTGGGATTTCCCCAAGCAGTTGCCAAACCCTTCTGAGCTGACCTTTCAACTTAGAATTTAACTGACCCAACACATCCCCTTGGAAGCCACTATTTTGATTTGATTTTTTGGGGAGGACACCCTAATAAACTAGGAGAAGTATATTCCTGAGAGAGCTTGTCTGCAGCCACTGATTGCCATCAACCCATGCAAGAATGAACGGGAGCGCTGGTAGCAAGGTGATTTTGTTCCCCCATGGGACATGTGTCTTTCTTTCTGAGTAACAGACTCGTTGAACAGACAATATAGAAATCACGCACACTGTCCTACAGGGCTGCTATGAGATGAGGGCAGTGAGTCTGGTTTTGTTTAAGAAATGGTTAGATGCCCCATCTAGCTGTGAAGCATTCTGTAGATAACTTTATTATTTCCACTCCCATATCCAGTGATTTTTCCTAAATATGGGCTGACTTAAATATAGGAGACAAGGAAAACAGAATTCTTTACAGCTTTTACTTAATAGGCGATCAAGACAGCTTAGTAGGAGCCTCTAGTTCCTTGAACATCTCTAAGGAATAACATTAAATTGATGGGACGCCTCTCTCTCCTTGTACAGAACTCTGAGTTTTCATGAGTCATTACTCTTGTTTTTGGAAATAAAACTTTAGTTCCACTTTCGTGTACTTCCACATCTTATGAATATCTAGACTTGAGATTCTAATAGGAGTGTTACTACTCTGGATGCTCAGAGCCTGACTCTTTGTGCGTGATGGGTCTGCTCTGGAAGTTTCTACTTCCTTCCTATAAGCAGGACTCGCCTGGCCGACCTCAGGTTGGATGGACACCTTCAAAGACTTACTGGACACATTTGACCGGGAAATCATATTAAATTAAGCCTTTGGTAGAGGCAGGGGGAAAGTCATCAGTCCAGGAGAATGACAGCCATTTGATCAAGGGCCTTTGTGTTTGATCTCTGCCTGCATCTGCTTGGAGCCAAAAATGAGAAAGTGTGTGATGAGGAAGCTAGGAAAGCGAAGACGCCGGTTTGTAGGTCGACTTCTTCAATTATTACTAAGCTACTTTTTAACTGAGAGGACGATATTAGAATAATGAAGTAAATCCCTACGTAAGAAACTTACCTTTTTCCAGAGTCACCTTTGTGCCCAGCTGAGCCTTCGTTTAGTAGCCAGTGTTGAGAAGTGAAGTTCTGTTTCTTCATAGTGTTAGTAATATTGATAGTATATTTAAAACCTGATTTTGCCTGGAATTGTCTTATATTCTAAAGGCAATGCAAGTTGTCATGCTGCTAAATCACACATGCACCCCCCCCATACAGTGCTATGAGTGTGTTTTTTTTTTCCGTTCTTGAAATTTTACTAAAATGAGAACATCAGATATTCTTACACTGAAGATTATATGGAGAACTACTTTCTAGTTTGAATGTTGTGTGCACTGCGTTGGCATTTACGTCAAGAAAGGGAAAAAATAGCAGTGTTTGGAGGCAGAGACACTACTTCCAAGATTGATTTCCTGGGTATAAATCTGGAAACATCTTAGAGAGTAGGAAGCAAGAAATGCCCAGAATGGAATGGTTCACACGCAAAATGTACACCAATGATGCTAGTATCTCTTGCCACTTTTTTGTGATCTTTGCTCCGTGAGCTTCACCTCCTTCATGGAGTTGATTCTGACTCCTAGTGACCTGGGAAGACAGAAAAGACTGCTCCATAGAGTTTTCCAGGCTACAATCGATATGGAAACCAATTGACACATTTTTTTCTCCTGCCAAGTGGCTGGTAGATTTGAACCACTGACCTTTTGGTTAGCGGCCGAGTCCTTAGTCTCTGTGGCACCAGGGCTCCTCTATCATTATGCTTACCAGAAGAAGAGCCTTTTCTAGTGTTTTCCTGTAATCTTTGAAATCTTCCAAATCTTCTCCCCCCCTTCCACCTCCCCTTCTTCCGTCCTTTTCTTTTTACCGTTTCTTCTTAAAATATAGCTTCACCAATATATACAAGGAATGGTTTTGTTCATTAGTGTTCCCCTCCAGCTTGGAAAGTAAAGTTTGCTCTTATGGTTCTTGGAAATCTAAACTCTCAGCCCTGCTGTTAGGTAAAACTTAATTGGACCAATTAGAAAAAAAAAACACCACTTAAGAACGATTCTAATTTGATCATTTTCTTCTAGGAGAAAAGTTGTATATTTTAATGTAATTTTCTAGTATTAGTATATTAGTCATGCATTTAAAACTATTATTTTAGTGGCGACTTTAAAGATGATGCCTATGTTATTTCCATGATTGTACCACGTACAATCATGTTACCTCTTTCCCAATTAGAAAAAAAATCATGGTATTTTTGCTCCAGTAGAATGGTGTGTGTCAGGATTGTATCCTCTCACCATACTTGTTCAATTTGTAGATAACCAGAGAAGCTGGGGTATATGAAGACGAATGTGGCATCAGGATGGAAGGCAGGTGTATTAACAACCTGCGCTATGCAGAGGACACCACCTTGCTAGCTGAAAGTGAGGAGGATTTGAAGCAATTGCTGATGAGGGTCAAGGACTGCAGCCTTCAGTATGGATCACCTCAACAAAAAGGAGACTAAAATCCTCACACTGGACCAATGGGTAACATCATGATAAATGGAGTAAAGGTTGAAGTTGTCAAGGATTTTTTCTTGCTTGGATCCACAATCAATGCTCATGGAAGCAACAGTCAAGAGATCAAACGATGCCTTGCATTAGGTAAATGTGCAGCGCAAGACCCTCTTAGAGTGCCAAAAAGCAGTACTGAGGGGTGCCTGACCTAAAGCTTAGTATTTTCAATTGCCTCACATGCATGTGAAAGTTGGAAGACAGAAGAAAGGTAGATGTGTCTGAATTATGGTGCTGGAGAATAATACTGAAAGTACCATGAACTGCCAAAAGAACAAACAAATCTGTCTTGGAAGAAGTAGTCAGCCCGCTCCTTAGAGGCAGGAATGGTTAAGACTTCATCTCAGGTACGCTGGACGTGTTGTCTAGAGAGACCAGTCCCTGAAGAAGGACACCATGCTTGGAAAAGCAGAGGGCAGTGAAAAAGAGGAAGACCCTTGATGAGACGGATGGACACAGTGGCTGCAACAATGGGCTCAAGCACAGGGACAATTGTGAGGCTGGTGCAGGACAGGGCAGTGTTTCCTTCTGTTGTGCACAGGGTCCCTATGGGTTGGAACTGACTTGACAGCACTTAACAGCAACAATAGCTTTTAAAATTACTTTGGTCATAATTTCAAATCTACATGCATTCTAAAACTCAAGAGAAACGACAATGATGACATATGGCCAGAATTTATATTTAGGAATACATTTACCTTTTTCATGCTCATCGTTATATTCTCCATTTCCATATTTTTATCTCGGATGGATTACCTTCTACTTGATCCCTTAATATTGATTTATTTTGGATCAGGACATTGATGACGAATGCCTTCTGTTTTAGTTTGTCTGAAAATGTCTTACTTTTAATGTAGTTTTTGAAGGATATTTTTTAAAAGAACATTTTATTATTTTTTATTGTTGTTGAAATATTCACAGCAGAACACATGCCAATTTAATAATTTCTACATATACAATTTAGTGGTATTGATTGTATTCTTCAGTTCATGCAATCATTTTTACTCTCCTTTTCCAAGCTAGCCTTTGCTCATTAACATAAAATTAAGTTTCTTATCTAAACTGACATTTCAAGTGTCTGTTATTACTTTGTTCTTGTGTAGGTATCTCTTTAAAATAGTACAATGCTCAGGGTAGACTTTCTTTATTAATTAAGGGAGAGTATTGTTTGGTTCAAAGAAGACTTCAAGGGGATATTTTTAGCTTAATTTTAAAGATGAGTTCAGGGCCATTATTTCAGGACATTATCTAACCTCCATGTCTACAAAAAGGTCTCAGTAGGGTATGTTTGCTAGGCATAAATGTCCATATTAGAATTTAACATTTTCATGATCTTACTCTATTCCCAAAGGAAGTAAGTAAAAAAGGGAATAAGTCAAAGAAATCGACACCAAGACACAAAGCAGGAAGTCAGGGGAAAGGAAGAAGATTGTCAAGGATATGGAATGACACAGGGCCTTCAGCATTGGCCTCAAACGTGAGAGTTGTGAGGATGGTGCACAACCAGTGTTTCAATCTGTCGTACATTGCATTTCCATGAGTCCTAGAGGACTCCATGGGAGCGGACACCAACGACCCATCGGGGAGTTGTGATAGCTGTTATCGGGTACCTTGTGATAGTCCAGAAGCACCCAGGTGGTGCAGAAGTTAAACGCTTGATGGCTAACCCAGAGGTTGACAGTCTGACAGTACCAGTTATTCAGTGGCAGGCTACTTCTGTTAGATTTTCAGCCTTGAGGGCTCTGTGGGACTGTTCTGCTCTGAGTGTACGCTCCCCACTCCTTCTTTGCTGGCATGAGTTTTTTTTTCTGTGGTGTTTGCCCATTAGCATCTGAAAGTGTTTGGTCTTCCTAGCAATCCCCTCAATGTACCATTACTGATCCTACTTCCTCTCTCTGTTTCCTGTTCCATTGCTCCCTCTTTTTTAACCCTCTGAATGTCCTAGGATAAATGCTACGTTTTTAATCTTAAAGGATTGGTTTTTCTCTAACATGGGTGTGGATTCAATTCCAGACTTGAAGGATGACTAAGGACCCTAGTCTTGGGGATCCCACCAGTCTCTGTTTGATGAATAAGCCCGGTCTCTTTTATGATTTTGATTTGTGTCCACATTTTCCTTCCACCCAATCAAAGACCTTCTAATGTTCTCCTTTCCAGAGCAGTTGGGAGAGGTAGCGGGTACTATCTAGTTCTGGTCATAGGGTTGTGGAGGGTGATGTTTGTGTGGTCCATGAGTCTGTTGGACTAACTGCTCCAACATCACATTATATTGTGAAAGATTCAGAGCATTTAGGTCCTAGTTTAGGTATTGATATGGCAATTAAAAAAATCATTTTATTGGGAGCTCTTACAGATATAGTTCCATAGTTCAATCATATCAAGCAGGTATTGTACAATTGCTACTACAATCAAATTTAAAAACATTTTCTTTCTTCTTGAAGTCCTTGTTATTAGCTCCCCTTTAACCCATCTCTCCTCCACCCTAACCCCCAGGAACTCTTGCTTATTTATTGATTTTTTGCCGTACCTTACACCATCCAATAGATCCATTCACATACAGTTCTGTTGTTTACTCCCCTTGAGTGGGGTTATACAGTCATCAATGCTATCAGATACCCCTCTTTGTTCCCCTACCCCCAGGGCTGAAATTGGGGTTGGAAGGGGATTAGAGGGCGGGCAGTTTGATCACCTTGTTGCCAGGAGGATCTCCTTGGAAACTGACTAAGCTTGGTATCCACAGCCAAGAGAAGACAAGAGTTCTGCTTTGCATCTCTGACCTGCCCTGGATCTCTGGCCCGCTCCTGGGTCTTCAGACTGCTCTGGCTCTCCAGCTATCAGCCACATTCTCGTGATTTTCTGATCTAACAATGGGAGCATAGAGTGGGCGATTCTATATGGGTGCCATCTTCCTGGAAATTCTGACATGCCAACTTCTTAAGATGAATCTTGAAATGCAGTTTCATTTCATAGCAAATAAGAAACATTTTGAGAGAGAACAGTCTTCCCTAGATAACCGTGTTAACGATTTTGTTCTGAGTTGGCATCCGCTGGATGGCACCTAACAGTAGTAGATCTTCAGAGTAGTAGCAAACTACTAACCTATGGGGAACCATGTGATTCATGCTCTAAGACAGATTCAGGGCTCTCTGCATCCCTTAGGCTTACCGCAGACAAGCATTCAAATTTGTGGGTTTGGAGATTATGAAGGGGAGAAACTGGAATGGAACCAGGACCTTCTTCAAAAGCATGGGCTGTTTTGTTTGGTCGATAGCAATGACGTTTTCCCAGGGATATTTTCTATATAAAAAAATTCTATAATTATCGTAACCTTAAATAACTTTTTTGATCCTTCACATTTCATCTTGGAAACCTGTCTCATTTCTTCCTGGCAAAATCTATCCAAAGGAGATCCAAGAATAACACTTGTTTTCAAGACATGTTAAGACTTGCTGCTTGCATGAAAGATCTTAAAAGCTTTCATCAGGCTTGAAAGCTTGACTCGCTGTCCTGGTAGTCTGGAAATGGTGAGCACAGTTCAAAAGAGCACCAGGTTCGGGTGATGCCCTTGAAGCCTCCCAAATTTTTACCTCAGAATTTTAGTGTAATTGTAGAGCCCATTTTCTGCAGAAGTTTGGCAGCATAGATAATCTTCCATTTTAGGGCAAGGACTTTGTAGTTGCTGACAAGTAGTGATACTCCCTCCATGGAATTGAGGAGATTGGAACTACAGAGAGAGACTATTTAGGCAAATTTAAGATCAAATATAAACCTAAAACCAACACTCCATCCCACATACCTCCAGGGAAAACCAACAACAAAAGTTGACTTGATTCTATTCCATAGCGACTCTATAGATTAAGTACAACCAATCCTTTGGGTTTCAAAGCTGTAAATCTTCATGGGGTCCAATAGCCTCCTATTTTTTCCCTTGGAAGAACTAATGGGGTCCAACTGCCGACCTTGAGGCTAGCATGAATGGAAAAATATGAAAACCTTGGTGTCTTCCAAGTAAATTCATGGAGGTCTCTTCAAATATGTGTCAAAAAGATGTTCTTGAAGGCAAAGCCATAGGAAGAGCCTAGTCACCGAAACGCCCTGGCCATGCAATGTCTTTGTCTTAGTGGAATGTTGCATTGTGAAATATTTTTTTATTTTAATTGTGATTTGGGTGAAAGTTTAAAGAACAAATTGGTTTTCCACTCACAATTTATATGCGTTTTGTTTTGTCACATCGATTGCAAAAATGTGAACGCATCTTCCCGCTTCCTCCTTGTGCTTCCTCGGTCATCCTTCTTTCTTATTCCTTCCTCTCTTCCGAGTTTTTTTCCCCGGGCTAACATTGCCCTTTTGATGTTTGTATGGTTGGTTTTTCAAAGGAGGGAGTGCAGGCCTCCTGTGTGTTTTTGTTCACCTTAAAGGCCTGCCTATCCTTTGGCCGAAAATTGAATCACGAAGGGGAGTTCGGTTGAGTCATTTGTATTGGAGGCTTCATGATCTCCATCAGACCAGTGTTTGATGTGAAGGTGAGTTTTGTTCTATATTGTTCTCCCACCTGTTCAGAACCTCGCATTGTGGTCCCTGTCAGAGTGGTTGGCAGTGGCCGATGGGTACCGTCC
>NW_022106189.1:37417087-37421918 GCF_000313985.2 Echinops telfairi
ATTGACAAGTGGTTTTCAAGTATTCAGGAAAGAAGGACAATATTTTTGTTATGTCCTCCATGGAGAGTTTCATGAAGGAAGTAGGATGTTGATTTATTTTATTCAATGTACATTTGACATGGTGTTTTTCAAATCTAATATTAAAACATTAAAGTTATTATTTTTAATGATACCTTTAATAGCGGTCTTACTGGGGAAAGAACTGATATACTTAACATAAAGAACATATGAATTAATTACTATTTTAATCATCATAAGATGAGTACTATTGAACTTGTTCACTACAGTAAAAAATAACATCAATAAAAATAGACACATCAAACATTAACACATGTAGTCAAAGTAATATGGTTCGAGTTGGAATATTTTCTTATGCTAGAAATAGAGAAACTAGTTCTAAGAGTGCTATGATGATAAAATTGTTCTATAAACAATAGCTGTTGAGTACCATAGTTTTACTCAAATAAAGCTCATTATATGCTTTTGTGTGTGTGTGTGCGCACACAAACGACCCAGCTCCTTCTCATATTACTTGGCTATGTTTGCTATGTGTATTACACAAGTGTGTGTTATTTTTGTGGGCACAGTATGTGGGAAAACTACAGTAGTTGAAGCGGGAATTGTAAGTAATTTTTTAAAACTTTGAACTGATATAAATGGAAACTGAACTAGCCCTAGGTGGCTGCGGCGGTGAGCAACACAGCCCTCGACCATACAGATTAAGACCCTGAAGGAGGGGACCCATCAGGTCTTGTGTTCCCTGCATGTTTACAGTGTTGGGTCTTTACAGATGGCCACTTTTCATGCAGAGGGTGCCAATGAGAGCAGAAATACCACTGACAGATTGTGACGTTTCTTTTTCTTAAAAATCTTATTAATACAGAATCTGGAAGCTATTTCATAATTGTCAAATCTCAAACTATCCAGCAAGGAGTGCAATACGTGCTACACAAGCATCTAAAACGCTAGAAAATCATAGGCATGGTTTCAATGCCCTGCCCAATTCTGAGTGGTTCTGTGTGGACCAGGAGAGTCTTTCTGGCTTTTTCTTTTGCAGGTAGACTGCCTTTTGAGCCCTCACTCCCTAGCAAAGAGTCTGGCACACAATAGCTATGCTCTGGAATAGACGACACAGCTGAGAATAAGTTAGTGGTGTATCGCCCTGTGCAGTCTTTGATTCGGGAAGGCAGGAGACCCGATATTTGTCTCCAGCATCCTGCACACAAAGGGCCCAGAGCAGGCGTCAGCAAATGCTGCGAACTCATCGGGTGACGCTGGTCCTCATCCTTACCAAGAAAAGTTTAGAGGAGATGATATTTAGAAATGAATCCTTTCACTGTCATGTGAGCCAGAGAAGTTCAGTCTGAATCTGTCTGTCCCCTCTGGTGACTTCCTGGCTCAGGCCTCTGCATGTTAAATGTTATTGCCGAGAGCTGTGAGGCTTGTACATTTGGGAGGGAAGTGAATTTTCTGGAGTGAATCCATAAAAATGGTTAAGGAAATGTGTATATTTTAAAAGGTTGTGTGGCTTGTAAGTAGCATCCACGTCACTGAAAGCTGCCCGCCTCTCACTAAAATGACCACTTCTAAAGCATACAGAAGCCAACGCGTTTGCCTGATCATCTTTTCCTTAGTATGCGCTGTACCTCGGATTAGAAACCTTTTTGTTTGGTTTCAAATGTGTCACAGAGACTAGAAGAACTCTCAGGAAGACTTCGGGCAGGTGGGATGCTCCAGCCTTGGGGAACTGAGCTGCAAATACAACGGAATACATTGAGATGTGCAAAGCATCAGGGCTTACTTACCCGAGGCCACTGACCTGGTGTGGTAGGTAAAATTCCCTCGGGCCTTTTTTGAGACAGGCTCACTAGTCTCTGAATCTCTGAAACCAACACGACAACCCTCTTGTAGGAGGAAGGACAGTGCCTGCAAAGATGCTGCTGAATGTCCACGGGGATGGACTTGATTTTTGACTGAAGAATTTGGGGGGTGTAGGATGTGGTTTCTTTTGTGTGTGGAACGCAGTCCACAGTGGTTTGGATAAACGAGCTTGGCAGTGGATGGCGTTGGCAAGAATCTAAATGCAAGTGTCCTTTCCCTGTCCTCTCTTTCTTTCCTTCCTTCTTTCTTTTTTTGTGGCCAGGGAAAGCAGAAGCAATTCTCAGATCACTTGCTCTGGAAGAAGCTGGTCTCTGAGCCAGGAGGCCACTCAAGCAGCCGGATTGAAGAGGCTGAAGAACTGAGACTTGCGGGACACAGTCAGCACCAACTTGCCATTGCCCTGAAGGCAGCTGCCTGGGAATAACGCTGCAGCCACAGTTAGACTTCACACGACTGCAGTCCTGGTCAACATGGCACCGCTGAGCCGCTGAGCCAGAAGTGAGCATTCAAGTTGCTCTCTCCACGAATTCAAACCACGTGAGGAGAGGGTCAGAGGTGATTGGAGAGAGGACAGGGTTAGAGTGTACTCCTTTGCCGACTCAGTTTGCCCCTATGCTCCAGTGTTTGTGCAATAATGCAAAGCCTCGGAAGCAGCCGCCAGAAATTGGACAGCTGAATTCTTACAGGATGGTGCCTGTTGCTGTCAAGGTGATCCCAACTCATTGTGAACTCAATGGACAGAGTAGCTCTGTCCCCGAGGAGTAAGACGGCTGTCACCCGTCTATAGCGCAGCTGCTAAGTCTGAATCGCCCACCTTTGGGTGAGCAGCTGAGCACTTCAACCACGCCGTCGCCAGGGCACTCCCACAGGATGTAGCATTGTCCGAGGGGAATCCAGTTGTTACAATGCCCTCTTAGGCTTTGTGGTATGGGTACTTTGGTGTACTTTGATTTTTTTCATACTTCTTTGTCTTCTTGTGTGTGTGTGTGTGTTTGTGGAGAATATCTATCCATGTCCGTCTGTGACTGCTCTTTATCACAGATGTGTTGCTGCTGCCCTTGTTCAGTGTTTCTCCTGACTACGTGCCTGTTGTCAGGAGCCCTTCAGAGTTGCTTAGCAACATGGTTCTTACTCTACTCTTCACCAAGGTGGGGGAGAAGCAAAGGACAGGGAAGTTCTAGGTCATACAGAATCACGTTGTAATGACAAAGGCCCTTCCCCAGTTTCCAACTGGAATGGCACTACTGGCTAAACACAATTGATTTTTGAGGGAAAACTAATATGAATTAGATGTCCTGATGTAAGAATGTCTCTCGAGGAGGAAAATCATTGTGATAAGAGCTTTGTAAGCAGTTTGTAACCGCTGTCTGGTGCTAGTTACCAAAAAAAAAAAAAAGAAAGAAAAAAAGAAAGAAAAGGATTTCAAAGATTTACTGATTAACAGTTTTATTTGCATATAGTTCATGTATCATCATACAATTCAATAGTTCACCCACATGAAGAAGAGTTGTGCAATCATCCCCACAATCTGTTTGGAACATTTCCTTCAGTCTTCTGCTCATCATTATTATAGCACTAGTTTTGTGTGCGACATTTTTCTTGGTTATTTCCAGAGGCCACAATGTATATTTAATAAATCTACCATCCTGGCCCCGTTCCCACAGCTACTTGGGGACAATGAACCAGGCAAGTCTTCCAGGCATGGTTCTTGTTCTGGAAGTGAGGCTCATAAGGAGAAACTTTTTGGGAACAGAGAGGAAGGAATGGAAAGAGGGCGCAAACAGAAATGATAGTGTCCTGAACCAGTTCTTCCAAGATACATACATTGCACATATGCAGGGGAGTGTTAATTTTTAGGATTCTCCAGGCTGAGTAAACATAAAAGAAAAAGAAACCCCATAGCGCGGTGGTAACAGTAATTACTGCGGTGGTCTCACTTTGTGAGATAATGCGCCAACTGGGCTGACTCCTGGTTTCAGGCACTCCTCCTTGGCAGGAGCTTCTCAGCTTGGAGTTTTCTGTTGACCAGAGAGTGGCAGCTCTGGGCTTCTGGGTGGTAGCTTGTTGCCCGGCCACTAACTGAGGATGTTGAAAATCATGCCAGTTAGCTCATGCTTCCGTGCAGTAGCCCCTGAGCTTCTGCTCTGTGTGGGTCAGTTCATTCGTCCTTCTCACAGGAGTGTGGCTCTCATCATAGCTCTCAGGGAAGTCTTCTTTGAGCTTTCTTCATCTGGGCACCACAAATATTCGCACGGCTTCCCTCGTCTAAGAAGCTTTCCCCACCATACTCCTGGGTGAAATCTCAGAGCCGTTAGCCTGCTCTGTTGCATAGACACACATGACTGGTTTGTGTGGATGCCTGTAGTAAGTGTGCATGCACTCTATGAGTGTGTGTGTTTGTGTGTGCATGGGTAGAGCATGCTTGTGTGTTATGTGTGTGTACATGTGTGTGTATGGCAGTATCTCTATCTAGATCAGTGGCTCTCAACCTGTGGGTTGTGACCTTTTTGAGCATCGAATGACCCTTTCACAGGGGTCGCCCTATTCATAACAGTAGTTATAATTAGTTATGAAGTAGCAACGAAAATAATTTTATGGTTGAGGGTCACCACAACATGAAGAACTGTATTCAAGGGTTGCGGCATTAGAAAAGTTGAGAACCACTGATCTAGATTCTTGAGGGTAGGTGCTTATCTTAAATGCCATTTTCACCCCTACAATTACTTTTGATAACTAGTAATGTCCTAGGCACAACAGATAGACAACCTCTAATGACTTTAGACTATTTCAGAAAAACGTTCTGGATGAGAGACAGACTATCTGTTCATATGGCTTCTAGGAAAGATGCTCTTTGTAAGATTCGATCCACCTCAGTCAACCGTACCTTGCTTCTGAAGAGATAAAAACCTAACTTACTGCCATCCAGTCAACGCTGACTCCTAGCAACCCG
>NW_022106189.1:37423113-37433131 GCF_000313985.2 Echinops telfairi
GAAGGCCTGTTTCTCTGTGCTTTGACTAGTCTCTGCTTGCCTGCATGCAGCGTCGGGAAGCAGGGATTCCAGGTAAATTCGCACAGGGCTTGTGCTGTGCCGCGTTGCAACTCTCCCACTCTCTTCGCAACTGCACTGGCTGGAGAAAAAAAAATTTTTTTTAAGCCACATCATAGCTATGGCACGCAGAATAAATTTATTAGTGGAGGAAATCTGCTGAACATTTCAGAGATTTATTTAAAGCTATCACACAGTTAGTTACTTGAAGTCACCACATAGACTTGGATTAGTTGATCCATCGGACGAGATTCTGCCCCTGGTTATTTGTAGTAACAGTGATGGCTATTGGCACTAACTATCAATGTTCATGGAAGAAGCAGCTCAGAGATCCGAGGACACATTGCATTGGGTACATCTGCTGCGCAGGACCTCTTTAAAGTGTTGACAAGCAAGGATGTTACTTTGATGACTCAGGTGCACCTGGCCCGAGTGATGGTGTTTTCAATCGCCTCCTATGCATGTGAAAGCGTTCTATCCGGAGTTTCATCAGGGCCACCCCGAAAAGGATCAAATGGAAAGCTTAATTGGAGACCGTGGCCAGGTAGCAGCTAGTGTTCAATACCTTTCAGGCCCAAGTACTACTTGAACTCCAGTTTATAAAGCAAACCACGTGCAGGTGGGATGACTTTTCAAGTCCAATCACAGCAGATGCTGACTAGGGGGTGGCTCAGCTAGGGAACTTCCTGCTGGTATCCATTATGGGCATGGGCAGCAGCCCACCAAAATTTTGAAGCTGGTGGCTCTGAGCGGGGAAGCCAATGCTGAGATAACAAACTGAAGCAATGGAAAAATACAGAAGCGAGAGTCAGCAGGCGAGCCAATGAGCCTTAGGGTACTTCGCAAGAACCAACACAAGAGTAGTTAAGCGTAAGCAGGAAAATACAGAAGCTGAGTTCAGCTGGTTAATTCATAAACATCAGGGTATTTCAAAAGTAGGACATTGAATAAGGAAGACCGAAGAAAAATCGATGCATTTGAGCCACGGTGTTGCCGAATAATGTTGAAAGTACTCTGGACTGCCCAAATCTGTCCTGGAAGAAGTACAGCCATCATGCTCCTTAGGGTAAGGATGGTGAGATTTCTGCTCACACACTTTGCACATGTTATCAGAATTCCCTGGAGAGGACATCGTGCTTGGTAAAGTGGAGGGGCAGTGACAAAGAGGAAGGCCTTTGACCAGATGGATGGACACAGTGGTTACAACAATGGGCTCAAATATAAGAACAATTGTGAGGCTGACGTTGTCCTGGGTGGTGGTTTATTCTATTGCACATAGGGTTGCGATGAGTCTCAACCGATTTGTTGGCACCCAACAAAGACATCCATGACTTGGGTCAGCTTTAAGAGAGATGTTTATAGTTTTGTTCAAGTTGTAGCCTGAGATGTCTGTAGCTCTAAGGCATCAAGGTTTAGGGGAATCAGATTCACTAATATTTATTTTGATCTTTACCCAAAGAGATTTGCATCCTTGTTCCTTCCCAGATAAAGATTTTCCTTGACAGGTTCTCTGCCCACCGCTTCCTCAAGGTGGAGGACGCAAGTCACGTATTCCCAGTTCCTTCAAACAAGGAACACATGGAAGGGGAACATTTTCCCCAGAGATTGTGATTTAATGACTAAATATGGCCCTTCTAACCTTAGCCCTCCATTTTGTGATGTACTGTAACGGGTGGCTGATGTGTTTGAACCTCTGATTTTGTAGTTCGCAGCCTGATGTATAACTCACTGTACCAGCAGAGGTGTGGTTATGTTGGGTGTTAAAAAGTGAACTACCTTCTGATTTTATGCTGTTCCCTTAATTGGTAAATGTGTTAGTCTGGGTACATTAGAGAAAAAAAATCCACAGAAACCCATATGTATAAGAGGGTTTTATATAAATTGTAAGTGCACATCAGGAAAACATCTGAACCCAGGGCTGCCCAAGCCCACAAGTCCAACATTAACCCATACGTCCAACAGCAATCCACAAAGTCCTCCTCTGTCCCACAAAACACATGCAGTGACGCCAACTGCAGGAGGAAAGCTGAATCAGTGTGCATGTAAGCATCTCAGTGCTGGCAGGGGTCTCCTCAAGGCTGCCCCAGCACCCAGGGCTGCATCAGGGAAGGTCCATGTGGATTCTTCTCAGGGATGTCTCACAGGAAGTGAGCCTTGCCAGCTGAAGCATGGAACTGGCTAAGGCAGTTGCACCCTGGTCTGACCATCAGAAAGCAAGAGACCCGAGAACTAGAAAGGCGAGGCTCACTGAGCCATTTATCTCTCCATCCTTCAATTAACCCCACATGTGTTTATTGGCCAGGTTGGCACAATAATCTTTAACTGTCTCAGTAAACTACTGCCTAATTGATAGAAGTATTTGGGGGAAAGGGGGAACGGGACACAGAACTGGCTGAAACTAGACCTGGCCCACGTAAGATGCACAGAAGTGATTGACATGTCCTTTACTTAACCCTTTGAGTTCAGCAGGCCAACCATACCTCCATCAAAGGCCTGGACATGAACAAGATGCCATCTTTGTGACCTCCTCTTTCTGCTGCATGTGCAGAAGACCAGTGCTGAATCACTGTTGACAAACACCAGTCCAATGCCAATTATGCCCTAAAGTATTGCTGATCTAGGTCCCAGGCAGCCGTCTTGACACGAGTCCCAAATGAGTTACTTTGCTTAGCTAAGCAAACAAAATCTTTTTTTTCCAATTTCAGACAGTTCATGTCTCTCTAGCTGCACTGAGTAGCTTTGGCTAAATTTGATCTCTTGCTCTGGGTCCTGGGCTTTGACTTGTCTCTGCCTGACCTCCGGTGTTTGGGGAACTTGGGCCAGCAGTCTGTCGCCTGACTTGCTTCACAAGTGTCCACCAACTTGTGAGTCAACAGTGTCAGTCTGGTGCTCTTGAGGAGGCTCCTCCAGATGGACACTTGGAATTCAGATTTTTGATTTGCCAGCCTCCACAATCATGTGAGCCATTTCCTTATTGGTTGATGAGTTCTGGGAGATGTTGCAGTGAATTGCAGATTCTTGGGACTGAAAAAGAATAAACTAAGGGATGGAGTAGTGGGTGTAATTAGGAATAATGGAGTGGTGTAGCATTTTGGAAAACTTGGACATCTGGAATACCTTTAATCTCTATCTCATAGGGACCAGCCTTACACTAATCTTTCTAAAAGAAGTTGTTTTTGCAGAGGTAGAGAAAATATCCTTGCAGAGTGAAGGAGTCGTGTTAATGGCTTGACATGTTCCATAAGACATACTCAAATTTCTCCTTATCATTTAATCATTAATTATCTGCTGTTAGCAATATGGGATTATAACTGGAGGCCAGTTTTACATTCTGGCAAACTAGATAGAACATTGCAGAAATATAGCTCATCATTAAAAAATATATATGTGAGTTAATAGAATTCAATGACATTCATTAGCATATTTTAATGCTCAACCTCTAGTCAATAGCTTTTCTCTAAGGTCAGTTCAAATCCTTCCTGTTAGGATAAAAAAAACTCTTGTTGTTGTTCATAGATTAGAGGTGTGCAGACCAGCATATAAGGGGCTTTAAAAAGCTTGTAGAAAGATTCCATTAACTTTTAATTTCAATTTCCCCCATGAAACTTTTTGAAGTCCCCTTATATACAGTATCTTCTTTTTTCATTTTTAGCTTGATAAATCCTCCTTTTCCAATCTTCCATTGATACTTTCAGAAACTCCTGTTAATCTTTCTTATAAATAACATATTGTGCTTAACACCATTTTGCTTCAAGTTATCCACACAAAACACCAGTTGCCAAGCTTTGAATTAGACAGGAGTCTGAGGTTGACTCATTCTTAGTTTGAGTTCTCAGCGCTCCCCAGGTTTTTCCATTATCCTTGTCTAAAGCCATTTCCCCTCCTCTTAGGTTATATTTGTACGGCCTTTATTCTTCCTGAAGGGATTACAGCCACATCTGCTCTTATTAAACAATGCTCTGCTTATCTTTTCCTTTTCTCCAAATTGTTAAGAGTGCTTCTTTCTTCTTAATTCGATGTCCTAGCTTCATCTCTGTGGAGATTTATCTAAGACCCACACTGAGGAAATATCTTATTAAAATGTAAATAGATTATCAACATTCCAACCACATCCAATTCATCTTAATTTGGCTATTTATTTGTCAGATTCATGTTTCTGTTGCGGAACCAAAAAAATATCTGACAACTAGAGATCACGACTTTAATTAAATGGGGTTATAGCATGGTGGGTGGAAAAGGCACTTTGAAATTATGTGTAATTGTTGTAATGAAAAATCTGTGGTGTAGAGTCAACAATTGACATCCTTTTCCTTACCTGCTGAAGAATTTCTCCCACATTTGTTTGAGAATAAAATATTTTAAAGGTGTCATACCTGTTTGACAGAGCATGATATCCCTTATCATTGCTTTAAAGGACACCCAGCACTATTTTGACACATGCTAAACTGAAGTGTAGGTCCTTCTTGCCACTCCCCTCTTCCAGGAAGCGTCTTTTTGTCCCCGTCTATTTTTTATTGTGATTTGAGGGAATGTTTACAGAACACATTGGTTTTCCATTCAGCAAGTCATACACGTTTTGTTGCATGAGAGGGGTGGAGATCCCCACAATGCAATAGCACATTTCCCACCTCCTCCCTGTGCTGAGCAGTTCCATTCACTCTTCTTTCTTATCCTTTCCTGCCTTTTGAGCTTTAACCCTGGGCAAATGCTACCCTTGGGTCCCATATCCACGATTCCTCCAAGGCAGCGGTTCTCAACCTGTGGGTCCGGACCCCTTTGGGCATCAAACCACCCTTTCACAGGGGCCACCTGATTCATAACAGTAGCAAAATGACAGTGATGAAGTAGCAATGAAAGTAATTTTATGGCTGGGGGGTCACCACAACATGAGGAACTGTATGAAAGGGTTGAGGTATTAGGAAGGTTGAGAACCACTGCTCTAAGGAAGGTTGTCTGTAAGTTCAGTCCTGGAGGTGAGTTCTGGACAGACCTGAACGGTAACTAAGGGACCTAGTATTGGCTATCCCACCGTCTCCACCAAACTAGTAAGCTTGGTATTTAAAAGAGAAAGATTTTGAGTTCTTTCCCACATTTTCCTCCTGTTCTATCTGGGAGCTCATACAGTGTTCTTATGAATAAGAATAAAATTCTGGACATGAGAAACTGAGAGTTTGCTCAAATGATGTCAGAAACATGGTTACTGAAATTCCAGTATTGGGTTCACAGGCTAATTTTTCAGATAGTGAGCATGTGTGAAATCAATGTTATTATTCAAGAACCTATTGCACTTTAAAAGACATCAGCAAAAAGAATTTGAGGGATTAAATACCTATTCAGTGCAAACACATTACCTTGTTTCCCAGAAAGTAAGACATCCCCCGAAAATAAGACCTACTTACAGTTTTGCCTCTCACTGAAATATAAGGCTTTCCTCTGAAAATAAGACCTCCCTGAAAATAAGGCCTCTGGACTCTGGACCACAGCGGCGGGTGTCGCTGAGCAGCACACTGTTGGCCGCAGCGCAGCCGGAGCAGACAGGAAGTGCGAGGTCTCTTTTAATAAAACAATAAACAATAAATGTGTACCGTATTCTTCTTCATGGGTACCGTATTATTCTTCATGAAAAAACAAGATATCCACTGAAAATAAGACCTAGCACATCTTTGGGAGCAAAAATTAATGTAAGACACTGTCTTATTTTGGGGGAAACAAGGTAGTAATGATGCCTGTATTTAATGTAATTAAAAAATATAATGTTTTTAGGAACAATTTTTATGGACATCTTCCCCTTTCCCAGTGGCCCCATCCTGGTTTTCTACTGCACTCTTTTTCTCACATTTTCATGGGTCTCAGGTAACCCAGGGCTTGTTTTCCTGTGATTTTGGACGCTATGAAGAAGGAGGTGGTTAGAGAGTGTATCCTGTCTCCAAGGAGGAAGACAGGAGTTCCCAGAATCCTCAGGAGAAGGCCATGCCTCATTGGCTATAACCTGATTGACAGGCTAGACTCCACCCCTTTGCGAGTTGACAGGACATTAGGTAACTGCCATTATCTAAATAAGATCCTCTAAAAATTTTATAAACATTTATAAAAGCAACTGTGATATTTTGATTCTCATTTTCAGTTTTACTTCAGCCCCACTTTGGGCTCTCCAGAGCTGCAGCTGGCCAACCCCTGCTGTAGAGAGAGGTGTACGCATCCCTGGTAACAAACCACCATCATGGGAGATCTGAAGCTTTGCATCTGGACCCAGGGAGGGGGTGGGAGGGAGAAAGCTCAGAAGGCTTGACAGGATAGGAAAGAAGGACACCCAGAGCAGGTAAACACAGGGAAGCAGTGGGAGTCATGCTCTTAGGCTGTGGAAATTGGCAATCCACATCACGAATCAAAATGTGTATGAGCGTGTATGGGAAAGCAGTTTGCTCTGTCAGCTTTCACTCAAATTAAAATAAAAGAGTAGGGGTGGGGTGAGGGGGAAAGTCCACATCCAGTAAAATTCCCAGAATCCATTCGCCTGGGATCAATCGTGGGAGAAGTGAACCAGGTATTAAATTGTAAATGCACACTCTTCTAACTGCCAAAGAAATGCGACAGATACAGACTCCCAAAGTTTGTGTTTGACATGCAAAACAAATGACCCCCGGGAAGACAAAAGGAAAATCAAGCATCAAATGGAATTCCACCAGCGAGTGCTAGGTCAACTCCTCGGTTGTCTTTACCTATGGCATCCGGAGCTCCCTGAAGCTCTAAGTGCTGTGCAGGTCAGTTGCCATGACCTTGAGATGCCAGAGGGATCACCAGGAATGTGGAAGTTGGTGGCGCATGAGTGCACGGAAGAGGAAAATGGGCTCTTAAAGGTGGAAATGCCAACACGGTACGTTTGAGGACACTGCGTCCCTAAGTTCTGCGGAGAGTTTGACGGATGGTTGTCCGGAGCTCATGAAAGAAAGACAGATCTTTGTGAGGTTTCTCGGGTGAGAAGTACCTGGGTCCATGGCTTCGCTGGAGAAAGAATTCGTGCAGAAGCCTGGTTTGTGATCCAAGAGAGTTTTTATGCAGGATAGAAGTTTCAGGTTTTCCTTTCAGGGCCCTTCACACCCCCACGTGAAGCCATGAGGCCAGAGAAACCACAGCATGGCCAAGGAAGAGCTGGAAAAGAGAGTGGTGGGCTCCCGACCCTGGGTTTTTTAGGGTCCTCCGCTGGGAGGCGTGGTCGAGGGCACTGGTTGACTCCATTGGCTGAATGAAGCCCAGCTGTCTCAAAGGCCTGAATCCGTGGGAACCCTCTAACATTTATGGCTGTCTGGGCTCGCCTGATTCTCTGCAGCAGTCTCCTGTAGGGGTGCCTTGGCATAGAGAGGGTCAGCGCCCTGTCTGGTGACCTAATTTGGTTTGCTTTATGTGGATGGGGTAGTTATGAAATAAAGCGTTTCCCTCAGAAGGAGCCAACCCCAGTTGATTCAGACTCATAGGGACCCTTTCTAGTGTTTCTGAGAGGGGAACGGCCCGTCTCCTCTTTCTCCCGTGGGAAAGGAGCCAGGGCATCCTATATTCTAGACCCACCAGGGGCACTGAATTATCATGACCCCAACTGAACTTAGAATTGGGGCGAATGGACATTCCGATCCCATTTTCTTCTAAGGCTCTAAGTCTCTTGGGCACCTAGCACCAGAACAACTCGAGGGTGTCAATAAGCTTTGCTATTTCAGCTGACTTGCCACGAAGGTGCATTTCTAGGTCACCAGTTTCCGCACAGGGGAGTGCAGGGCAAACGGGGCATCCAGCCCCTGTGGAAAGGGGATTTACTTGCAAGATGGCCAACGTAACTGGCTGGGTTCTTGCTTGATCTGCTTGGGTGATTAGTGACAAATGAAGCTTGGGCATCTTTATATTTAGGAAAAATACACTTGAATTTGGACTTGCTAACATCCAAGTACATTGGACTAAATAAAACATGTGAAGAGCCTGCCAAACTGGGGGGAAAAGAAATGATATGAAAGCCAAGGGCAGCAGTGACGGAAATGTCTCTGTTCCTTCTGAATTCTGTGTCCTCTTTTATTGTGAGGGAGTCTAGTAGCCAAGGGATAAGACTTGACACCGGGATCATCCCAGGAATGTTAAGTTCCTGTTTATCAGAGCATCTCACCTGTGAGTGGCCTTAGTCCCTTTACTAATCTTCCCACGGAGGCTACCCTCAGCCACGATGGAGCGCAAGTTCTTGACACGTGATTTCTAAGAGGATTTCCTGCTTTAAAAGTTGTGCTACGAATTCTCACATGAAAATCTAATCTGAAAACAAGCACAGGGCAATTTTCATATACACATCTGAAGACACGGGTATTGGAAATCTTGAAAAATTCGGAGGAATGATTTTCCTGGCTTTAGGAGAAGACACACAGGAAGAGGAACTGACTTGCCGAGCCAGATGTGAGCCTGTGACATATTTAAGATGAGCCAAAAGAGTGATATTTGCAGAAGGTGGAAAATTCTGTGTATTGAATTCTGAAGCCACTGCTGGAATAAAAAGTAGATATCTTATTCTTTAGTCCTGGGAAGGAAATTAGATATTTTTAGTTATTATTGATTCTAGCCTCAATATTGAGTTTATAAATAAACCTGAGGGGCTGATGCCCGCTGTCTTAGGGTCACTGAGGGCAAGTTGAGCCTTAAGACGTTTGCAAACTGGTTTTATACCAACACACACACAAAACGAATGCAAGTGTATGTGTACTGATATGTATGTATGTATGTATACATACATACCCACTATGAATGTACAATCGTGTATATACTACAAGTGTGTGTATATATATACACACACATACACACAGTATGAGTGTGTGTGTACTATGTATGTTTGTGTGTATATCAAACAAAACCCACTGCCATCAAATCAATTCTGACCCTCTAGGACAGGATAGAACTGTCCCTGTGGGTTTCTAAGACTGTATGTAACTCTGTATGGGAGTATAAAGCCCTGTCTTTACCCCACAGAATGGCTGGTGCTTTTGAAAGGCTGACCTTTCAGTTATCAGCCCAACATGCCATCAAACCCTCCTGTGTGTATACAAAGGGGCTTCCAAACATTTGTGGGAAAATGGAATTAAAATATAATGGATTTTTCCACAAATGCTTTGAATCCTCTGAATATGTATTTCCCACCTATCTGAAAGTTTGTGATACTGTCGTCTTCTGTTGGCTTGCATGTGGTTGTGGTGCTGGAAGCCATGCCACCCCTTTCTCAAGTTTTAGGGGAGTAAAACCAAGAAGAAAGATCTGGTGATCTGCTTCCAAATATCTGTCAACAAAAGTCGTGTGGATCACAACAGAATATTGTCTAACTCACTTGATTTGGACAAGACATTAGTGAGATCTCTCACTGTTAGAGAACATCATGCTTGGGGAAATAGAGGGCCCATGAGGACCAGGGAGACCGTGCTGTTAAGTCAAAGCAGGGGAAAAGCAAGAATTTAATAGCAATTCTCACTGCTAAGACAGGAATAATAAATGAATATAATATGCTTTCTTTATTTTTCCACACTGTAATCTCTCAGTAACTGGGATGAGGGCTGTTGCCTCTTCTTCCAAGTAAAAGTTTCAGATTTCCTCTATTCCCTTCTATCCCATTCACAAATGAACTTCTTTAGTGAGCCAACTTCCCTTGATGTCGTTTGTCAAATGTACCCAATGATAACTAACTGATGATGTTCATTCCATTTCCTTACCACTTCCCCTAGGGCTACAATGCGATTAGGTACATGAGCTGTTTCAGAAGTTATCATACATGTTGTTGACCCAATACTTTGCTACTTCTTGGCATGGATTGCTGCTTTTACAGCTCCTAATATCTTTGTCCCCAATCTCATTCTATAAGCCAATTTTGCTTAATATAAAGTCTTTAACAATGACTCGTCATCCTAGAACCAACCAATGAATAGTCACTTCTAAATGTAAGTGGCCG
>NW_022106189.1:37433393-37454646 GCF_000313985.2 Echinops telfairi
GGGGGTGTTTTGCTATCCTGTCAATTCCAGCACACAGTGACCTAATGTGACACAGTTGAACTGTCCAATAGGATTTCCTTGGCTCTGATCATGACTGGAGCAGGTCACCAGGTCTTCCATAGATCCCCTGATGCGTTTGAATGGCCGACCTTTTGCTTAGCAGCTGTGAGTTTCACCATTGCATCATCAGACCTCCTTGAAAACCAATCAGATGACCACTTCTAATTTCTAAGCCATGGGAGTGTATGGGGACCAATACCAGAGAATAAAGCCTGCCACAGCAATGGTTTCCATCTTTACTGTGACAGAGTAGGAGGGGAAAGCCATGTAAATGGACTTTTTTTAGTCTTTTGCATAATATCAATCTAAGTTTTCTTTCTTTCTTTTTTTAGGTATTGCATGTATTTTAATGTGTGCTGCATTTTGTAAATTAAAAAAAAAATCATTTTATTAGGGGCTCATACAACTCTTATCAATATATGTTTTCTTGAAGGGATATTTTGCTTTACTGCTGGGTCTTATGGAAGCTCTTGCATCGTGGAAGAGCTAGCCTGCTCTGAAGTGGTTCAGCTTTAGGGAAATGCCTGCAGTCCTCGAGAGGAGGACCAGTGTGTTAAGTGTTGATGGTCTGACCTCTTCCCTCCAGTAATCGATTCCAGTGGCTAGCAGGCCCTAAAAGTAGAACCACACCAGCCTCTCACCCAGACCCCCTGCTCTGTTACCTCTACACTGTCATTCCCAGGTCCCACCTGCATTGTTTCCACTTGGTTTTGTTAGGTCTCCACCTCGGTCCTTGGCTTTGTTTGAGGAAGAATTCACGTGGAAGCCTGGTTGGTGATCCAAGTGGCTTTTTATAAAGGGTAGAAGGAGTTTCAGGTTGTACATAGGCAACCTCAAGGCACTTCACACCCACATGTGGAAGCCTGAGGCCAGAGGAAGCTTCAGCTCAGCTGAGGAGATGCTGGAAAAGACAAGACTGAGGTGTAGCTCAGCCTCGCTGAGCTGTGTGTAGGCGCTGGGAGAGAGCGTGAGAGAAAACACCTGGCTTTTCAGAGACCCTGTTGGGAGCCGCTGGGAGGTGTGGTTGATGGTACTGGTTGACCCCATTAGCTGAATCAAATTCACCTGGCCTAGATGGGCCAATCCAGGTGCATCGCCCACCTACGTGTACCACCTCTTCCTGTCCAGAAGCTCGAACTTCTGACCCCCCAGTCCCTGATCTAGCTGCCTATCAGTTTTTCACAAGATTTCATTGAAAGAACAACCATTTTTTTTAGTTACCAACTACCGTATCTCCCTTTTCTCTCCATAATACTGGGTCATCCTTCATGTTACTTCAATAAAGACAGACTCAATGGCTACCATGGATGGTATCATACAGGAGACAGAAGCCCCTAAATGTAAACATATTTTCCAACTATTGATCCAACACTACCAGAGAACACGTTACCTTGCCATCAATGAGATGTTTAAATGTATATGTTGGTCAAGAGATACCTAAAAATCCTCTCTGTATTTGATAAACAAAGATCAGGCATCCTGGACTGATAGAGACTGGTGGGACCCCTGAGACTATGGGCCTTAGTTATCCTTCAGCTCTGGAAATGAACCCATTCCTGTCGCTCAAATTTCAGCCCAAACAGTGGACAGGTTTGTAAGGTGATCAATAACACTGCTGAGGTACCCACACCTTAGAATAATCAACCATCTCAGGGGGAGAGTATTGGTTATGTCTCCACAGAATTGGGAGTGTGCATACAGACCCCGCCACAGCCCACCAAACCTTGAGGGCAATGTAACCACGTGGAGCAAAAAATATATATAAATAAAAAATATATAAAAGAATAATCAACCATCTGAGATCAGAAGGGTAACATGTATCCAAGGACAAAGTGAAAAAGGGCTAGGAAGGAGGGAGAAGTGGAAATAGAAAACACAAGGAAGTAATATTCGTGGTTACATTGTGGGAATTGCAATCAATGAGACGAATTGAAATCTGCATGAATTGTTGAATGGAAAACCGAGCTGCTCTATCAACCATCACCTGCGCCACACTAAAAAGTTAAAAAAAAAAATCTCAATTTCCTTCAGATTCCTACTTATGTAGGAAGGGGCTTAAAAAACATCTCATGAAAAAATTTGATCATCGTTTATTTCCATTTTCCAGCGAACTTCTTGATGCACCTTGGTCTTTGCAAGACCGAGGGGGATGATCAATACAAGTGAAAGTGACTTTGCTTTGAGCCACTCTATCATTCCCTGGAGAGAACGAATTTCTCGTAAATTAACTTGTTATTTATGTGTATCGATACATCATTCCCCAGTTGTCTTTACTGATTTGCTTTCATTTATTCTCACACAGTCAATAAGGAATGTAAACCCTCTTTTTATTTTGCAAACATGGAAAGGCATAGAGACTCAAACAAACAAACATTGACCCCAAAGAAACAAAACAAACTAAAATCGCAGACTCGATCATGTTTACACAAGTAGCTACTGACAAAGCTGGAATGAAAACCGTATTATCTGGTTTTCTTTTGTGCTGTTTCCACGTGCAGTTTCCTCGATAATACAAGGTGAGGAGTATTATTTTGTTCCTATCATGGCCGGAAATTCGACTTTATGTCCTTAAACAGCTCATTGGGCTGTGCAGCCCATGAGGCTGTGTAATGAGTGTCTTGTCTCCTCGTCTTCAGCTGCTCACGGTCCAGCTGCATCCCAGCCCAAAGGGCATCTGATGGTGATTCCTTTGTGAGCTCTTCAAATGTCCACCCAGCTCCAAAGAGACGTGGCTCTCTTGATAAGTAATGGTTAGCAAACGTTTAATTGCTTGAGATTTGTGGGGGTGCTTGGGTATCTTGGACGGGGTTCTTGTTTGGGGATTGCACTCAATTGCCTTCTTAGAGAGTTTTGCTCTTCTCTGTCACCTTCTCTTTGCTTTTGTGGATCCTTCTTGGGATGAACAGTGTGACGGGACTAGGTTGAAGGTCACTACATATCCACACTAAACCACATTCACTGCTTTGGTTGGATCCAGACTCAAAGGGACCCTGCAGGGCAGAGTTGGACTTTCCCATAGGTTTTCCAAGGCTGTAAATCTTTAGAGAAGCGGACTGGCACAGCTTTTTCCTACAGAGTGGCTAGTGGGCTTGAACTACCAACGTCTTGGTTAGCAGCCACGGCACCACCAGGGCCCCTTATATATAGAGTAAGAGGATTTAATTTTTGAGTAATTAATTTATTAATCAATTATATTTTAAATGATTCACTGATTGGTTAGCTAATTTTTTTTTGGAGGGGACAGTTATTGACTTGAAAAGAGATAGGAACTAGTCCTTTGTAAAGGCCAACCTTTAATTCTGGGTTAAGTTATTGATTAGTTTTCTCACTGGATAATTCCCAATACCAGCCACTCTGCAGGAGGAAGATGAACAGTCTCGTTCCATAAAAATTCATAGGTTGGACACGCTGCGGGGCTGTTCTACGCTGTCCCACAGAGTTACTATGAGTTGGAATCAACTCGATGGCAGTAGCTTTCCTTTTTAAAAAAAAAAAAAATAGCTGATAAAATAAATAGACCAAAAGAAAGAAAGAAAGAAAAAGAAAATTACCAGGAAGGATCAGAACCATTTAATTAACAAACCCGGCTACACTGGCCTCATCAATTCCTATTCTCTGCAGCATCGTAGGAAGCATGTGTTCAAATCCACTCTATTTTAGGACATAATGAAAGCCTCCTGAAACTTCAAATTACAGCAATCATTTGGTATATGTTCTGTGATGCAAAGGAATTAAGCTCAAAATCAAGAACAAGTCTTGTTATATCCCACTCCTGACTTCATGGAAGTTCAATAATACATATTCTATTTTAAAAATAAATGGTTTCATAATTAATTTGAACCCTCTTCTCTTTTCTGATACATAGGGTTTGTGCTAATCTTTCTGTATGTATTACTGTTTCCATATGTTCGAAGGGGTACCCCCAAACCGGATTTTTTTTCAAATCTATGTATTTGATTTTTTTTTTTTTACAAAACAATCAGGTCACCTTCAAAATACTCTCCAATACACTTAATACATTTGTCATATCTGCTATTCCATTCTTGGAATGGATTTCCAGAATGTCTATTTGTCTTCAATCAGTATTTCACCTTTTTTGGAAATGAGATAACCACTCATACACTTGAATTTTTCCATAGAGTTTTCCTTGTGAGCTGTGTTCAACATCACATTTTCCTGAGCATTTTCCCCCCCGAACAGGAAACAAAATTCCATAGCCACATACTATTCTTTTAAATCAGCCATCACAAAAACGAGGTTCGAGTGAAACTGCTTTTATGAAAAAGTTCACTGTGACCAGAGAGAACGTTCCCAGGTGACACCACTGGGTGCACTAACTCAGAGGGAGTTATGTGATGCTCGCCTAGTGGGAAAAATGTGTCCTATGAGAGCTCCGCTTCGCCCAGCGCAATTCTGCTTAAAAACAAACAAACAAACAAACAAACAAATACAATTTATGTATTGAATTCCATTATAAATAATATATAATATAAACAATTATATGCTATGTACATCCTATAATTATGTTATGCACATTATATAATTTATATGGTATACACATCACACACACACACACACACGCACACATTAATATAGGAACTGCAGTTTTCAAGTGTGCCAGATCTGTGGCATGCAAAGAGAAAGGGAAAAGCATTTCAGGTTTCCAAAGATTCACAAGCAGTTATTCAATGTGCTGGGGGTGGGGGGACACTTTTGGAAGCAGATCCAGGTTTTTCTTCCAAAACACCCCTAGGCGGCTTTGAACCTCCAATTAGCAGCAGAGCCAGTTAACCATTTGCACCATCCCCAAACTCCATAAATAGTTGGGGACACCCTCACACCTAACCATTCTTGAGTTACCTGGCAGATCAGACCAAAATTAGAATTCTGGTGTTGGACATTGTTCAAACTAATTATAAATGTAATTGCATAACCACATCAATATAGTCAACGAAATGTGTTTTTCACAGACAAGGTATACTCATTTCCTAATTACTAATTAAGAACTCTCCACAGTTTATTAGAAAATAAAAGCTTAGAATTGTTTGATGAATTACAGTTTGTAAATTAGCCCAATTGCCCTCTGGAGTCCTCGGATGTCAGAAATATAAATAATTGACTGTGAAGCCATGGCTCTAATTAGTATTCTGCAACTGGAATCCACATCTCCATGCTTTATACCATTTCGTCTTTACTATCAGTTTATTTAATACAAGTTCCAGGGGAGAATGGTATTGATTCCAGTGCTGTAATGCTTTGTTGTAATGGCTAGTGCAGAATCCACTTTGGTAAACACCTGTTAATAAAAAATGGTTCATCTGTGTAATGAAATTTGACGTACAGCTTAAGAGGTCCTGAGTAGCCAAAACAAAAACTGCCACCCTTGCTGTTGAGTGCAGACTCACGGGGGCCCTAGAGGACAGAGTGAAATAACCCCAGAGGATTTCTAAGACGGCAATCTTGATGCGATCAAACAAATAACTTCAGTTGGCAGTAGAGCGCTTCATCATTGTGCCACCAGGGAGCCTCCCCATTTAAACTCGTTCCCTGTATTTGTATCATAGACAAGCATTAGACAAGCGGTCAAAATACCTGGGTTCTAGCCCAACTCTCTTTCCTATTGTTGCGGTTGCCTCTGAAATTGTCTGACCACCCATTGCCTCTCGTACAAAATCGCCAAGCCTACGTATCACACAGGTAAGGACAGCAAAGGAAATAAAAACGTGGAAATGCTCTGCAACTTGAGTCTCACTACACACAAGTAATTTGAGACTTTAAGATGTTCTATGAGTACAGGGATGTAGTCATAATATAATTATTTTCTCTAGGTATCAACAATGCTCAGAAATCATGAGGCCACATTCTTTGGGCTTCTTTTTGTCATTCATTTCCAGGCTCCAGCATTTAGTCGCCTAATTGCTCAAGTAGCATTTTCCCTCCTATTAACAAAGATGGAGATTGAAGTTGCTTCATTGCCTTACAATGAAGAAGAACACTTAACTAATTGATAATGAAGATAAGACACAACAAAGACATGTATCTGAGGTGGTACTGAAATAAAAAACAACAGAATTTTTTTCAAAGCTATGTATTACAAAATTTTTTTACAAAGCAACCTTATCACCTTCAAAGTACTCTCCATTACACAATACATTTGTCAAATCTGTGATTCCATTCTTGGAAACATTTTTCAAGCTCTTCTGTTTGGATGGCTGACAGCACCTCCCTCATTTTTTTCTTTACCTCTTCCATCCCATCAAATCGCTGTCCTTTCTTATCTGCAGAAACAAAAAGAAGTCACCTGGAGCAGGGTCAGGTGAGTCAGGTGCATGGGGCAGGAGAGGTATGCTGCGGTTTTGGTTTTTTTGTGTCCCCAAACTGGTGCACTGAGATGGCAGCTTGAATAGGTGCATTGTCATGGTGGTAAACCAGTCCTCTGTCTGCCACAAATTAGGCCTTTTTTGGGGTCACATATTGTTATACAATCTTTTCAGAACTGCTAAATAGAAAGCTTGATTAACAGTCTGACCTGGTGGAAAGAACTCCAAATGCATTACAAGTCAACATTTTCATCTGTTTGGGAAGTGGATGGACGTCCAGAACAAGGTTTGTCATCAGTCAACATTTCACCTTGTTGAAATGAGAAGACCACTCATCACTTGAGTTTGACCCATAGCACTGTCCTTGTAAGCTGTATTCAACCTCACAGCAGTTTCTGCAGCATTTTTCCTGAGAAAGAAATAAAAATTCATAGCCACACACTGTTCTTTTAAATCAGCCATCACAAAAAACGAGGTTTGAATGAAACTGCTTTCACGAAAAAATTCACTGTGACCAGAGAGAACCTTCCCAGGCGATGCCACTGGGTGCAGTAACTCAGAGTAAGTTGCTTGATGGTTGCCTAGCAGGAAAAATGCATGCTATGAAAGCCCCACTCCGCCCAGCGCAATTCCAGTTTTTTTATACCCCCTCATATATATTCATACATGAGTATATATATGTATATTGTGTGTGTTACAATACAACTTTATTTTGGCCACCTACTTCTGAAACACCTGCCATGGGAAATTCTATGGAGCACAGTTCTGTCCTGATGCACTCGGGGTCCTCATGAGTCAGCATCAAGTCGATGGCAACGAATTTCCCAGTGTGAACATACTGTTCTTGTTTAAAAATATCTTTTTTAAAATTGTTAGTGAGTGAAGGTTTACGGAGCACATTGCTAGTTTTACATTGAACAATTCATACACATCTGTTTCATTTCATTGACCACACTTCCCGTGACGTACCATCACTCTCTCTTCTGTCCTGATTCCATCCCTCTTTCTGTCCTAACCCTATGGACTTTGTTCTTTGGTAAATGCCGTCCTTTTGATCTTATTGATTGATGATGCTAAGGTGTGCGTGCCTTAGTAGTGTTATTTCTTGTTCACCCTGAAGACCTCTTTATTGTTTGGCTGAAGATTGAGCTTAGTTCTAGATCTGAAGGGTGACTAAGGGCTATAGTCTTGGGGTCTCTATCAGACCGGTAGGCACGATGTCTTTTATGATTGTTCATATTTCTCTTACTATCTCCAGGACCTTCTAATAGGATCCCTTTTAGGGCTGTTGGTAGAGGTAGATGGGTACCATTTAGCTCTTTGGGTCTGAGGATTTTGGAGACTGATGCTTGTGTGGTCCTGAAATCCATTAGCTTATTGTTTCCATGCATCTTCAGTTCACCACCCTTCTTCCTTCTGGACAGGAAGAGACCTCTCCAACCTTGAAGCAGTGTCTCAACCCCGTTCCAGGGTTCTATGCAACAAATCGAATAGCAGCAAGGGTTTTATTTCCCCACTTAGTCTTCATTTGGAGCATAACTCCTTTTGGATTTTGACTTCAGGTAACGTATTTAATATGTACTGAATCTGACCAGCTTTCATCTTTCAATATTTTATTTTATAAGGATATGCAGAAATCAAGAAATGCCTCTAACATACAGTTAAAGTGGTCACACCAAGAAGAGGATTTTAACACCAATAATAATGATATATTGGTGATTCTAAAATGTAAAAATACAGTGCTCATGAGCTGATAAAAAGTAGAGTTTTGATAGATTTTAAACAGTGATCCACGATCAAGGAAGCAGCAGCCAAGAAATCAAACATTCTATTGCATTGGGCAAATCTTTAGCCGAACACCTCTGTAAAGTATTTGAGATAGTTAGTTTATTGTGCCAACCTGGCGATAGACACATGTGGGGTTAATTGAAGGGCGGAAGGATAAATGGCTCAGTGAACCTCACCTTTTCAGTTCTTGGGTCTCTTGCTTTCTGATGGTTGGACCAGGGTGCAGCTGCCTTAGGCGGTTCCCCGCTTCAGCTGGCAAGGCTCACTTCCTGCAAGACATACTTGAGGAGAAGCTACATAGACCTACCCCAATGCAGCCCTGGGTGCTGGAGCAGCTGTGTGGAGACCCTTGTCAGCGCCGAGATGCTTATACATTCACTGACTTGGCTTTCCTCCTGTAGTCAGCGCCATAGTGTGTGTTTTGTGAGATGGAGGAGGACTTTGTGGATTGGTGTTGGACATATGGGTTAATGGGTTAATGTTGGACTTGTGGGCTTGGGCAGCACTGGGTTGGGATGTTTTCTTGATGTGCACTTAACCTTTATATGAAACTCTCTCTTCTCTGATACATGATTTTCTGTGGATTTGTTTCTCTAAAGTACCCAGACTAACACATTATTAGAAAGCAAACTTGTTACTTTTAGGACTAACACACACCTGCCCAAGCCATGGTATTTTTAAGATCTCATATGCCTGCAAAATCTGGACAATGAATTTTAAAAAGGATGAAAAACAATGAATCTCTTTGAATTATGGTGTTGGCAAAGAATATTCAAAGGACTATAGACAGCCGGAGAAATGAACAAATTTGTCTTGGAAGCAGAACAGCCAGAAAGCTGCTTTCCTAAGGGTGGCCAGGCTTTGTCTGCTGGACACTGGACTGGCTTTCAGGATGTACTAGTTTCCAGAGAAACGTTATCCTTGGTAAAACAGAGGTGCAGGGAAACAGAGGAAGACGCTTAATGAGAGAGAGTGACCCAGCGGCTGCAACAATTGGCTCCAACAGAGGAGGCGTTGTGCAGATGGCACAAGACCATGCGGTGTTTCTCTTTGTTTCCTCCCGTTATTCAGGAGTCCGAACCGTCTCCATAGCTAACGAGCAGCCCTGAGTGCCGGCTTCGGAAATGAATAAGATGCAAATAGGATACACAGGCCGTGCTTATTTGATCGCATACTGGAAGCATTGGACAAGAAAGTCTTTTTTATATGGTCAGCCTTTTAATTATATGGGGGAGGTAAATTAATTTTGGTCAAACATTTCTAACATGAAGACATTGAGAATTAGCCAATACGTGATAAAATATGGGTCATAAAGGTCAAATGCAAGTGTATCCTGATTAAGCAGAGCACCTCTATCATTGCTTTTGGACAATTTGCTGCTTTGATTTTCTGAAATCCTGTGATTTTAGTACCATCAACCCTCAGAGCTGATGACTGAAAGGGGTGAGAAAGGGAACCTGAGAGGCACCCTCAAATAAAGCAAGCAAGCAGATGCAGAACATTTAACACACTGTTCAAGAAATGGTGCAGCAATGAACTAATGATAAGCAATATTTGCAAACACTTAACAAAATGATGGGTTTTATGGGCTTTGGAAATTAATGGTAAAGAAATAAAACCACGTAGTACTCTTCCAATATACTAAAAAAAAAAAAAAAAAAAGCAAAACGGGACTGTTTGAAGAGATCACAGATTTAACCCTACAGTGAGAGGAGATTATGGTCCCCAAATAGCCTGCAGTAGGGAGGATTTAGCTAGGATTTAAGGGCATTTGTTCAGAAAGCTGGGGTTAAACAATAGAATGCGTTACTTAGGGAGGGCTAACCTATTTCCAATTTCTCAAGGGCATTTTCCTAGAATGGAGAGGCAGTGGGGGACATTTCAGTCGCTTGCAGGCTGGCCCAAAGAGGGAACAGTTTATATTGCTGGGCACATTTATTTCCTCAACCTCCGTGTGAGATCAATATTCCTTGGATTTAAAAAAAAAAAGCCATCTCTTTTCAGGAGCACTGCTGGTGCAGTGGAGGGGCCCTGGTGGTGTAGTGGTAGCTCGTTAGACTGTGATCCACAAGGTCAGCAGTTAGAAATCACTAGTTACTCTGTGGGAGAAAGGCGAGGCTTTCTACTCCCATAAAGCGTTGCAGTCTCAGAAACCCACAGGGGCAGTTCTACCCTGTCCCGTAGAGTCCCCAAGAGTCGGAACCGACTCGATGGCAGGGAGTTTGGTTTGGAGGGGCTTCCTGAGGGTACAGTGCTTAAACATTCGGCTGCTAATTGGTGGTTTGAACCCACCATCTGTGCCATGGGAAAAAGATGTGGCAATGGGTCTGGCTGTCTCTTTCCCAAGCCAAGTTACCTGCATTGTTGATTTTACATGTATCCTCAGATTGGTGTCTTGAAGCTCCATCTCCTGGGAGTGACTTTATTATTCCTCGCTCATGCTGAGGTCATGCGTGACTTCTATGCCACTAAATGCAACAGGTCTTTTTGGGTCTGTTCCCCCCTCTATCTTCAGGCTGCATTTGAATGATTTATTGGTTATTGTCCTCCTCCTTAGGGTAACCGCTCCTGCTGTTATCTGTGCACTGCACCAGTTTCACCGCAGCCCACTCCGAGGGAGCTCCACAACTGTCATCCTGGCTGAAGCCACCATGCCTTTGTATTACTGCCTTCCTGCCTCCTTTATGTTCCTCTCAGCTGTCGCTCTTGCTACCCGGTAATCCAATGTCCCGAGTGCTCCTTTAAAATTCACAATACAAATCACATCATGAGATTCCCCACATAAAACTTTTGCTGACTTGCCACTGCATTTAGAAGGAGATCTTAAACTTCTTAACCTGGCCTATGAACCATGCGTTATTATCCTCTCTTAACTCTCTAGCCTCAGCTAATTTGTTGTCATTCATTTATTTATTTTGCCTTTATCAATTCTTTCACTTGTTTAGCAAATACGTGGTAAGCTGTGCTCTGGGACCCGAGGTTAGATCGCGGAACAATACAGGCTGAAGTTGTTGCCTTCTTGGAGCTAATACGATTCGATCTGTACCCACCAGCAATCTAGCAGGGAGATGCAAATAATAAACAGGAGAAAGAAGTATGATATGTTGAATGGTTACAAGGACAAAGCAGAAAATTCAAGAAGGGGGTGGTGGTGGAGAGGGCGTGTGCATGGGAGGCTGAAAATATACAGAGGGCAGCCAAGGAAGTTTTCGTAGAGTAGCTGGTGAAAGTAAAGACTTGAAGGAAGAGAGGGCGCTCGTCGATGCAGGACCCCGGATCAAGAGAATTCCAGGCTCAGAAGAGCAAATGCAATATCCTACGGCATTTTGTCAATAGTTACAAAATAGCCAGCTAGGGTGTTGATTGGAATTGAGTAGAATCTATAGATCAGGTTAAGGATAATTGACATCTTCACATTATTGAGACTCCTGTGGGTGAACGTGGACTCTTGTCTTCATTAATTTTGGCCTTTGTGATTCACTTCAGCCAAGTTTTGTAGTTTTTTGCGTGTAGTTCCTGTATGCCCTTAGTTTGATTTAGACCTGTCTATTTCAGTTTTTGATACCATTGCAAGTGGCGTAGTTTTTTAAATGTAAAATTTGAATTACTCATTCTATTACCATCTGTCGGTTTGTCACATTATGTGCCTAGTACGTTGCTGTGAGGCTGGAAGTGTGTAAAATGCTAGCAGGATGAACACATTTCATTGGAGCTTCCAGACGAATCGCATCCTTACTTCTTATACCTGATGAATATATGTCCGGCATATGCTGGATGATGAGCTGCTCAGGCTGGAAACCACTCAGAATATGACCTAAGAATTCCTGCCTCCGTAGAGTCGAGTCGACTTTAATGACGTGGATGGAGCAAAGCTTTCAGGACCTTAATTTGGTGAAGGGGCATGACTCAAAAGGAGAAGAAACAGCTGTAAACATTCAATAATCATTGGAACATGTATCCACAAAGTGTGAATCTAGGAAAATTGGAAGTTGTAGGACATGAAATGGATCATAGACATGCTGGTGTCATAGGCATTAGTGAGCTGAAGTGGACTGGCATTGGACAATCCTGTGATCTATTAGGCTGGAATGCCCAACGGAAGAGGAAGAGCATGCCATTCACTCATCTTCAAAAAGAACATTTCCAGCTCTATGGTGAAGCACGATGCTGGCAGTGATAGAATAATATCCTGACACCTACACGGAAGACCAGTTAGTATGACCACCATTTAAATTTGTGCACCAACCATTAATGCCAAGGATTAGGAACGTGAAGATTTTACCAACTTCTGTAGCTTTACATGGATTAAATGTACCTCAAAATGCGCTGATAACTACTAGTGACTGTCATTCAGTAAATGGAAACAAAGAGGAAGGATTTATAGTTGGAAGATAAGGTCTGGGTGTTAGAAATGTAGCCAGAGATCAGATGATAGAATTTTGGAAGGCAATGACTTATTCGTTGCAAGTACGAGTGACTTTTTGTTAACAACAGAAACGGTGACTCTGCATGTGGACTTCGCCAATAAAACACACAGGAGCCAAGTCCACTATATATGTGGAAAGAGGTGATAGAAATGCTCGATATTGTCAGCAGAAAAAAAACCCAGCCAAGGGCCGCCTTTGGAGGAGATCCTAAAGTATTCACATACAAGTTCAAGTTGAAGCTGAAGCACATTAAAACAAATAGGCCTGTGTGCGTAGCCCACCTGGATTTAGGAACCATCTCAAGAACAGACTTGACACGTTGAACACTCATGACCGAAGCCCAGGGGAGCTGTGCATCAAGGCGGGGTCCTTCAGCATGCTTATGGATTAACATAACGTATCATTCTGCGGAGTAAGGAATTGGAGGAGCTGCCTCTCTGAAGAAGAACGTGGCACCGGGATTGAGGAAGACACAGTCACAGCCTGTGATGACACAAGCTACTCCCTGCAAGTGGAGAGGCCTGATGGGAGGGACTTACTGATAAAGCTCGATGACTGCAGCACCCACTATGGACTACATCTCAGCACAGAGAAAACAAAGCCCCTCACATGTGGACCAATAAGTAACATCATGAGAACTGGAACCAAGATTGAAAGTGTCAAGGATTTACTGTTGTTTGGATCCATCATCCACCCCCATGGGAGCAGCTGCCAAGGAATCCAACAAAGTAATGCCTTTGGCAAATCTGCTGCAAAAGAGCTCTTCCGAAAAAAAATAGTTTTCAGGGAAAAAAAAATCACTTTAACGACAAAGGTGTTTCTGAGCAAAGCTATTGTAGTTTCAATTGCCTCACCATCATGGGAAAGTCGGACAACAAGAAAGAAGGAGGAACCGATGCCTTTACATTATGGTGTCGGTGAAGACTATTGACTATAGTGAGGCTACTAGAGGAAGAGCGTGTGGAGGGAAATGTCCAGCCTGATGGTTCCTCAGAAGAGACGCTGGTAAAACTCCATCTCATGTGTTTGGGACAGGTTATCGGAAGGGCCAGTCCTGCAGGAGAACCTCATGGCTGATGAAGAAGGAGGGAAGAGGAAGAGAGAACAAGCCCTCGACAAGGTGGATGAACGGAATCACCGCGTCAGTGAATTTAAGCTCAGTCACGATGGTGAAGACGGTCCGTGACCAGGCAACGTTTCGTTCTGTTGTGCAAAGTGTAAGCACGAATCGGAACAACAAAAAGAACAACCAATGTTCACGAATAGTATATAGAAATGCACTCTTTGCCCCCACTTCGTCCTTTTTAAAAGATTGTGATTTGGGGGGAGTTTACAGAACATATTGGCTCATCATTCAACAATGCGCACACCTGCTGCTTTGTGACACCGGCTGCAGTCCCCACACAGAGCAGCATCCTCCCACTGGGACCCTGCTGCTATTGTGCTTCTCTCCTATCCTTTTTTGCCTTCTGAGCTTTTCAGAAAAGCAAACCCAACACACTGCCATCGAGTCAATTCTGATTCATAGACTCCAGAGCAGCAGTTCACAACCTGTGGGTTGCGACCCCTTTGGGGGTCGAACGACCCTTTCACAGGGGTCACCCGATTCATAACAGTAGCAAAATGACAGTGAGGAAATAGCAACAAAAATAATTTTATGGTTGGGGGGTTACCACAACATGAGGAACTGTATGAAAGGGTCACGGCATGGAGGAAGGTTGAGAACCGCTGCTCTCTAGAGCCCCTTGCTCTTGTGCATTCCCAAGATGTGAGTAGAAAGCCTCCTCTTTCTCCTGATGAATCCGGTGGCTTCGTTTCGAACTGCTGACCTTGTGGTTAGTAGCCCAATAAGTAACTCACCGGACCATCCGGGTGTTGAGCTTTATTCACGGGCAAATGCTGCCTCTGAGCTCACGTGCTTGCTCTCAGGAATGCTGGCTTGTCTATTGTTGGGCTGAAAGTTAAGCCTTGGAGCTAGTTCAGTTCTAGGTTTGAAGGGTTTATGAAGGGCAGAGTCTCATGGGTTGCACCAGTTTTTTTTATCAGACCAGTAGTTTTCCTGGTATTTTTATGATTTTGAATTTCATACCGCATTTTTCTCATGTGTACCCCGTATACTGTCTCTGTTCAGGACTTCTTACGGTGATCTCTTTGAGAGTGGTCAGCAGTAGCAGTCAGGCCCCATCTGCTCTCCGGATGGTGGAGGTTGGGGTTCATGTGCTCCTTCAGTCCTTTGAATGAATGGCTTCCTTGTGTCTGACTTCCTTCACTCTTGTTTGCTCTAGATGTGGAGACCAACCTTGCACTTCAGATAGCAGCTCACAAGCGTCACACTTCGACGGCTACTCACCAAAGTAGAATGTAGAACATTCCTCGTGGATTTTGTTATGATACTTGACCTTGGTGTCTCCCAAGACTATGCTCCTGAGCTCCCAGGCTTAGGGACTCATTCCTTCTCAACATGTTTGGTTATGACTAAGGAAATTTGAGAACATTGTCCCCTGTATTTTCTACTATATTCATCAATAGATTTGTAGCACATATGAACACATATCCTCTCCAAATCTATAAATATTCAAGGGGGTAGCCTATTCACCTTCCCACCCTTGTTTAGCTTGAGTGCCTTATCCACTCATAAGTTATTGCTATGGAAGTTATTATATTTTATTTTTTAATAAATCATTTTATTGGGGGCTCGTACAACACTTATCATAATCCATCCATCCATCCATTGTGTCAAGCACATCTGTACATTTGTTGCCATCATCATTCTCAACACATTTACTTTCTACTTGAGCCCTTGGTATCAGCTCCTCAATTATCCCCTCCCTCTCTCATGAACCCTTGATAATTTATAAATTATTATTATTTTTCCATGTCTTACACTGTCACATGTCTCCCTTCACCCACTTTTCTGTTGTCTGTCCCCCAGGGAGGGCGTTTTATGTAGATCCTTGTGATTGGTTTCCCCTTTCTCCCCCACCTTCCCCTTCCCCTCCTGGTATCACTACTCTCATGATTGGTCCTGAGGGGTTTATCTGTCCTGGATTCCCTGTGTTTTCAGCTCTGATCTGTACCAGTGTACACCCTCTGGTCTAGCCGGGTTTGTAAGGTAGAATTGGGATCATGATAGTGGGGGGAGGAAGCATTAAAGAACTAGAGGAAAGTTGTGTGTTTCATCATTACAACACTGCACATTGACTGGCTCGTCTCCTCCCTGCGACCCTACTGTAAGGGGATATCCAGTTGCCTACAGATGGGTCTTGGGTCCCCAATCTGCACTCCCCCTCATTCACAATGATATGATTTTTTGTTCTTTGATGCCTGATACCTGATCCCATACACACCTCATGATCACACAGGCTAGTGTGCTTCTTCCTGTGGGCTTTGTTGCTTCTGAACTAGATGGCCACTTGTTTACCTTCAAGCCTTTAAGACCCCAGGTGCTATATCTTTTGATAGCCGGGCACCATCAGCTTTCTTCTTCACATTTTTTATGCACCCACTTTGTCTTCAGCAATCGTGTTGGGAAGGTGAGCATCAGGGAATGCCAATTTAATAGAACAAAGTGTTCTTGCATTGAGGGAGTATTGAGTGGAGCCCCAATGTCTATCTGCTACCTTCATACTAAACCTATAAATATATGCCCATAGATCTATTTTCCCATCATCATATAGAAATATATTTACATATGTACATGCCTGTATTTAGACCTCTATAAATGTCCTTTTCCTCCTAGCTCTTTCCTCTATTACCTTTTACTTTCCTCTTGTCCCACTATCATGCTCAGCCTTCTTTTGTGTTTCAGTAATTCTTCTCAGTTACATTGCCCTTGATCAAGCCCTACCAGGCCTCCTACACCCTCCTTTCAATCGATTTTAGATCACTTGTTGTTCTCTTGTCCCTGGGGTTGTCAACACCTACTTCCTTTTTCCCCTACTCCCCCTCTTCTCTGTCCCCCCAGAACCGTTGGTCCTGTTGTTTTCTCCTCCAGATTGTTTATCCCACCTATCCTATGTTATGGCAGTTGTTGGAGGGTTGTATTTACCTTGGTTGCTTTTGACTCTTGTGCTCCTCCCAGTGTCTTCCTTTGCTTTTAGTTTTTGTTGAACTCTCTCTTATTGTATATCAAAAAAGCAATTTCCTTTTGGATTATTAACCTTTTATCTCATCTACTAGTTCCAGGAGTTGGTTGTTTTTAGTAAATTCTGTGGGATTTTTCTCTGTGGATAATAATGCTATCTGTGAATAAAGAGAGTGCTTTTTTTAACCAATGTATATATAATTTATTTAATTTATTTGTGTAACTGTATAAGTGAAGATTTCCAGGACAATGATTAATTGGAGGGCAATACAGGACCTTGTCTTATACCCAATTTAAGGGAGAAAATATCTAGTGTCTCCTCATATACATTTTCTCCTTTAACCTGCTGATGTGAGAAAGAAAATTATTCAAACATTGAACCAGCCTTGCATACTTGAAATGAATCCCGATTGGACCTGGTGTATAATTCTCTTCATATATTATTGGATTTGATATACTAATATTTTGTTGATGTTTTAAAATTTTATTTATGAGAGATACTGGTCTGTAGTTTCCCTTTCTTGTAATGTCTTCATCTACTTTTGTTTTTGGGGTATTGCTGTTCTTATAGAATGATGTAGAAAGTATTACCTCTCCTTATATTTTCTAGGACATTTGGTGGAGAATTGGTCTGATTTCTTCCTTAAATTCTAGAATTCGCCAGTAAAACCATCTGGGCCTGTTTCTTTTTTTTTTTTTAAGGAGGACATTATCATTGATTCTATTTGTTTAATAGATATAGGCCTATTTAAATTATGTGTCTTTTATATGATTTCACAACTTGTATCTTTCAAGGAATTGACCCATTTATTAAATGGTCAATTTATGGTCATAGAGTTGTACATGATATCTCTATTTTCTTAATATCCATGAGAGTAGCCATGAAGTTCCCCTCTTTCATTTCTGATATTAGTAATTGATCTTTTCAAAGAACCAGCTTTTGATTTAACGGATTTTCTTTGGTTTCTCTTTTTAAGTTGATTGATTTCGGCGTTAGTTTTTATGTCTTTTCTTCTGTTTGCTTTACATTAACTGCTCTCTTTTCTCCAATTCCCAAAGATGGAAGGTGTCCTTAGATGTTGTTAGATGCTGTCCAAGTTGATTCCAACTCTATCCTCACACTTGTTATGTCTGAGCCTGTGTGGCAGTCACTGTGTCAATCCATCTCAGCAAGAATTCCTCTTTTTCTCTGTTTTCCAAACTTCTTGGCATAGATGCGTGCGTGCATCCAGTGCTTCCGCAGCTTGTTGAAACATTTCAATTAGTAATCCGTAAGCTCGTGGAGACTTGTTTTCGGCCAGTGCCTTCAGGGGAGCTTGGGCTTCTTCCTTTAGTACTATCAGTTCTTGATCATTGAAATGGTTGACTGTTACTTAGTTATTTTTGGTACAGCGAGTCTGTGTATTCTCAGCATCTTTTTGATGCTTCCTGTATCATTCAATACTTTGCCCATAAAATCTTTCACTATTGTAACTCTAGGTTTGATTTTATTTAAAATAGGCTGAGCATGTTCTTCCATTTTCGTTTTCCAACTCCTTGTGTTTACACATTTTATTATAATACTTCTTTTATCTTCTTGAGCTGCCCTTGAAATACTTCTTGAAACTTTCTATCCAGCTTTTTTCTTCCATTTTTCTTAGTTACTCTATAATTAAGAACAACTTTCAGAGTTTATTTTGACATTCCCTTTGATCTTTCCTGCTTTTAAATGACCTTTTCTTTCTTCATCTATGATGTTCTTGACGCCACACTACAGTTTATCAAGTCTTTTTTCATTAGTGTTCAAAGTGTCAAATCTGTTGTTGGGACATTCTAGAAATTCAGGTGGGATATACCCAAAGTTGCAATTTGACTCTCATGGATTTATTTTAATTTTCTTCAGTCTTAACCTGAAATTGCATATTGATGGTAATTGGTGGTCTTTTTCACAGTGTTTCCCTTGCCTTGCTTTAGCTGAGCTTCTTGTGGTCCATTCACACAGATGTAATTCATTTAGTTTTTTTGTATTCCATCTGCAGAAGTCCTTATGTATAGTCATCGATTGTGTCGTTGAAAAAGGTACTTGCAATGAAGAAGTCATTGGTCTTGCAAAGTTCTATCATGTGATCTCCAGCTTCATTTCTATTACCAAGGCCATATTTTCCAGTTACTATGGTTCCTTCCTCTTTTTTCCTAAGTTTTGCATTTCAATTGCTAATAATTATCAGTGCATCTTGATTGCATAGTTGATCAATTTCAGGCGGAAGATGTTGCTTAAATTATTGACTATAGGTCTTTTTTTCTATTCTAAGGAATATATTTAATTTTGTAAATTTCTTCTAAGCACTGTTTTTCCTGCATTCCACAATTTTGATAAGCTATATTTTTGCTTTCATTTAGCTCAAAATATTTAAAAACATGTTTTGAGACTTCTTCTTTGATTCATATGATATTTATTTATTTTACTTTTTATTACAGCTTGGGTGAATGTTGACAGAACAAATTAATTTTTCTATTTATACTCATTTTATTTCATGACGTTGGTTACAGATTCATGTGATATTTAGAAACATGTTATTTCATTTCCAAATGCTTGGGAATTTTTCAACTATCTTTCTGTTATTGATTTCTAGTTCAATTCCTTTGTGGTCTGCGATCATAATTTGTATGATTACTATTGTTTAAATTTTGTTATTGTGTGTTCTTCGGCCCATAATATGATCTATCTTGGTGGTAGTTTCATATGAGCTTGAGCATATGTATTCTTTTGTTGCTGAATGAAGCATTCTATAAATGTCAATTATACCAACTTGATTGATAGTGCTGTTTGGGTCAACTATATCCTTATTGATTTTCTGCCTGTTTGATCTATCAATTACTGAAGGAGTGTTGATGTCTTTAACTATAGCCATGGATTTGTCTCTATCTTCTTGCAGCTATGTAAGTGTTCGCCTCACATACTGCGAGGCTCTGTTGTTAGCGGCATACATGTTAAGGAAGGCTGTATCTTATTGAAGAATTGACTCAGCATAATGTCTTTCTCTCTTTATTCTTGATAATTTGACCTGCTTTGACCTGTGCTTTGTTTAAAATTAACACAACTATTTGAGCTTTTGTTTAGTGTTAGCATGGATCTCTTAACAAAACCCAAATAAACAAAACTTTCTATTATGAATTTGCTGAAGCTTTATGGAGCATATCATCAGTTTTATACTTTACACTTCATACACATTTTGATTCATCTCATTCGTTGCAATTTCTTCAACAGGACATCATCAATCCCATTTCCCCTCTGTGTTTGCTGTTTGAGTTCTCTTTCTTTCCTAACTCTTCTGAAATTTGTCTGTGGGTAAATGCTGCTCTTTTGATGTCAAATGGTTGAATATTGTCAGGTGTGCCTCACTAGACTCATTGTTCCACGTATCGACCTGTTTATTGTTTGGCTGAGATTTGAGCCAGACCTGAAGAGTGACCAAGGGCCAAGGTCTTGGGGTCTCACCCGTCTCTGTTGGATCAGTGAGTCTAGTTTCTTTCATGATTTTGCACACTGTTCCACATGTTTCACCCACACTATCCAGGGCTTTCTAATGTGATTCCTGTAAGAGCAGTCAATAGTGGTAGCTGGGTGCCATCTAGTTCTGGTGCCAGTGCTGTGGAGCCTCTGTTTGAATGAATGTGTTCCAGGTGTCTGCTGATGTTCATCATTTCTTTCCTCTATATGGGGAGAGAGAGATCAATTGTACCAGAGACGGCTGCTCTTGGGTTTTTAAGGCCTCAATGACTACTTACCAAAGTCGGTTGGAGAACCTACCTGAAATTTTATTTAAAAAAATGATGTCTCATTGAAAAAATTGCTTAAAAAATCTACTCTGAAAAATTTCCCCCTTTAATGAATGTATTTAGCCGTTCATATATAAAGTAATTATTGAGGTGATTAGATAAATATTTTATGGTTTCTTCTTTTTAAAAATCTTCACCTCTTTTTCTCCTTTTGCTTTTAGTTGAGCACTATTTTTGCAACCCCCACAACACAATAGCACCCTTCCTACTTCCTTCCTGGGCTTCCCACTTCCATTTGTCCCTTCCTTTCTCTTCCTGCCTTCTGAACTTCGTCCCTGGGGAAATACTGCCCTTTTGATTCCTTAGGTTGGCTGGGCTGTTCTACACAGTGAATTGAGCATTTTATATGATTTCATTTTATCTACTCTCTTTAATTTTTTTTTTAGTGGTTGCCCTAGATTTTGCATTAAACATTTATAGCTTTTTAAAATCCACGTTGACATAGCACAATACCACTGCACATACGTTAAAGATAATTTAAACTAATATTACTAATCCTTCCTGTACTTGTGGCCTTTATTATACTTATTTGTATGTTGTAATTGCCCTAAAATTTCTTTAAAAACATCATTTTATTAGGGGCTCATACGACTCCCGTCACAATCCATACATACATCAATTGTGTAAAGCACATTTGTATATTCATTGCCCTCATCGTTCTCAAAACATTTGCCCTCCACTTAAGCCCCTGGTATGAGGTCCTCATTTCCCCCTTCCCTCCCTGCTCCCCCACACCCTCCCTTATGAACCCTTGA
>NW_022106189.1:37457353-37460921 GCF_000313985.2 Echinops telfairi
TATATATATATGAAGTTTCAGTCCACATGGAGAGAAAACGACACCAAGGATTTCAGGGATTGGGGTGTAGCATAATTAGCATGTAGTAGAATCATGGGAGACCAGACCAGAAAGGAAGGTTGAAGATGGACTGTGGAGGGTCTTAAATTCAATCATTTGTCCGTAGACGACGAGGGCAAGTGGATATACCTGGGAGAGCGTGGAAACAATGAAGGAACAATTTTGGGTCTGTTTGTCGTCATCTCGATGGGTGACACATACAGGAGGCACACTGGAACCAGAGAAAACCATCACAGATTAAGACGTGAATCGTTAAATATGACTTAAAACATCCGGTTAGAATTTAGGCAAATGAGGACTGACGTTTCCTTCTGGACAGCTCTGAGATGTTAGACTTATTAGCCATTTACCCATCTATAAAATTGCGATAATTATACTAAAATCACGGTACTCTTATGAAAGGTGTGTGTGTGCATCCGTCTGTCTCTATCTCGCATGCAGCCTTAGATTCGTCCGCCTTGCCCCTTAAGCTCTTTCTCTGGGAGCAATCGTTAGGGAAGCCGTTAGCGCATCACTCTCCCGAGTGTGTGTAGTCCACAATTTATGTTTTATGCCACTGTACAGTTTTCTTCATTGTGTGTGCTACAGTTTATACCTGCACATTTACGTTTTAAATGATCTGATAAGAATTAGTTTCTTCGTTAGTCTGCAAGGACCCTGAGGTCAAAGGGATTGAAATCTTGTGCTGCACTTTGTCTTTAGCAGCTGCGTGTCAGCACGTTATAAGCCTTTGAAAACTATTGGATTAAGATAAATGGAGGAATGAATGAACCTGAGGATTACTACCTCATAAAAACAGTTTTTCCTTTCTAAATATTCTCCAGAGGAGTTGCAGACTAGACCTAAAACATCGTTGTCTTCTGTTTACATACCAGTGAGTAAAGTCTAAGTTTCTATTATTTCTAGTCTATTACTAATCAAGCCAATATTCTCTCTGGGAATGAATGATGCTGTCCAGAGACCATATTTCCACTTGAAATGAAATATTTTCCTAGGAATAACTTAATATTAGCTATTGACTATATAGAAATTAACCCAGTTTTCATTGGGCTTGAGGTTTTGGAAGAACTGACCCAAATTAATAATACAGGAGGCTTTAAAAAGTTTGTGGAAAAGTGGCTGGAAAGATAATTGAATTGTTCCATGAACGTTTCAAAGCCCTCTCGTATCTAGTAGGTATAGACAGTGTCTTTGCATTACCCACTGGTAGGGAGAAGCAATCAGGCAACGCATTGATTACGTTTTTTTTGTTAAGATAGCAGTTTTTTGTTTGCATGGCACATGACTTCTTGAGTTCTCTTTGGGAGTCATTACAGCAGGTCCCCGTCAGTGTTTGATTTAAATTGAGATGTACCGCATTAAAGAGTCCACCCTATTGACTTTTCTGTGTCAATAAAAGGGTCTGAAATTAAGCACGCTTTGGTTTCTATTCTTGTGCTTGGTGCTGTCAAATGGGTTCCAACTCACAGCAACCCGACATATAAAACAGAAAAAAAATTAGTGTTATGTTTGAGCCCATTATTGCAGCCACGTTATCGATCCGTTCTCCTCCTGTTCCATGCGCTCTAGCTTGTTCGGTGAAGGACAGGAGCAGTCCTCAAGGAGATGAGTGGACGCCACAACAATGGGCTCCGGCACAGGAACACGTGTGAGGATGGCCGACACCTGGCAGTGTTGCCTTCTGTTGTTCAGTGGTTGCTATGGTTGCAATGGACTTGATGGCCCCTCACAACAGCAACAGCGACAACAACAAAAGCCATACTATTTTACCAAACAGGATACTCTTTCCCAGGTACTGGTCTCTCCTTGATAACAGGTCATCATTATGAGAGTTGAAGTCTCTCTCTAAGGAGCATGCTGGTTGTACTTCTTCCAACATAGAGTTGTTTGTGCTTCTGGCAACCTGTGGTACTTTCCATAGTCTCTGCCAGCACCTTAATTCAATGCACCATTTCTTTGTGGTCTTCCTTATTCAATGTCCAACTTTCACACATATAGGAGGCAATGGGGCATCCCCTGGCGTGGGTCAGACACCCCTTAGTCCTCACAGGGACATCCTTTCTCTTTAATACTTGAGAGCATTCTTATGTAGCAGATTTCCCCAATCTGATTTCTCCAAATACATCTGATTTCCAGACTGCTGTTTCTGTGAATGTTGATTGTGGTCCACAGCAAGTTAAAAAGATTGACAACTTCAATTATTTTCTCTGTTTAGCTTGATGTTGTCTTGGTCCAGCTGTGAGGATATAAATATTTTTGAAGGCTACGGTCCTTGATCTCCATCATCAAGTACTTCAAGTCCTCCTCACTTGCAGCAAGCAAATTTTGTCATCTGCATAGCACAGGTTGCTAATAAGCCTTCCTCCAAACCTGATGCTACATTCTTCTTCCGATAGCCCACCTGTTGTGATTATTGGCTCAGCATACAGATTGAATAAGCGTGTTGAAAGAATACAACCTTTAACACACACCTTTCCTGATTATGAACCATGGATTTTAAGCCCTTGCTCGGTTCCAACAATTGCCTCTTGGCTCATGTACAGGTTCCACAGGAGCACAATGAAGTGCTTGTTCTGGAATTCCCATTCTTCTCAAGCCTATCCGTAGTTTGTTATGATCCACACAGTTGAATGCCTTTGCATCGTCAATAAAACATAAATCAGTATACACCTTTCTGGTATCTTCTGCTTTCAGCCAAGATCCATCCAATGTCAGCAATAATAGACCTCAAGCCATGCTTTCTTCTGAATCCGGCTTGAATTTCTGGCAGCTCCCTCTCAATAGACCGATGCAAACACTGTTGAATGGTTTTCAGCCAGTTTACATGCTTGTGATATTCATGATATTATTTGATAAGTTCTGCATTTTACTGGGTCAGGTCTCTTTGGAATGAGTACAAATATGGCTCTCTTCCAGTTAGCTGACCAGGAGGGAGTGCTTTATCAGTTTTGGGTGTGTGTGTGTGTTTTGTAGTGTTCATTTCTTTGTATTTATAATTTTCTGTACTGTGTTAACTCTGTTTGTAGGCTACGAGGGGTACCCCCAAAACGCTGGAATCTTTTATTTCAAAGTTAGGTATTTAAATTTTTTACAAAGCAACCTTATCACCTTCAAAGTACTCTCTATTACACTTAATCCATTTGTCAAATCTGTGATTCCATTCTTGGAAACAGTTTTCAAACTCGTCTGTGTGGATGGCTGACAGCACCTCCCTCATTTTTCGTTCCCCTTTGCTACATCGTCAGTCGCTGTTCTTTCATGTCCCTGTGCATTTGCAGCAACAAAAAGAAGTTGCTTGGAGTAAGGCCAGGTGAGTAATGTGCATGGGGCAAGAGAGGCATGCTGGTTGTTTTTTTTGTTTTTTTTTGCCCCAAACTGACTCACTGAGATGGCTACATGAGCAGGTGCATTGTCATGGTTGCAAAACCAGTCCCCATCTGCAAATCAGGCCTTTTTGGGGCCACACTGTTACACAATCTTTTCAGAACCTCGAAATAGAAAGCTTGAT
>NW_022106189.1:37461598-37463214 GCF_000313985.2 Echinops telfairi
AGACTATCGCTGGCTCTCTGTTTTCAGTCTTGTCAGTTTGCTTTATTCTTTCAGTACTGCTTTAAGTGGGTTGCCTTCTGCGTGATGGTGGCTTGTATGTTGATCTGGGTGGTGCCTTCTCTGGTCAGCAGGAGGTTGTAAGGAGGTAGTGATTATTCCCTTGCTTTGGCATCCTGTGCCTCTCCAGCGTGATTTTTCAGACAATCAAAAGAAGAGAAGCACAAGGACAAACAAACTAGAAAACCACAGCGGAACCTAAAGCCTGAGAATGAACTGGCTGCTGCTTTTCCTCCTGATCCCTGTTCCATGCTAACTTTGGTAGACATCAAGGGGTATGGGAATTAGGAAAACATTATAGCAAAATATGCAAGTATCTGGAGTCACAAAGCCAAAAATGAAGAACACAGCTTATGTCAAGCTGAAGAATTGAAGATTGCCACATGATCAGACACTTCTCCATCCATCTTATTTAGATGCTAACTGTAACCTTCAACATTGCAACTTGAGGCCTTCTTTTTTTCTTCAATTCTTTCAGCTTGACATGTCAAGCATGTTCTTCCTTTTTGGTGTTCCAACATCTTTTTTTGGTTCACATTTTGTTATAATTCTTTACTTTGATCTGCCCTTGGAAAATTTCTCTTCAGCGTCTCCTTTTACCTCGTCATTTCTTCCATTTGCTAAGCTGCTCTGTGATGAAGGCCAAATTTCACAGTCTCTGCTGACATCCCCTGTGATATGTTAAAAGAACCCTTTGCTTTCTTCATGCCCATCTTTGATTTCCGTCGTCAGGCATTCTGTCAGTATTCAATGGGTCAAAATCGGTTCTGGAAATAGCCTTGAAATTCAAGTAGGATGGACTCTCAGTTGTATCTTGACTCTCTTGGAATTATTTTAATTTTCTGCCCCTTCAACCTGACTTTACAGATGAGCAATTGATTATCTGTCACACGGTCCGACCCTGGCCTTGTTTTTGCTGCTGATATTTGACTTTTCTATGGTCACTTTCCACAGATGTAGTCAATCTGATTTTTATGTATTCCATTTGGTGAAGCTCATCTGCATAGTTGCTATTTATGTTGTTAAAAAAGGGCATTTGCAGTGAAGAAATTGCCAGTCTTCTAAAATTCTACCGTGTGATCTCTAGCTTTGTTTCTATTGCCAAGGCCATATTTCCCAACTGGTGTTCTTCTTCTTCTTTTTAATCGTTTTATTAGGGACTCATATGACTATTATCACAATCCATACATACATCAATTGTGTAAAGCACATTTGTAAATTCATTGCCCTCGTCATTCTCAAAATATTTGCTCTCCACTTAAGCCCCCGGCATCAGGTCCTCATTTCCGCCCCCCACCCCTCTTCACCGCTACGCCCTCCCTCATGAGCCCTTGATAATTTATAAATTGTTTATTTTGTCATATCCTGCCCTGTCCAACATCTCCCTTCACCCACTTTTCTGTGTCCGTCCCCCAGGGAGGAGGCCACATATAGTTCCTTGTAATTGGTTCCCTCTTTCCAACCCATTCTCCCTCTACCCTCCCAGTATCGCCACTCACACCACTGGTCCTGAAGGGATCATCCACCCTGGATTCCCTGTGTTTCCAGTTCCTATCTGT
>NW_022106189.1:37464408-37466279 GCF_000313985.2 Echinops telfairi
CTCAAGTAGAAAGAAAATGTTTTGAAAATGATGATGGCACCAAATGTACAAATGTGCTTGACACAATGTATATACAGATGTATTATGTTAAGAGCTGTATAAGACCCCAATAAAATGATTTAAAAAACAAAACAAAAGCAAACTGACAGCCAAGTGGTAGCTTTAATTTCTGTGAGTAGAAAAACAAAAGTACTTTTATTTCTGTGATAATTATTCTGTCAACAAATCATTGGAAGTAAACATATAAATAGGAGCTCAATTTTTACACATTTTATTTTGAAGTTCTCACACATAAAACCTAATATCTATGTCTCTTATATTTGTTTTTATTCTAAAGAGTACTCTATCATAAATTGAAACTACTTTTAAATATTTAGCTAGAATATTACTAATTTTCTTTTAAAAGGTTATTCTGAAGGCTTTGTCTAGGAGTCTATATATAAGTAAGAGATGCCCTAGGAAATACAGAAGAGAAGAGAAGGAATTGTCAAATTAAAAATACAAAGTTGTTTCCAAGAACTGAAGACCTGGGTCTATAGAATGTATGTGTGCAACAAGTCCCAAAATATGAGTGTGAAAGAGCCTCACTTTAATATTTTATTGATTGACTAGGAGCCTCCTCAAAATTTCCTAGGGAGGTCAAAGAAATCACTTAAAGCAGGAAAAGGAAATAGAATGGTATCAGAAATCGGATCCTAGAAAACAATTGAATGGTACATTTACGATTCAGAAGGAGTGTTTTTTAACCTTAAGTTCTACACCTTAATAGTCAACATATCTCCTAGAATAAGGATAATATCAAACATGCATGTATGCACTACGCATTTTTGTTGGAACTTACTGGAGGTTGTGAGCCAACAAAAAGGAGCCAACCTTCACGGAGGAAAACTAGGAAAGAAGGGAGAACAGTGAAGGGTTAAACTACACCAAGGCTGATTGTCATACGCAGAGTTAGACTTGAAAATATTTAAGAATGATATAGGTCACTGGGGGACAGGGCACAGCAGAACTGAGGCTCACTAATGTAAACATATAGGCAGAAAATGATCCGATCCCTGATCTGATGCAGCTTTAAAAAATGCTTTTTGTAGTGGAAATCATGCAAGAAGAAAAGAAAGATCAAAGAGTTCACGAGCAGGGTGCTGGAACTGACAGAGGAACTTAGCAAAATGGCAAAGTACAGGGCCAACAAAGAAAACCAGTTGGATTTTCATATATCAGCAGTGAAAAATATGAAAAGGAAATGAGGAACACAGCTCCATTTACAGTAAGATTTAAGAGAATGAAACTTGAGACTAAATTTAGTTCAGGAAGTGAAGGACTAATACAATGAGAGATTAAAGAAGGCTAAAATAAACGGAAAGAGGTTACAAATTCATGGACAGAATGACTGAATACTGTTAAGATGTCAACACTACCCTGCGTGAGCTATAGTGTCAGCAAAGTCGTGGTAAAACTTCCAGTGGCCTTCTTTACAGAAGTAAAAAGCAACTCTACACTTCATATGGGATGACAAGACGCCTTGGATCGCTACAATGACGTGGAAAGGAAGAGATCGCTGTCTTACAATGAGAACGTGTGAGTCCTCCTACTTTACTGTTTCCTTTCAGCATCATTTTAGCGATTCAGGACGTCTTGTCATTCTTTATAAAGTTAAGGATCGTTTTTTAAGTGAAAAAAATTTTCTTTAAGGTACGCTATACAGCCATAATTCTGAAGATCCATGATGGCATCCTCACTGGGTAAAGTGTGCAAGGTCAGCAGTTTGAAATCACCAACTGCTCCGTAGGAGAAAGGTGAGGCTTTCTACTCCCATAGGACTTACAGTTGCAAACCCAAGTTCTACCCTGTCCTGTAGGGTGCAGTTGGAT
>NW_022106189.1:37467162-37469793 GCF_000313985.2 Echinops telfairi
GTGGATAGCTAAGACGAAAACAAAACGAAAACCCTGGAAAATAATAAATGTTGGTGAGGCTGTGGAGAAATCGGAAGCCTTACAAACTGTTGGTAGAATGTACAACAGGACAGCCATTGCGGAATATTGTGTGGTGATTTCTCAAAAAATTAAAAATCTAGCTATTAATCAGCCTAGCAATTCCACTCCTCAGTATGTGCCCAATAGACTCAAAAAGAGATTTGTACACCAATGTTTGTTGCAGCACAATCACAATTGCTAAAATTGGAAACCACCTAAATGCCCATCAACAGATGAATGGATAAATAAAATGTAGTTCGTACATACAATGAAATACTATGTAGTCAGTAGGGAAATAAACTCTTCATACATCTATGTTGTACTTTGGATGGAGCCTAAAGACATTATACTAAGAAAAATAAGGGAATTATAAATGAACTAACATCGTATGATTTTATTAAAAGACAAGAAAAGGCAAATGCATATAGACTAAAGTTTATTAGGGGTTTCTGGGCTCAGGGTGAGGAGAGGGGAAGGAAGTAAAAAGTGTGAGGGAAATTTCACATTGATTAAGGGTAAGGTGGGGCATCCAATTATTGTAATTACTGTCAAGTAGAACATGTGCTGTTATACACCTGTAAAAAGTTAATTAACAAAAGTTGTGTGTTAGATATAGTTACACAATGATAAAAAAGAACACAGATCTCAAAAGAGAACAGTAAAACTAGTGTAATAGTTACAACCTTTTGAAACCAAAAGGGCAGCATCTACTCAAGCACAAAGTTCAGAAAGGTTAAGAAAGAAGGAATCGAAACAGAAAATACAAGGAGGAACTTAAATAACTAATGCGTGGAGAGGGGGTTGCCATGAGTGAGTTGAAACAAAATGTATATGAATTGTGGAATATACTACTGTTGATCTACTCTGTAAACTGTACCCATTCACAATAAAACGTTTTTAAGGAGCACAATGCTCAGGAAAAAGAAAAAAGGAGTAACTGCTGAGGCTGCCTCTGCATAACCAAACATCTCTTGGGATTGGGTTCCTTGGTTTGAGATGTTATTGTTGGTAGGTGGCAGCAAGTCACTTCTGACTCATAGTGACCCTATGTCCAATCGAGTGAAACACAGCCCGGTCCGGTGACATCGTCACAATGGTTGCTGTGTTTGACCTCCTTGTTGGGGCCATTGTGTCAGCCCATCTTATTGAAGGTCTTTTTTGGCCAACCTTCTAGCAAGAACGAGGCTTTTCTCCAGGGACCAGCCCCTCCTGATGAAATGTCCAAAGCACATGAGACAAAAGCTTGACCGTCTAGCTTCGAAGGTGCATTCTGATCGTAGTTCTTCCAAGATAGGTTTTATTTGTTCTTCTGGCAGCACATGTTCTACTTGATATTCTTTGCCAATACCATGAGTCAAGTTGAACAATCCTTTTTCAAGGCTTCTTTATTCATCTTCCAACTTTGCATCTGTAGGAAAACCCCAGGATGTGGATCAGTATACCTTGGTCCTTGTGGTGATATGTTTGCTTTTTAACACTTTATAGAGAGCCTTAACAGCAGATTTTTGAAAAATGCAAGATGTCATTTTATTCCTTGACTGTTGCTTCCATGAGCATTGGTTGCAGAACCAAATAAAATGCAATCCTCGACAGCGTCAATCTTTCCTTTGTTTATCACGGTGTTGCTTATGGATCAGATTGCGAGGATCTTTGTTTTCTTTATGCTGAGGTGTAATTCACAGCTTCAAGTCAGTTCTCTCCACTTCCAACAAGCAAAGTTGTGTCACTACCCAACGCAGATTAATGAGTCTTCTTCCAATCATGATACCGTGTTCTTCTTCGTATAGTTCAGTCTCATGGATTAGTTGCTCATCATACAATTTAAATGAATATGGTAAAACAATACCACAAAATATCCAGTTGCTCTGGTTGCTCGATGTACAGATTCTGCGTGAGCACAATTAATTGTTCTGGAATTCCCAGATTTTATGGCGTTATCCATAATTTTTTGTGGTCCACATAGGTCAGCATCATTCTGGTATTCTCTGTTTTCACCCAAGATTCATATGACATGATTTTCCTCCTCTACATACTTTTCTGAATTTGGGTTTAATTTCAGTCAATTCCCTTCTCATGTACTCCTTTACAAAATTATCTTCATGTGAATGCAACATACCGGCATGAAGTGGGGAACCAGTAGAGAGGTCTGAGGGGCCGACCCCAATCCTAACTACTTGGACAGACTCCCCTCCCGCCTGAAGAATTTACTTCAGAGGACAGCACTGAAGCTCAGGGAGAGGGACATGTCTGATCAGATCACAGGGGAGCAAATGAAGGGGGAGGAAGAGAGAGTGGAGCACAGCTTGGCCCACCAAGCCTTGAGGACGATGTTCCTGCTCAGAGCAGCCAATCCACAAAGAGGACCATATGGCCAGCCCCACTACAAGACACAACATCCCTCACTGACCCATAGCCTTACAGGGGACAACACTGGAGACAGAGTGTCGGGATTGTGCCCGGTCTGACCCTACCACACCGAGGCAAAACGCTAAGGGCGTGCAACAGAACAGCAAGGGGAGCAGAACAATGAAGTCCCTGGAGAATACCAAAAATAGACTTTGGAGCCAGGGC
>NW_022106189.1:37472047-37474428 GCF_000313985.2 Echinops telfairi
GATGCAATATGCTGTTTGATTTCTTGACTGCTGCTTCCATGAGGGCAATAAGCAGTAATGCCATTTTTGCGTATTCTTGCCATCTTCTCAAGGAGTCCTGATACACACTGGATAAATACCTGCCTGCTGACAGAGCAGAGCTGGGATAGTGGTTATGCACTGGCCTGCTAACCACAAGGTCAGCAGTTCTCAACCACACGCTGCTCTGTAGGCAAAAGATGAGGTTTTCTGTTCCTGTCCAGCCTGGGAAACCCACAGGAGCAGTTCTACTCTGGCCTAGAGGGTGCTATCTTTTCACATTTAATAGGAATGGGTCTTCTTTTTAAAATAGTTTGATTGGCATTTAATTGATATATCATACAGTTCAATAGTTTAATCATATCAAAAGGAGTTATCCAGTCTTCGCCATAATCTCTTGTAGAGGGATTCTTCTTAGTGTGCACATTGGACTTCGTGTTGGCTAGGGATTCCAGTGCTGAAATGCAAAAACAAAACCATTTCCCATGAAAGGAAGAGGCTCTCTGCAGAAGCGATTCCCCCAATAGTCCATGCATTCCACTGAGTTAAGCAGCGCCTGAGGATTAATTCTGGCCTGGCTAGAAAGGACACGTGCCATTTCCAGGCTGAAACATAGAAATGTTTGCATGTGACTCTCTAGGTATCTCTTACCTGAGAGAGTCTGACAGAGCTGCAGTTTCTATATGATAAAGCTACATTGTCAAGAATTTACGTTGACATGACTCACTCCACACTGAAATCATAGTGATCGTGCTCTATTTCCTGAGAGAACCCTTCTCTCTGCACTTCACTTAAGTATGACCGTCATTGGAGTCCAAGGGTCCATATTTGTGCAGTGAGGATTTCAAACTCTCTGTAGCTGGATTATCTTTCTATCTTTGTGTCATACTACCATCGTCTTAATTACTATAGATTTAGAAGAAGCCCTCGTAGTAGTAGCATGAATCCTTCAACTGTGTTTAGTTTAAAAATGATCATGAATATTTGTGGCCTTTTAACATCTACACACACATTTCAATATCAGCTTCTCAATTCCCAGAAAGTAAAACTCCAGCTGGAGTTTTCATTTGGATTATATTGAACACATGTATCAATTTAGAAGAAATGACTATCTGTACAAGGACGATGAGGCTTCCTTTTGTCCACTTTGGACATGTCGGGAGGGGCCAGTCCCTGGAGAAGGACATCCTGGTTGGGAAAGTGGAGGGGCAGTGAAGGAGGGAAGGCCTTCCAGGAGATGGATTGACACAGTGGCTGCCTCAATGGGCTTCCGGCATAGGAGCAGTTGTGAGGATGGTCCAAGACGATGCAGTATTTTGATCTGGTGTACACAGGTCATGATAGGTCAGAGCTGATTCCATGGTACCTAACAGCACAGCCACCACTCTCTCTACAGTGGTTTATCTTAACGCTCATAGACATTTACCCCCTTGGCTTAGATTTTAATGATTTCTGTCAATAATGTCTTTAGCTTTCTGTAAAGAAGTATTATACCCTGTTTCTCTGAAAATAAGACAGTGTCTTATATAACTCTTTGCTCCCAAAGATGTGCTAGGTCTTATTTTCAAGGGATGTCTTATTTTTCCATGAAGAAGAATACGGCACACATTTATTATTTATTGTTTTATTAAAAGAGTCCTCGCACTTCCTGTCTGCTCCGGCTGTGCTATGGCCAACAGTGAGCTGCATGGTGGCGCCGGCTGCTACGGTCCAGAGTCCAGAGTTACGGTAGCTTCTAGGAGGTCTTATTTTCGGGGGATGCCTTATATTTCAGCGAGAGGCAAAACTGTAAGTAGGTCTTATATTCAGGGGATGTCTTACTTTCAGGGAAACACAGTACATATTTTCTTAGTCTAATCCCTAAGTATTCTTTATATTTTTTATGACTGATATAATAAAATAATATTCTTCTTCTCCTTGTTGCATGTCAATGGAACATTTTAACTCTGATTATGTATTGAAAAACCATGCTAGATTCATTTTTAAAACTTTAATAGTTTTTCTGGTTAATAGTTTTGGCTATGTCACATAAATAAACGTGTTGTCTGTGACCAATTACAGGTATATTTACTTTGCCATGCCTTCTCCTTTGGTGGTTCTTTTACTCATGCAGTTCCTCACCCCGAGGACCTCAATTACGATGTTGACTAGAAGTGTTTATAGTGGATATGTTGTCTGTTCCCAATCTTAAAGATATTTCTCATTTTTAATATGATGTTTGCTGTACTTTTGATATCTTCAGTATCAAAGTCATGTCATATCCTGTTTCTAGTGTGTCAAACACTTTTATAATGAAGTTTTTCAGGAGCTTTTCTGACAATATTTTTGAGATCATCATATGCATACTCCCCCCCTTTTATTCT
>NW_022106189.1:37474711-37476800 GCF_000313985.2 Echinops telfairi
AATAGTTCAATCATATCAAGAAGAGATGTACAATCATTATCACAATCAATTTCAGAACATTTTCTTGTACTCATTATTAGTGTAATTTTTAATAATTGTGGCCAAAAAATACACAACAAAACATCTAATTCAACACCTGTACATGTATAATTCAGCGTTATTGGTTATACTCTGTTGTGTAACAATTAATGATATCCCTTTCCAAATTATTTTTACCATCATTACCATAAACTCAATGCCCCCTAAGCAAAGACTTTTCTTCCTTCACCCATGGTAACTGTTGGTCAACTTTGGCTTCTTTTCTTTTTGGTAGTTTTCTTGATATAAAATTCTCATATCATACACTTCCATAGTTGTGTTCCCTTTAAAAAGAGATTGTTCACATCATCACAATCAGTTCCAGTAAGCACAGTGGTTTTATTTCTTTGTGTAAAAATGAATGTTATACATACAGTCCCGTACTTGCTTGTCCAAGTCAGCTTTGTAAGTATTTTTCAATTTTAAGAAAGACAGCTCAATATCAAAATTGTTAATGGCATCATAGCACTCTAAACTATAGACATATCATAATTTACTATGGTTAATTATTATAATTACTCAAGTTTTTAAAGTATCAGTAACGTATGATAAACATTTTTGTGTAGTCATATTTACATCTTTATTTGAAAATTTCGCTAAGAGTACATAATTAGACCTGGAATTGTTTGATCATTAGGGGAGCTTATAGTATATATATTTTAATTTAACATGCTTTTCTTTTTATTATATAGGTAATATATATTTGTTCGGTGGACCTCATTAAACAAATTGGGGCATATTCTCTCTCTCTTTTGATTTTTTATCCTTTTACCCAGTGTATTTTATGAATCAGCAAATGTCCGAAGGAAAGTGACCCAGCGAATTGAATTTACTCTTCTGACTTCATGTCTCCCCAGCATTTTGTTCTTTGAGTTTGGCTGTCTTGGTAACTCTCTTCTATCTTTAACCTGATGACTGCCTATTTTTATTAACCTTTAAAATTCCTGGGTGAGAGGTTCATTCTGGTGCAGACTGGCCTACAGTAGTTGGAAGAGGGAACTTCTCTCTCATGTTCAACCTCATTTTTATTGTCATTAAGTTGGCTCCAACACACGATGACCTCATGGGCAACCATGAAATGTTGCTGGTTGTGTGTTACCTTCACAAGCACTGGGATGCTCCAGCCCTTAGCTGTGGGCACTGTGTATTTTGTGTGTCTTCCAACCTAGGGGGCTCATCATCCAGCGCAATGGCAGATACCGTTCTCTTGTCACCTGGTAGGGTTTTCATTGGCTAATTTTTGGAAGTAGATCCCAAAGAAAGTAGGCCTTTCTTTCTAATCTGAAGGCTCTATTGAAACCTGCCCAAGATAGGTAAACTTGCTGGTAGTTGAAATACCAGGGATGCAACTTTCAGGATTAAAGCAATATACAAACCACCCCAGGAAGGCATACTGACAGACAGGTGGTGGAACCCAGTCTCTAGCTCCTGTTATTTTTCACAGGAGGCAGGTAGAGCAAGGATTTTTCAGCTTACATGTTACAAGTATTCATTAGAGACTTTCAGATTGCTGTCCGTGGTCGCCTTCTCATGGTTGACTGGGTTAGGAATGAAGAAGAATATTTACTGAGACAAATGCTTCTGTCAGCTTGACAAAGCTCTTTTCAAAGGGGGTGCCTCTCAAAGCAAGCTGTGCATGGTTCATTACCCATTTGCTGCCCTACCCTCATCTTCTAAGATTTGCTTCAGATGAGCCTACTCTGCAGAGGCTTCTGTTTTCTAGTCCACACAGGCTTTAGGAAAGTTTTCGATAACTTCAGACATGGAGGATTTCTTTGGGTAAAATCTGGAAAAGTATTAAATCATGCACAAATCATTTCAAAGGATGAAATAAACAGGTTCATGAAATAGCGTCTTTACAGGTAAAAATATTTTATTAGCTTTTTAGTGATAAAATTGCCTGACAAACTAAAGAAAGCTTTAGCAAATTGGCAGAAATCAAATTCTGAGTATTAAAAATGGCTTTCTCAAACCTACAAATTATGTTTAATGCTAAACTTCCCATTTTTTT
>NW_022106189.1:37477606-37479320 GCF_000313985.2 Echinops telfairi
TAAATGACAGTCCTGGAAATGCACAGGGGTAGTGCAATCCTGCCCTATCGGTTTGTTATGAGTTGGCATCCGTTTGATGGCAATAAGTGGTTTTACTTTCTCCTAGAAAGACTAACATAAGAAATGCTCAGAGTAGCCATGGCTTAAACCCTGATTACTAGTCATGTGATTAAAAAAAACCCAGCCATTTTACTGGGGGCTCGTACAACTCTTATCACAAGCCATCCATCTATCCATTGTGTCAAGCATATTTGTACATTTGTTGCCCTCATCATTCTCAAAACATTTGCTTTCTACTTGAGCCCTTGGCATCAGCTCCTCATTTTTAACCCTCCCTCCTGGCCCCACCTCCCTCACGAACCCTTGATAATTATTATTATCAGCTCCTCATTTTAAAGATGTAGATAATAGCATCAGCAGATAATAACATCAGGTAACGTAGGAGAAAGACATATCCCTGGTGGCGCAGTGGTTGATAACCAAAAGGCGGGTGGTTTGCACACGCAGCTGCTCCGTGAGAGGAGAAAAGGGGTGGTTTGCTTTGTCGAGAGGTCCTCTGGGGCCCTTCTGGTCTGTTTTCTAGGGTCGCACTGACTGTACCGATGGTGCAGCGCCAGGCCGTGGTTCCTTCTGTTGCATGCAGAGTTGCTATCAGTCAGAACCGACACAAGAACACCTAGCAGCACGTGCATTTCTTTAAAAGTGCTTTCTGCAATGCATGGCACATAGTAGGAGATCAACGCATTTGCTTCCATCTTGTCCCACCTCAGGGATTTCTCAGTTCAGGCAGTTAGTGCACAACTCCTCCTGTCCTTTCGTCTAAAGCAAACATCCTCCATCCACCCTGTATTCACCCAGATCCCTTACACGTACCTCTTTCTCTGCCAGCCAGAATTCACTGGTGAACAGTCTACTGGTCTCCACTTGCTATCCCCTGTTTTCTTGATACCCTGTATAAGACCATTTTGGCCTGGGGAGGCACAGGACTGATTAATGATTTGTTGTATTGAACTCAGGGTCACTGGGAGGTGGAACCAACTTGAGAGCACACAACAACAACAACAACAACAACAACAACAACAACAATTTAACTAAGGCCATCATAAACTCCTTCCCCTCCCTCTCACTCATCCTAGAAGGTCTAGTTCATTCATATTTACATTATTTCTGGATTTTACTTAACTCTAACCCCAAACCTTCACATGATTCTTATTCTGGTCTTGGCTGGCTTCAGTGCTTACCGTGATTGATTAGACAAACGTAGAATTTGAAATCAGTTGGGACGGACTTGTGATCGCAGGCTATCACTTTTTTATGTGACATTAGGTACTTTGCTTAAATATGTTAGGCCTCAAGAGGGTGCTCATTTTATGATGATGGGGAAATAGAGCTATGTGCATATATTTATAGGTTTAGTATTAAGGTAGCAGATGGACATTGGGCCTTCACTCAAGTACTGCCTCAATGCAAGAACACTTTGTTCTATTAAACTGGCATTCCATGATGCTCACCTTCCCGACACGATTGCTGAAGACAAAGTGGATGTATAAGCAAATGTGGTGAAGAAAGCTGATGGTGCCTGGCTATCAAAAGATATAGCATCTGGGGTCTTAACGGTTTGAAGATAAACAAGCGTTTGTCTCATCTAGCTGAGAAGTAACAAAGCCTACATGGAAGAAGCACACCAGCCTGTGTGATCATGAGGTGTCAGTGG
>NW_022106189.1:37480765-37482856 GCF_000313985.2 Echinops telfairi
TATGGCAGCCATTGTGTCTTGTTGAGGAGCTTCCTCCTTTTTGCAGACCCTTTACCTTTCCAATCATGATCCTTTTCTGTCGGGACTGGTCCCTTTTGATAGCATGTCCAAAGTACGTGAGATGAAATCTTGCCATCCTTCCTTCTAAGGGATATTCTGACCGTCTTTCTGCCCAGACAGATTTATTTGTTCTTCTGGTAGTACAAGTTTTATTCAATATTCTTTGCCAATACCGTGATTAAAATGCATGATCAATGTGATCAGTTCTTCTTTCTTCCTTATATATTATTTAGCTTTTGCAGGTTTATGTGGTGAGTTAGAATATCATGGCTTGGTTCATCATAAATCTGTAACTCGGACCCCCCAAAATCAAGATGGAGCCATATTCTAGTAAAATGATTAGATCTCAGTCACAAAGAAAATAATCCTCTGGGCATATATGCAAGAAGGCCACGTCACTTATAAAGGAAAGAGCATAAGATTGGTGTCAGACTTTTTGACAGCACCATTTTATGACAGAAGACAATGGAGTAACATAATTAAGATGCTCAGGAAAAAATTGAGATAAGTGTATTTTATTCAGCCAAACTGACATTTAAGTATAACACCTACAGTTAAACTTATGAACTTCTGAGAACTTTGGGAACATTTTCTCCATGAGTCCATGAGGAAATCAACCAGAGAATCTATTCAAGATGTGGAGCTAACTACCATTTTACAAGAAATAAAGGGGAATGAGTAACCTATTAAAAGGACTTCACAGAGATAAAATCATCAAAATAAATGAGGTGGAAACTGTACAGGACAAATGACCTGCTATAGCCAACAAATAAGCTGCCAGTAAGAGAAGAAGAAGAAGAAGATAAAAGATTGAGGAGAATAAAAGTGCCCCAAGAGACATGTCAGCTAACTGCAATGTGTGGGCCTGATTTGGCTCCTCGTTAAAAATGCAGGTTTAAAAGTTATGGGCCAACTTGAGAAATACGACTATTGACTGGTTGTGTTAGTCTGGGTAGACTAGAGAAAAAAAATCCATAGACACTCATGTGTATAAGAAAGAGCTTTATATAAAGAGTAATTGTACCTTAAGAAAACATCCCAGACCAGTCCAGATCAAGTCCATAAGTCCTATATTAGCCCATATGTCCTACACAAATCTATAAAGCCCTCTTCAGACTCACGCAACACATGCAATGACGTTGAGTGCAGGAAGATCACAGGCCAGTGGGTGGGAAGTCTTGTGGATCCAGTGGTGTTGTAAGCATCTTAATGCTGGCAGGGTTCTCCACGTGGCTCCCCCAGCTCAGAGCACTAGTGTAGCTCCTTGTGTCTTGTCAGCTTCAATGTCCCCCAGGGAGTAAGTGAAAGTCCTGCCTCCAGTGAGCTATTTATCTCCTTAGTGCTTCCAAATGAGGTCATCAAGCTGCGACTTGATTGACAGGTAAAGTCTACCCCTTCACTCGTAAGTCTCAAATTGACAAGATTATGTAACTACCGCACGGATTATTTGATGATACTAAATAATTACTATAAGAACATTTTGATAGTAGTGTTGTGATTTTAAGAAAATAATGCTTTTAAAAAAATCATATGCTGAAAAGTTTATGATCAATTAGTATGACATCTGGGGATGTTCTTCTAAATATGTAAGGGTGGTAGAGGGGACGTGGGTGGAATACAGATGACACAAGAGACCACACCAGCTTTCTCCGTGACCCCAGGTGTGTGAAAATAGCGCCGTGCTCTGTAGGGCGGCTGAGTTTTCAGAGGTGGATCGCCAGGCCTTTCTTCCAAGCAGTTAGCTGTGATCCCACTAACCATTTGCACCACCCAAGGACTCCCCAACCAGGTTAGCTAAGTATTACCTGCAGAAGCTGTGTGATGGTTCTGTGGGAATTCATTCATCCTATTCTTTCTGATTTGGGATTCATGTGAAATTTTCCAGAAGAAAAATTCACCATAAACAGATGGGACTTCTCGCGGCAGGAACACTTAGAGTGGAAAGCAGTGGCAGATGGCCATCTTATAGTTAGGGGGAATTATGAAACGAAAAAAACGACAAAAACAGAGTCAGGAGAGTTATCAGAATTA
>NW_022106189.1:37484885-37492061 GCF_000313985.2 Echinops telfairi
GTAATGGTGACTAAAGGGTGTTTTTTCATGTCCTCTATGCTCTAACTACGAAAATATTTGATTTACAAATAAGGAATCCTACTTCGCAGAATTTCATTTATCACGGTAGGGTCTAGAACCGATTAACCGCGATAAACGAGGGTTCACTGTATATACAACAGCAGGAAGATGAGAAGTTGAGGCACAGTGGAGACCAGCAGCAAGAGTGTGGAGAAGCATGTCACGATGGAGCCACAAACTCCAGCCCTGCACGCACAGTGACATGACCCACGGGTTGGCTCGGCCTACAGGTAGCACAGCACATGGTTAGGGCAAAAGACAGGCAGCAGCATGCTGGTCCAATCGCTGGGGAGAGTGTGAGGAAGAAGCCAGCTTCAGAGAACCATTTATCTTGGTCTCCCTCCAATCAAGCTGCGACCCGATGAAATTTTGCCCACATGTTCCCGTGGGAGCCTACTTGGCACAATAAACCTAACTATCACATAGAGCTAACTAAGCTAATAGTGAATTATCTTGTCAAGTTCTCAAGAAGGCTGACTCTTGATGAAGACAGCCAAAGGATCCTGAAAGTCAGCTTTGGATTTGTGCATCTAATAAACCCTATGGCAGGGCTGCTTGTGTTAAGGGGCCTTCAAAAAGTTCACGGAAAATGGGAATTAAAAAGATGATAGAATTTTCCATGAACGTTTTGAGGCCCCCTCACATTTGAAATTGTGACTTAGTGATTGAGAAGTTTCCTATCTCTTCTTGGGGCACCAAGGACCATATTGGAGGATACAGTTCTGTAACGCCCACCGTTGCATATCTTTAAGTAGTTAGTACCCCCAACCCACTGCTATCAAGCCAGTTCTGATGCAGAATGACCCTGTATGGGGCTTTTGAGGCTGTAAATCTCTACGGGAGCAGAAAGTTGCATCTTTCTCAGCAGAACGACTGATGGATGTGAATCAATGACCTTGTGATTAGCGGCCCAAGTTTTACCAGCAAATATTTCTAGAATGAGAATTGCTAATGGTTTTAACTTTATTTAAAAAATATCCTTTTGTCTGTTGTTCATTCAAATCCAATTTATCTCGCTGCGTTGAGGCGGGCTCAGCCCTCGGTGGGGCAGTGGTTAAAGGAGGTGGCTGCTAACTGGAAGAGCAGTGTTTAGATCACCGCAGCTGCTTCATGGGAGGAGGATGTAGCACCCTGCTTCTCAAAGAGCTTAGTCTTGGAGACCTTATGGGGCCGTTCTATGTAGTCCTGTAGGGTCTCTGTGAGTTGGAATGTACTTGATGGCATTGGGCTTGATGTAGGCTTTGTTTTAGCCCTTGAGAGTGGTAAGTAAGGGGGAAAGGAGTTCAGTGTCTGACCACAACAGCGAGCAGCCCTAGCTGGTGGAGGAAAGACTCCCGGAAAGCGAGCTCCATTCCTCCTTAGGGGTTACCTGATTCCCGTGCAACAGCGCTGGCAAGTAAGGTTCTAGGTGGGACTACACTCTGTAATGTACCTTGGCTTGTGGCTGGTTTACAGGGCTTACAGCCTCACCTGTGGGAGAAACAGCAGGCTGATACCAAGTTTGAGACTTGCTGAAGCTCCCTGGCTGGACACATCCTCTCTGTTCTAAGCCTCAAACTTTTGCCTTATGATTCCAGCCCTTTTCTTCCACATAAACCCTCTCCAAACTCCATGCCAGGACGGCCGGAGCCAGCCCTTCTCTCCGCCCATTGCCAGTCTACATCTCTACGAAGCAGGCTGAGCCATGTTGAATGAATTCTAGCATTTCAGGAAGCTGGACTTCTGCAAAGCCATGCAGAACATTTTCATGTGTTGAGATTTTGGTACTCTGCATATTTATATACAGATTCCTTCATAAAATGATTTTGCTTAATACAATAAAATTTCTTACCCCTCTTTTCCCTTTTATAATGAGCACTAAGTATAAATGGGGTCTATTTCCAATAATATTTACCCATGCTCTCAAATTCTCAATGAGGCAAGACCGAAATGGATTTCTCCCTTAGCGTTTTGGCACTACTGTATAGTTGAATAAGGTAGACAAAGTGAGCCATTCAAATCTGATACAAAGACATTTGGCTGAGGGACTAAAAAAGAAAGAAAGAAAGAAAACAAAAACACATGAACATTGTATTTGAGGAATTACAGTTTCCAACTCCTTGGGAAACTTGAATGCATATTTGGTGTACTGATTTATGGCATCTCACTGCTGTCAAGTCAGCTCGGACACAGATAGACCCTATAGGTCAAGGGTAGAACTGTTATTGTGGGTGTCCTTCTGGGTTTCCAAGACTGAAATTATTTATGGGGGTAGAAAGTCGCATCTTTCTCCCATGGAACAGCTGGTGGATTCGAACTGCTGACTTTGTGGTTAGCAGCTCAACTCACAACCACTACATCACTAGGGCTTCTGACATGGGGCACACTCTCTCATTATTACTAGGAAGATTTAGGGTAGAAAAAAGGGAGGGAGAGAGAAATAGCATAAATATTACAAATAGGGAAAGAGATGTCTTTTTAAATGGACCATAAAATGGGTAAGAAAAGACGTACAGTGGGAACACAAACCTGATCTGGAGACCTTAAGGCGGTGGCTCTGTCCCCAGGAAAGTTCAACTCCCTCGGTTGTCACCCTCCCTCTAGACACTATTCAAGTGGAACAATCTGATTGCCCTTTGTATTCTTCTCCAGTGAGAGTATCAGGGCTCCTTTGAAGGTTGCTGGCTCTAAATTTGGGAGTAGAGAGAAGACAAGATAAGCGCGGGTCTTGGTGTTGTCTTCCGAATGTTCGTAGTGTTTTAGAGAGAGCTGGCATTTGTTGAAACGAAAGACAGGGTCTGGTTTTAGTGGCATCCTAGAAGTCCAGTAGTGAGGAGTTGAACAAGAAAAGTAATGATCCCAGACAATCAGAACACGCTGTTTCTACCAAAAAGGGAAAAAAAGTCCTAAGTGTTTGGGTACACTAAAATAGGAATACTGTGGTAATATATGAGGGCAAGTCAAAAGGTATTGATTGCTACCAACACTCTCACATGCACGGGTTTATCCCAAACAAAACATAGTTAAACAGTGGGTGAGACCAGCGGATGGCTGTCGACAGCTTCTCTCAGTTACACACATGTCTTAGTCAGTCTCATTATGGTCCTTCAAAAAGAGTCCAGTCAAAACAGGGGCTTCTGGGCCAGTTAAATTCAAGGCAAAGAGGTCAGTTTAAAAGATGATGGCTATTGTTTTGTTTTTGTTTTTGATCCCAAAGGGATAATCTTGATAAATTTTCTTGTAGGGATAATCATGAGGAGGATTAGGAAGACATTTTAAGAAAATTGAAGGCTGCATTGGTGAGAAAAAGGACAGGAAGTTGTGCCCAAGGGATTTTCCCCATCATAAAGATGCATCTGCTTATGCTTCGAGGGCAGCAAGAGCTGTCCTATGAGAATTGCTTTGGGAAATTTTACCGCATCCACCCTACAGCCCTAATGTTGTTCCTTCAGACTTCTTCTTGTACCCCCAAACTCAAAGACCATTTGAAAAGAACATGATTCAAATCCCTAGAGCAGGTCATCTAGCTCAGAAGCAACAAAGCCTACATGGAAGAAGCAGACCAGCCTGTGTGATCATGAGGTGTCGAAGGATCAGGTACCAGGCATCAAATAATAAAAAATCATACCATTGTGAAGGAGGGGTAGTGCATATTGGGGACCCAAATCCCATCTGTAGGCAACTGGACATCTCCTTACAGAAGGGTCGCAGGGAGAAGATGAGCCAGTCAGGGTGCAGTGTAGCAACGATGAAACATGCAACTCTTCTCTACTTCTTAAGCGCTTCCTCGCGCCCACCCCCCCACCCGCCCCTTACTATCATGATCTCAATTCTACCTTACAAATCTGGCTAGACCAGAGGATGTACACTGGTACAGATAGCAACTGGAAACACAGGGAATCCAGGACGGATGATCCCTTGAGGACTAGTGCCGAGAGTGGCAATACCGGGAGAGTGAAGGGAAGGTGGGGTGGAAAGGGGGAACCAATTACAAGGATCTACATATAATCCCCACCCTGGGGGATGGACAGCAGAAAAGTGGGTGAAGGGAGGCATCGGACAGTGTAAGATATGATGAAATAATAACTTATAAATTATCAAGGGTACATAACAGAGAGAGGAGCAGGGAGTAAGGGAGAAAAATCAGAAGCCGATGCCAAGGGCTCAAGTAGAAAGCAAATGTTTTGAGAATAATGAGGGCAGCAAATGTACAAATGTGCTTGACATACAATGGATGGATGTATGGATTGTGATAAGAGTTGTACGAGCCCCCAATAAAATTATTATTTAAAAACAAAAACACAACTCACTACCTTTGAAGAGTAAAAAAAAAAAAAAAAAAAATCTCAAGAGCAGCGGTTCTCAACCTGTGGGTCGTGACTCCTTTGGTGTTGACCGATCCTTTCACAGGGGGCACCCGATTCATAACAGTAGCAAAATGACAGTGATGAAGTAGCAACGGGAATAATGTTATGGTTGGGGGGCCCCACCACATGAGGAACTGTATGAAAGGATCACAGCATTAGGAAGGGTGAGAACCACTGCCCTAGAAGATGCCCAAACTGCTGTGCAAATTGCAGTGCTCAGAATTATTTGGAGAGGGGTTAGACAGATGGAAAAATTGCCTTCAGAAGCGTATAGACCTAGATGGATGATGTGTTGCAAAAACAATAGCTTCATATTTTTGATGGTTTTGTTTAATAGCAGCTTCTGTGATTTTACAGCAATATCTTCTGACATACTCTCCTACACCTACCTTCCTAGTGCTGTGTACAGAAAGGCTGTCTAGTGAGCATGTAAAATTTGTATACTCTCCCATTTGGCTAACACCAACATTAATTGTCAGAATGGTGCCTATAAAAAGGGATTACATTTTTTGACTATAAAGAAGAAAAATAATATTAGTTATAGGCAGGGGAAGGTGGTAGGTATTCACAGTAAGAAAAGACTGGTCAGAAAGCAGGGGCAGGAATAAGGTGTTGGGAGAAAAAATTTTTTCATTAAAATGAGGGAACTGATAAGACAAATTTACAATCACGTGGGAATACAATTACATATGTAGAACCTGTGTGTTTGGAACGATGTTGCATCTTAACCTTCATTAATAGAATCAGTCACCATTAGAAAAATGCATACATTACCAGTATGTTTCCATTAGGAACACACTCAGGCCACAGGCATGAAACTGCAATTTTTTTGGACATTTTTGTGCCCAATTAAGAGCACCAGGAATTGGAATTGTATTTGGGAGGAATGTATCCAGCGGATAAAAAGTTAAACTTGAAGGCTGGTGAGTGTGAGATATAGATAAAAGAAATATTGAAAACAACAACAATTGCTATCAAGCTGATTCTAAATCGGGGTGACCCCATTGTGTCAGAGTAGAATTTGCTCCAAAGAGTTTTTGATGGGTGATTTTTCAGAAGTTGATAACTTGGCCCCTTTCCCCCCTTTCTAGAATGCCACACAGGGGCAGTGCTACCCTCTCAGACACAGTTGCCATGAGTCAGAATTGACTTGATGGCAGTGAGTTTGTTGTTTTAAGAGTGCCTCTGGGTGAACTTGAACCTGCAACCTCTTGTCTAGCACCTGAGCTAACTGCTGTATCACTCTGGGGCTGACATCTCAGAATGTGGAAAAATGGATGTAATATCATGCTTCTTTCTGATGAATGTTTGTGCATCCAATTCACCATAGCCACGGCTCCTCCCCTGGGGCTCCGAGGAAGACTTCTTTAAAACACAGGCGTGCATTTGACAGTTGTCACAGGATCCCGAGTTGGGAATGTAGGAAATAGGATACAAGCCACAGAATCATGCCTTGGGCTCCTCCCTCCTCTGTCAGGTGCTCTTGAGTTGGTTCTCATGCACAGTGTCCTTTTGCACAACGGTAGGAAGCACTAGCCAGTCCTGCATCATCCTCACCGTTGTGATACTCGAGCCCATTGGGGTGGCCACTGTGTCCATCTGTATCCCCGATGGCTTTCCTCTTTTTTGCGGATCTACTTTACCACACAGGATGACCTTCTCCAGGGACTCACCTCTCTGGATAACAGGTTCACTGTACGCGAGATGGGTCTTGCTGTCCTTGCTTCCAAGGGGACTCTGGTTGCTGTTCTTCTAAGACAGATTTACTTGTTCTTGTGCTCAATATTCTTCACCAACATCCTCCTTCAAAGCATCCGGCCTTCTTTGGCCTTGCCTAGTCAGTGTCCAGATTCCACATGCCTGTGCCACAATCGAAAATCCTACCCCTTCGGTCCGAGGCGCCTCAGTCCTTCAAGTGACCACCTTGCTCTTGAACACTTTCAGGAGGGTTTGTGCAGTATATTTGTCCAATGCAATATGTCATTTGAGTTCTTGACTGCTGCCGCCATGAGTATTGAGTGTAGATAGAAGCAAAATGAAATCCTTGCCAACTTAAGTCTTCCTCTGTTTATCATGATATTAGCTACTGGTCTAGTTGTGAGGATTTTTTTTTAAACTCATATAGTGGTTGACTCTTTTTTAAAATTTGAACTCATATCATGCTTGAATCTTAGAATGGAGTTTCAGGGATTTAACGGTGACTGATTTTTACCCCCGTGGCTTTTCCTTTCCAGTGACTTTTTCATCTGTCACTTCCTTTCAAACCCTTCCACTAAGTGCAAACGTCCTTCTTAGGGAGAATGACCGGACTTGGTAAATGAACACAGAGTATGCACGTGTGCCTTGGAGAGAGTGTTGCGTGAGATCACCACAACAAAGCAAACATCACCACATAGCATGTCACACTGTTTATTTTCCAGCACATACAAGAGAAATGGTTTCCCTATAGTCTAATCTATTCCTTACAACAGCATTAGGGAAAAGTTTGAAATATTGTAAGTGATCAAACTATGACACAGAGCTACAAAGAGGGAACTGGTTGTTGTAGGGAAATGGTGCTGGTAGACTTGAGGCAGGATTGCCACAAACCTTCAACTTGTTAGGGGGAAAAACCAAGGCAATATTTGGGAAGAGCATTAAAGTGAAGTGCAATCAAATGGGGTTATGCTTGTAATTATGTTACATGCAATATTTGAGTACTACTTATATTAAACAATAACTCTTGTTTATATGATACTCCGATATCATGCCATTTACTGTGTTGTACCTG
>NW_022106189.1:37493111-37494726 GCF_000313985.2 Echinops telfairi
GGGCTTTGTTGCTTCTGAGCTTGATGGCCGCTTGTTTACCTTCAAGCCTTTAAGACCCCAGACGCTATATCTTTTGATAGCCGGGAACCATCAGCTTTCTTTGCCACATTTGGAAGCGTTTTTTCAAAGTGAGAGTTTGAATTTACTAATTTACATAACCTCCTTTCTTTGAATACCTCAACTATGTACCGACATCTATTTATTACAAAGTCTTTGGTATGTACTTTATGAAGGTTAAAGACGACACGTAGGTCAAAAGTTAGAGTCCAAACTGAAGATTCTGATTTTCTGAATGTTTATCTCTACAAGCCCTCTTCCAAAGTCCTGGGAACAGCATTTGTTAGAAGAAAATTGAATGGGCTCGAGGAAAGCCATGGGCAATGAAGAGTTTTAGGTGTGTGTCTCGGCATTGCCCCCTGAAAAGCGGCATCCACCTTGGGTTTCAGTTTCCTTGTCTGGAAACTGAGACAAGCAGGGAAACTCTGCATCCCTCAAGATGCAGCTAAGGGCTCATTAGCACCTTAGGCTGAAACCATGTACTCTGAACATTGCAGTTTTTCTTAAGGTTTGTACAGTTTGATCCAAAGTAGCTCAGCCTGCTGGCATATGGTCATCTTGGCATGTCACAAGATGTGTCACAGTACTTCTGGGACCAAGGACGTTTGTAAAAGCTTCCATAGTCCTTTGGAATCATCATGATCTGCTTACATTTTAGCAGATGCTAGGCGATGAGAAGACCACGGGGGCCAAGCAAAAACAAGAACAACTACAACCCCAGCTAACAACAAAGCAAGCTGTGGCACTTATTGAATTCACTTTCTCCAGAAACTTTTAGACTGGAAACCCTGTAGAAATATATTAATATTTATGAACCACCTGGGGACAGTGGATTTGATGAGTGTAATCTCCGTATCAGTTCTAACATACTAGGGATTTCCCTTAGAAAGACCCAGCTTTTGTGACATGCCAAGATGACCACCTGCCACTTTGGATCAAACTGTACAAACCTTAAGAAAAACTGCAATATTCAGAGCACATGGTTTCAGCCTAAGGTGCTAATGAGCCCTTAGCTGCGTTCAAGGAGAGCATCAGCGCCATCAGTGGCCCCATCTTTGGATACTGCTGCATTGATCGATGCGTGATAACGTCCTTTTCATTTTGATCTTAGGGCTTGGTGGAGGGCACTGTAAAGGGGAAGTTTTATGTCCTATTGGGTTCTCAAGCCATTTACATTTTCCCCTTCCCACTTCCCAGCTCCTGTTGTCTTCTCCTTTTGAACCCCTCCTCATGGCCTCGCTGGGACCTCAGACATGAGTGTCATTTTCTTCGTACTATGCTGATTCTTGTTTGAAGTATTTTTCCAGCTCACATTTGTATAACCCAACTATATATTTTTCAGTTGGGACTCATAAAAGAAAAAGACACTCTACTGTGAATTAGGTGAAGATTTACAGAGCAGATCATTAGTTTTACCTTCAGCAACTCATTTTCACTTGCCCATTGCGATTCCCTCAGTATATCATCACTTATCCTATTTCCTCCCTGTGTTTCCTATTTTTTCCTTTCCTAATCCCGTGTTATTTGACCTGGGATAAATGCTACCCTTTTGATCTTA
>NW_022106189.1:37495808-37497007 GCF_000313985.2 Echinops telfairi
TCCTATTAATATCTTTGCTTCAAAATCTGGTTTATATTGAACCTACGTTAAAGATTAAGCAAGTCCGACAATTTTTTTTCTTGCTTTCATGTCACAAAATACTTGACTTAGCCTATATGCATTGTATATGTTATTATACTTGATTTCTATCTCAGTCTTAGGTCCCAACCCTGTTCTTATGACTATAGAATCCAATGTCATCGAGTGGATTCTGACTCATAATTACCCTATAGGACAGAGTAGAACTGTGCCTTAGGGTTTTCAAGAGTGTAAGTTTTAGAGCAGACAGCCTTAGCATTCTCCTTTGGAGCAACTGGTAGGGTGTCCCATGGGCTTGAACTGCCGACTTTCCAGGTAGCAGCCCGATGGTTAGCCCTCAGCCCCCCAGAGCTCCTTCGTATGCCTATGCCACCAAACCGAGTCCACTGCCATCAGGTTGATTCTGACTCAGAATGTCCCTAAAGGCCACAGTTTTCCTATCCAGGAACAACAACAACAACAACAACAACAACAACAAAAAGCAAAATCCAGTGCAATATGAGAACAACAAAGAAAAGAGAAACGCATATTTACAGGTGAAAGCATCTTACAGAGAGCTATTAGGACTCTGTAGGAATTCTATGTCTGAATTTCTTTGCAAGCATAGTAAGAAAGAAGACACATTTGTTTGCATAGAGAATTCTGTGAGTAAAGGGGAAAAAAAAAGATGCTGATTGACAGTGTGATAGTTAGTTAGGTTTTTTGTGCCAACATGGCTCCCGTAGGAACATGTGGATGGATTTTAGCCTGTCAATTAAGTCTCAGCTTTATTGGAGGGCAACCGAGATAAATGGCTCTCTGAAGGCTGGCCTCCTGCTCTCTCTGCTTCACTTTCCTACTGACGAGCCACACCGAGAACTGCAAGCCCTAGAGATGCACCCACCGCCATTGGATCTACAAGAGTGTGGCTGTATGAGTCTGAAGGGGGATTTATGGATTAGTATCGAACTTATGGAGCTGTATCGGACTTGTGGACTTGATCTGGACTGGGCTGGGATGTTTTTCTTTCTTTCTTTTTTATATTGATAGGTGTTTTGTTGATTTTATTTTATTTTATTTTTTATCTATTTATTTATTTTTAAACATTTTATTAGGGCCTCATACAACTGTTATCGCAATCCATACACACATCAATTGTGTAAAGCGCATTTGTACATCAT
>NW_022106189.1:37498305-37500802 GCF_000313985.2 Echinops telfairi
GGGCAGGGCAAATGACGTCATCACTCAGGACCTCAGTTTTCTCATCACTTAAATGGGAATGATAAAACCCCCCTGCTCACCCCTGCCCACCCATCAAATAAAATTCACTGTCATCAAGTCAATTCTGATTCAGAGCAACCCACTAGGACAGGATAGAACTGCTTCCTGAGTTTCTGAGGCCCCAGTCATTGAAGTGAGCGTGCTGCCACCACTTTCTCCCGCAGAGTGGTTGGTGGATCTTAACCGCTGACGTCCCAGTTAGCAACTGAGCGCTTTAGCCATTTTTCCACCAGGAAGTTCTTCATGAAGACTGTCACAGGATTGCACCAAATGCTCAAGTGCAGCTAAAGCATTTGGAACAGTGGCTGCCAGAAAGTTAGCAGGACTGAAGTATTTAAAAACCAAAAACAGGACAACTAATATGCTCACAGTGGCGCTTCTCCAGGGATGCGGAGTTGACCCAGTATCTGATCCTACAGGCTCATTTCTTGGCTGGAGTTTCACCTTCCCTATAGGACAGTGAAGGACGGGAAGGTAGAACTGCTCTCTGATGACCTTGATTGCACATACGTTTATGGGCTCCGTGGAGTGTTTTCTTGACTTATCCCTCAATAAACACTGAGGACAGAATGCTCCACTCAGGGAAAGCAATTTGCAGCAGGCCATGATAATATGTTCCGAGTCTGCAGTGTTCTGATGACCAAGCTCTCGCTCTCGATGATAAAGCAATAGATGAGCTCGTTTCCTGCAAATAACCTTTCATAAATATCAGCTCTCTTATCTGGACAGTTTACAAGTCATGCAGTTGAGTCTCTACCAGGGCTCCCCGGGCGGCTAGCTATAGCACCCTGCAGGTGAAGCCACGGTGCAGTGCAGGGGATACTGGTCAAGAGTGGCCTGTCTGCTTTCATCGCCCAGCTGTGCCGCTGGATGGTTGCTTGACCTATGGACCCCAGGACCCTCCTATGGACCCCCGGTTTCCCCAGTTGACCCTTTCAATGTCATAACACAGACTTGAGAAAGAAGGATATGATGCACACAAAGCTTTAACATGGTGAGTGCTCAGAGTTAGGAGTGGTGATGATTTGGAACTTGACGAGTTAGCTAGTGATGCTGAACCTTGAGCTCCTCGGCTGAACTAGGAGTGGCAATAGCACCCATCTCGTAGGGCGGTTGCAGGAATTACATGAAAGCACTAGCCACAGCGACTGATTCCTAGTGTGAATGAAAGTTACCAGTTAACTGGATGTTTTTTAACTGGATCTTAAAAGCTGGAGACCGTTTAAGATGCAAGTATTGGTCCCTCCCCATCTGGAGCAAAGAAGAGTGAAGAAAATCAGACTCAAGGAAACAATTCAATCAAAGTATCACTGGCTGGACCACACCAACTCAGCCTCCTTTACCCTAAGACGAGAAACAATGAAAAGAGAGTTAACTAATCAGCCGCTGTTGGGTCGATTCCCACCTATGGCGACCTCCAGTGTTGCTGAGCAGACCTGGGCCTGGTAGAGCTTGCAAGGTGGTGCCTTTTGGGGGGCAAGTTTCCAGGCGTTTCTTCTCAGAGACCTCCCAGTGAGTTTGAACTACAAACCTTTCTGCTTTGGGCAGGTAACAACAAGGTCAGCAGCTCAAAACCACCACCAACTCTGTGAGAGAAAGAAGAGGCCTTCTGTTCCTATAAAGAGTTACAGTCTTAGAAACCCACAGAACAATTTTACCCTAACCTACAGGGTCACTATGAATTGGAAATAACTCGATGGCAGTGAATTAAAAAAATACATTACTATTAAACTTCATTCTATTTCCTATTACACGCTATAGGTAGTATATTTTAACAGAATTCCAATTTGGTAATATTGGCATATTTTGGAAACAAACTCTTGGAAGTGTTTTTCAACTCTGCACAAATAAAATGCAAGTTATCCATATGAACTTTTTGTTACTGTAGACGCAGTGCTATGCAAAGGCATTAGTCTGCGTGAATCATAAAAATTTATGGATAGCTTTGAGATAATGGAAATTTCAGGACATTTCGTTGTGCATGTGCAGAACTTGTACATGGATCCAGAGGCAGTGTGGGAAGAGAACATGGGAGCACTGCATGGTTTAACATCAGGAAAGGTGTGCGTCAGGGGTGCAGCCTCTCACTAAACCTATTCAATCTGTGTGCTGAGCACATCATCAGAGAAGCTGCATGATACGAAGAAGAATGTGGCATCACGATCGGAGGTAAACTGATAACAGATGACACAACCTTGCTTGTTGCAAGTGCAGAGGGCTTGAAGCAATGGCTGATGAAGATCAGGGATTTGAGCTTTCAGGATGGATTACAACTCAATATCAAGAAAACAAAAAATCTTCCCAACTGGACCAGTAGGTAACATCATGATAAATGGAGAAAAGATTGAAGTTGTTATTGATTGATCCACAATCAATATTCATGGAAACAGCAGTCAAGAGATCAAATGGTGCATTGCATTGGGTAAATATGCTACAC
>NW_022106189.1:37501006-37503247 GCF_000313985.2 Echinops telfairi
CTTAGAAGAAGTATGGCCAGAGTGTTCCTTAGAAGCAAAGATGGTGAGACTTCCTCTCACATACTTAGGGCATGTTGTCAGGAGAGACCAGTCCCTGGAGAAGGACATCATCTTTGGTGAAGCGGAGGGGCAGCCACAAAATCCGAGACTCTGGACAAGATAGGTTGACACAATGTCTGCAACAATGGGCTCAAACATAAGAAAAATTATGAGAATGGTGCAAGACTGGGCAGTGTTTTGGAACGTACTCAATGGCGCCTAACAACAGACACAACAATAACAACAACAACAACACCTTATTCATTGTGCAAACCCACTGCTATCGAGTCCATCTGGACCCACAGTGATGCTGTATAGAATTTCCAAGGCTATAACTATTCGTGGGAGCAAGATAGCCTCATCTTTCTCCCAGGATGGGCTGGTCGGGTTGAACGGAAAAATCCAAGGGTAGCCGTTCGACACTCATGTTCATTGTATAAGAATTTAGGCAAGCAAAATTACACAGGAAAGACATTGCATTCGGTGGCCACAGAGATCACCACAGTGACACTCTGGGGCGTGTCCGCCAGCATTTAGTTCTGCACATACAGTTGAGTCTTGCTATGACTTTCGCAGAAGTGCTCACAGGGCACAGTGGTTGAGTGATTTGACTGTTAACCAAAAGGGCAGCATTTTGGGGCCACCTATCCCTTGATTGAAAGAGGTGGTAGTCTGCTTCTGTAAAGATTACAGCCCCGGAAACCCTGTCGATCTGTTCTCCTCTGTCTTAAAGGGTTGCTATGGGTTGGAATCAATGGTCATATTAAAAAAGAGAGATTTTTAATACAATGAGATTATACTACAAACTCTGATCATACTATCAAACTGTTATTCTTAAAAAAAATAATTATCTTGGTCTTTACAGAATAATATATTTTATCTCATTTTATAGCTAACACACAATGAAATATTTCCAAATGTCCTAAATATGTATTTTGTAGCTATTTTGTCCAACTCAACAACCCATCAAGAACCACGCAGGTTCTTGTGCCTCATTAACTTTTTAAGTTTGTTTTAGTTTGGTCTGATTTATATACAGTAAAATGCAAAGATCTTAATTGTACAGTTCAGTGGATTTTGACACATGTAGATATACACGAAATCAGCATGCAAGTGAAGACAGAAGCTATTTCCATCACCGACATTTTCCCCATGTGTCCTCTTTCAGTCCATTTCTCCCCCGGAGGCAATCGTTCTTCTGGTTTCTATTACTATAAATTCGTTTCCTGGACTTCATATGAATGGAATGATTTGGTATTTACTCCCAGGAGTCTGGTTTCTTTTGCCTAGCATAATATTTTTAAAAATTCACTCACATTGTTGTTCACTCCTTGTTATTGCTTCTCAGAAATTCATTCACTCAATATACTACAATTCGTTTGTCCGCCCCTTTTTTGTGGCGAGTTTCGTAGTGAACTCCACACTCTTCAGCACTTTTCCCTTTAAGAAGTTGAGTTTAGCATCCATCCAAGATTCAACTACTGGGCCTGGAGGAAAGAATGATGATGAAAATTGAAAGACACATGGAAACAATTAGTCCAATGGCCAGAAGAACTAGCTGGTGTCTGGCTTCCACTACCCACTACTCTGAAAAGGATCCCATGAGGAAGTCCTGGACAAAGTGGGAGAAAAATGTGGAACAGAACTCAAAATCTTAAGAAAGACTAGATTTATTGGTTAGATGGAGACTGGTGGGACCACACCTCACTATGTCCCCTTAGTTACCTTTCAGGTTTGGAACTGAACTCACTCTGTGTTAAAATAATCAGCCATAGAAGATCAAAAGAGCATCATTTACCAAGGACACAGTTCAGAGGGTTAGGGAAGGCAGAAGAACGGAAGCAGCAGGCAGAGGACGTGGGATACGTGATCGTACCTTGGGGGAATTGAAATGGGTGAATTCAAACAAAATGTGCAGGAATTATGGAATGTAAAACTGATGCTCGGTTCTGTAAACCTTCACCTAATTCATAATAAAAAGTGTTGATACAAGAAGCTGGCTAAAACTGATTGTGGTTTGGACATGGGAGAGGAGGAGGTGAGGGGAAAGGAAGTGGAGTTAACCAACCCAGGGACAAGGGAACAAGTTATCCAAATCAGTGATGAGGAGGGTATAGGAGGCCTGGTAGGGCATGACCAAGGGCAATGTAACCGAGAGGAATCACTGAAACCCAAATGAAGGTTGAACATGATAGTGGGACA
>NW_022106189.1:37504141-37505219 GCF_000313985.2 Echinops telfairi
GGAGGGAGGGGGGAAAATGAGGAGCTGATGCCAGGGGCTTAAGTGGAGAGGAAATGTTTTGGGAATGATGAGGGCAATGAATGTATAAATGTGCTTTACACAATTGATGTATGTATGGATTGTGATAAGAGTTGTATTTTGGTGATGATTGTACAACTCATCTTGATGTGCTTGAAGTACTGAATTGTATGGTATGGGAATTATATGCCAATACAACTGTTGGGAAAAAAAAAGAAGTCAGGTTTTTCTTTGAATCGAAGGAGTCCTGGTGATAAATGTTTGGCTGCTAACAAAAAAATCAGAGGTTTGGACCCGCCAACTGCTCTGTAGGCTAACGATGGGGCTGTCTGCTTCTGAAAATATTCCAAGGATGTGTGCCTTGGGCAGGCTGCGGGGCAGTTCTACCTTGCCCTGGGGGTTCAATATGAGTCGGAATTGACTTGATGAAAGTGGGTTTGGTTCCGGTTTCCTTGAGTTTGGGTTTAGTGGCAGAGCAGAGCCTTGGAGCTTCTACTTCCTGATCCTTAGAACACAGCCACCTTACTGTGAGGAAACCCATTTGGCATTCTGGTAGCACCCGGTAGTATTTCAGTGTGTGTGTGTGCGCATGCATGCTTGTTTGTTTTTCCTTTTTTTCATATATGATTTTGTTTTGTTTTTCAATTTGAGAATTCCCATGTTATTTAAAAGCTTACACATAACCCAATCAATCTATATATTTCATCCCCTTACGTAGCATATTTTCTGTTTCTTTACATTCCTTAGCATATTTATGAGTTGTTTTAAAATCCTTGACATTTCCTTATCTGCGCCATTGGTTAGTTCACCTTCTTCTTCTTTAAAAAAAAAGCATTTTATTGGGGGCTCTTATAGTTCTTTCTAAAATCAGTTTATTTGGGGGCTCTTACAAATCTTATGACAATCAATCATTTAATTGTATTAAGCACACTTGTACATATGTTGCCATCAACATTTCTAGAACGTTTTCTTTCCACTTGAGCCCTTGGTATCACCAACTCTTTTTCCCCCTCCCTTCCCCAACTCCCACCCTCGTGAAGCCTTGATCAATTATATATTA
>NW_022106189.1:37506859-37537562 GCF_000313985.2 Echinops telfairi
GCATATCTTTATAGATAGACATAAATTCACCTTCTTCTGTTGCATATTTTTTTCCCTTGCTTTTTCATACATTTGTCTTATATGCCAGGCATTGTGTATAAAAACGCTCTGGAGACCGAGATATGGTGCTTTCTGTTTTCTCTCTGAACATACAAGGGCTCTCTTCCATAGCAGCTGGGCAGCTGATGTGGGTCTGTTCTTTTAGATTTCACTCTGAATCTAGTAGGGGCTGGTCTGCAGCATCAGTGAGTTTGAGTTTTGGTCTGATTTCAGATATGATTTAGGTTATCTCATTTTCTTCTCTCTCCAAGCCCCATCTTTCCTCAGCAATGCTGCTACAACCAAGGGATAAATAAATCTCTTTACCTTTTTTTCAAGATTTGAACTTGGAAGGGTTTGAATTGCAGTTGTAGTTGCTTTTAATTCACCTTTGGATTCAGCTCCAGCTGAGTCCTAAAATCTGTGTAGCATGAAATGGCTAAAATTTCTTCTGCCTTCTGGCCTTGCCTCCATAAGTAATTTCCCCTTCACTTTCTCAGAAACATACTTGGGGAAGAGAGAGTGGAGATGTGTGGGTCTAGATAATTACTCTTGCATTTGGAATTGCCAGCCTACAGCCAGTTTGGCTGGTGTCTCCTCATTGCTGCATCTCCCCTCTATGGCAAGTTTGCACCTCCACAAATCCAAACTCAGTTTGGGCATTTTCCCCCAAGAGTGGACACAGCCATAGTTCCCCTGCTTATCCCTCTCTGGGATTTAATTCATTAAGCTGCCCTCTCATCCACTGCTTTTTGATAGCTTTATAGAAAGTGATCTTTCTCCCCATCCTTATTGTTACCATGGAAATGATGCTTATTTGCATCCTTCCACATCCTGACCGGAAACAAACCTCTCCCAACAATCTTAAAGCATCTGCTTTTTACTGATGATAAGCACAGGCTTGGCTCAGTTATATTATTTAAAGGGGTTTTATTATAGAATTCCTTTAAATATTAAGCAGAGAGTAGAAGGTCATTGGGTATAGAATTGGACTGTTTGAAACCCCAGATCTACCACTTAATAGCTTTGGCAGCCTCTGTGTGTTTTCATAATGGAGTGAGTGAGTGACAGCGAGATACCACCTGACCTAGGCAAGGGATGCAGATCCTTTTAATGTAAGCAAAGATGTAAGGGCTTACCTGCCTGGTGATGACTACACTGAGTGGGCGGCTCAGCAGCTCTCCTTCTTGTGGAGGGGTAGCTTCCGTGGCCTTTTCAGACCCAGGACAATGCTTCTCTGTCAATGGCAGAGCTGTCTATGGAGAGGATCTGCTCAGACAGTTTCTTCCGGAAGCTCAAACTGGGTCCAAGAAGGTCAAACCTGTCTTTTGTGGCCCTTTGCTCCTGTGGTCAGAGAGGCACCTGGCCGTCTGCCCATTATTCCATGTCCCAGTTAGAAACAGGACTCTGTGTGTGTGTCCAGGGCTGGCCTGCCGCGGTAGGGAATCACATGAAAATGGAAATGAACCTTGTTAAGCTGTCCTGGGAATGTTTTGCTCATCTTTTACCATGGAGAATACAGTCTGGCCACAGTGCCTCCCTGGGAGCAAAAAGTGGGTTGTACGGAAAGAAAGATCACTCTCATCATTCCTGGGATCTAATCATTCCACACACAAATAGGCTGTTTGACTTTCTTAAGTCTTATCTTGACACCCTTGTAAGGTATTTTAGCCCCTTCAGAACCAAGTTTCCCAATTATAAAGTGGGTTGGATCATAATAGTACCTAAGTCACTGCTAGTGATAGCTAAGACAATAGATAACAAAGATAAAGGGTGCTAATCATATAGATATGTGAAGAGATTGTATAAGACTTTGACTTTTGGATATAACGGAATGATTATATTACCAATTTGTCAACTCTAGCAAATAAACAAAGATTTTAGGTAATTATATTAATGAAAATTAATACAATTAATTAATTTTAATTACATTTTAATACAACTTTTAATACAATTTTAATACAACTAGTTCGTTAAATGTTAGGGTTGTATCCCCTCAACATACTTGTTCAGTCGTTATGTTGAGGAACTCATCAGAGAAACTTGATTATATGAAGTATGCAGCATCAGGATCAGAAGAAGACTTATTAACAAACTGCAGTATGCAGATGAACAACCTTGTTTGCTGAAAGTAAGGAGGACTTGAAGCACTTGCTGATGAAGATCAAGGATGGTAGCCATCAATGTGGATTACAACTCATTGTAAGGAAGACCAAAATCTTTTTTTGTTGTTGTTTCTAATCGTTTTATTAGGGGCTCATACAACTCTTATCATAATCCATATATACATCAATTGTGTAAAGCACATTTGTATACTCATTGCCCTCGTCATTCTCAAAACATTTGCTCTCCACTTAAGCCCCTGGCATCAGGTCCTCATTTTTCCCTTCCCTCCCCACTCCCCCTCCTTCATGAGCCCTTGATAATTTATAAATTATTATTTTGTCATATCTTGCCCTGTCCGACGTCTCCCTTCACCCACTTTTCTGTTGTCCGTCCCCCAGGGAGGAGGTCACATATGGATTCTTGTCATCGGTTCCCTCTTTCCAACCCACCCTCCCTCCACCCTCCCTGTATCGCCACTCACACCACTGGTCCTGAAGGGATCATCTGCCCTGGATTCCCTGTGTTTCCAGTTCCTATCTGTACCAGTGTACATCCTCTGGTCTAGCCAGACTTTCAAGGTAGAATTCGGATCATGATAGTGGGGAGGAAGCATTTAGGAACTAGAGGAAAGTTGTATTTTTCATTGTTGCTACATCACACCCTGACTGGCTCGTCTCCTCCCCATGACCCCTCTGCAAGGGGCTCTCCAGTAAGACCAAGATCCTCACAACTGAACCAATAGGTAACATCATGATAAATGGAGGAAAGGTTGAAGTTGTCAAGAATGTTGTCTTACTTGGATCCACAATCAATGGTCATAGAAGCTGCAGTCAAGAGATCAAAAGATATATGAGGAGTACTCCCCCCCCAAAATTAGATCTTTACTCCAAAAATGTGTATTTAAATATTTTTTACAAAACAACCTTATCACCTTCAAAGTGCTCTCCATTGCACTTAATACATTGTCAAATCTGCAATTCCATTCTTGGAAACATTTGTCAAACTCATCTGTTTGGATGGCTGACAGCACCTCCCTCACTTCTTTCATCATCTCTTCTAACTCGTCAAATTGCTGTCCTTTCATGTCCCTTTGAATTCGTGGAAACAAAAAGAAGTCGCACAGAGTGAGGTCAGGTGAGTAAAGTATGTGGGGCAAGAGAGGGATGCTGTTTTTTTTGGGGTTTTTTTTTTGCCAAAAACTGGTGTACTGAGATGGCTGTGTGAACAGGTGCATTGTTGTGGGGGCAAAACCAGTCCCCCATCTGCCACAAGTCAGGCCTTTTTTGGTCACACACTGTTATGTAACCTTTTCACAATCTCCAAATAGAAAGCTTGATTAACAGTCTGACCAGGAGGAATGAACTCCGAATGCACTTTGAGTTGACATTTTTGTCCATTTGGGAAGTTGATGAATGCCCTGAACGAAGTTTGTCATAAACTGTCATTTTACATTTTTTTGAAATGAGAAACCCACTCATGCATTTGAGTTTGTTCCATAGCACTGTCCTTGTAAGCTGTGTTCAATATCCCAACAGTTTCTGTGGCATTTTTCTCAGGCAGGGAACAAAATTTCACAGCTGCCTGCTGTTCTCTTAAATTGGCCATCACAAAAAAAGCCCGGCAGAGGTTTTTTCTTTTTTGGTACCCTTTCATATAGTATTAGGTACATCTACTACACAACACCTCTTTAGAGTATTGAAGAGCAAGGGCGTTTCTTTGAAGACTAAGGTGTGCTGTATCTAAGCCATGGAATTTTCCATTGAATCAAACACATGTGGAAGTTGGCCATTGAATAAGCAAGACTGTAGAAGAATAGAACGCATTTGCATGGTGGTACTAGAGAATGCTGAAAGTACTGTAGACTGCTGAAAGAACCAGTGGATGTGTACTGCAAGAAGTGAGACCAGAGTGCTCCTTGGGGACTAGGATGGCAAGACGTCATCTTACAGACTTTGGGCATATTGTCAGGGGAGACCAGTCCCTGGAGAAGGACATCCTGTTTGATAGAGTGGAGGGGCGGTGCAAAAGAGGAAGGCCCTCCGTGAGATGGACGGACACAGTGGCCGCATCAATGGGCTCAGGCACAGGAACTGTTGTGAGGACAGCGCAGGACCTTGCAGCATTTCATTGTGTTGTGCTGTGGGTCAGAGGCAGCTCAATGGCACTGACAACAACAACAAACAACAACAACATGAATGAATGAAAAGGAGCCCTGGTAGTGAGGTGGTACTCAGTCTGCTAGCAGTTCTAGACCACCAGCTGCTCCAAGGGCAGCTGTTCCCTAAAGAGTTACAGTCTCAGAAACTCCCAGGGGCAGTTCTACCCTGCCCTATAGGGTCACTGTGAATTGGCATCCACTCGATGGTAGTGAGTTTGAGTTTACGAATGAGAAAACAAACAACAAAACAAAACAAAAATAAAACTCACCGCCACCAAATCTACTCTGACTCTTAGAGGTCCTGTTGGACAGAAGGTAGAACTGTCCTGTGGTTCCAAAACCATAACTCTTTATGGGAGTAGAAAGCTTCATCTTTTTCCAGCAAAGTGGCTGGTGGTTTTGAACTGCTGACCTTGTGGTTAGCAATCCAACATATAACCCACTACACCATCAAAGCTGCTAGGTGTGGGTATTTCAGATACTTAGATATTCTTCCCATTCTTGACAAGGCAAAAGTAAGAATGGACGAGTGAATGGAAAGAGATGGTGAAAAATTTGATGAAGTCCAGCTTTGTCCAAAGATTTTGGTCAGGTGTTTTGGTAATCGAGTACTACTGAAGGATCTTAAGAGAGGAGTCTTCTCTAGCCTTTTCTAAGTCCTAAGTAGTCTTCTCCTTGTCTTGGCCTCCTGTCACATGGATTCTCACAACATCTTTCAGTATAAAAAACCTTTCAGGGCTAAATCATGCTTAAATTATAAGGAACATTGATTTAAGTTTGATATTGCGATTTATCGAGATCTAGACATGTATCCATCTATAATGATGCTTCCCCCAAATCGTGATTTTATAAGGTTGCATTAAAATGAGTTTCCTTTGTAATCTGCCTTGTAACATGTAATGTTATAATAATATATGGGAAAATAAATCCGCACCCATTCATCATACTTGAGCATTCATGGAAGGACTTCCGAGTGCTCCGGTGTCTGACACTAAACTCTTAGGTGGCTGTGGAACTGATTCCCACTTGTAGCGAACTCGTGTGACGGAGCAAAACTGCCTCATAGGATCTTTAGGTTGTGGTCTCTATAGGCTTAGTAGAGTAGGAGTAGGTCTTTAAAAAAGTAGACCACCAGGTCCTTCTCCTGTGGATCCACTGGGTGGGCTCAAACCATCAACCTTTGGGCTAGCAAACAATGCTCTTAACCATTGAGCTACGAGGACTCCTTGAATGCTTACATGCATACCGAAATAGATCCTGGTACTGAGAAGGTTAGTTTTCTACATGTCAAATTCACACATTCAAAATGTGTGCTTGGAGAGAGAGAATCCATGTTACAGGCTGTCAGGTTTTTTGCTTTTCTGTTTCGCCTTCTCCAGGAGGCTACCTAGAGAGTAGTGTGAGATGTCGCTCTGGGTTGAGCCGTTGAGTGGACCAACACTTGGACACTGATCTTTTTTTTTTTTTGGTAAAGGACTTTCAGGCTATCTCTTTTCTTTTGTCTGTCGGCGTGTTTGAAGGTTTCATGTAAACCACAGTGTGGTCACATCTTATCTGGCTTTAGTAATGGTGGTGCTAACAATTACAGATACTGAGCAACACTTCACAGTTTGGGAAGCATTTGCTCCCAGCGTTTGGTTCTGCGATCTCCATGGCAACGCAGCGGAGAGGGTGTCATTGTGGTTGTTGGTAGGAGCTGGTGAGTCTGTTGTCACTCGCAGAGACCGTGTGTGTAGCAGGCTGAAGCACTGCCCGCTTCTGCGCCATCATCATCATTCTTACCCTGTTGCTGCCACGCTGTCAGTTCATTCTGGAATGGTTTCTGATCCTTTCTTTGACCAAGCAGGATGTCTTTACCCAGGGATGGCTTCCCACCTAAGAACGTGTCCAAAGGAGGTGAGAAAATGTCAGACTATCTTTCCTTCGAGGGAGAACTCCGGCAATACTTCTTCCAAGACAGATTGATTTGCTCTTCTGGGAGGTCTAATCTATGTATACCCAATGGAAAATGGGATTCTCAGAAATGTTGAATGAGCAAACAGAATCCCATAGCTAGTGGATTATGGCTTAGGCGTTTTAGGACACCTGACTCCTATGCTGTTTTTCAGCTATGCTCCTTGCTTAAGAGATGCCCGTGGTCCATTTTTCTGTAACGTGAAGGATAATAATTGATCTCCCATGATTCTGGATTCTGTACTACGATTCTTTACGGTGGTGTGATAGTAGGTAAGCAAAGAAGACAACTTTGATAGGAAAAAAAAAAGTGGAAGGCGTGTCAATTTGTTACTACATCTAATGATCCATCGGTAAGTGCTCCACTACGGACTGGAAGGCTGGCCATTTGAACCCACCCAGGGGCATCTTCAAAAACAGGCCTGGGGATTTGCTTCTAAAAGATCACCGCCTTGCACCCCAAGGGCAGGTTGACCGTGCACATGTGGGGCTACCAGGAATTGGAACTGACTTGATGGTGACTACCAACAACTACAACAATGGATCTGTCTGAGTGTGATGTATGGTAACTAGTTCCTATTTCCTATACGTCTCCAACAGTCCAATGATTTCTTTTGCTGTTCACTAACAATAGTTCCTGTCAAGTTTAAGTTTTTTTTGTATGTGTGTGCTTAAAGACTGCCTATAGCTTGTGCCTAAATTTTTACTGAAAAAGAAAGGATACAAGGACTTTTAGGTAACATGTGAGTTTTAACTTCGTGAGCTCTTCAACAGATTCCAAAGGAAATTTCTTTGTAGGCAGAATCTAAGACAAAGGTTTGATTTGCCACGGTGCCAACCTAATTTGAAAATGATTTGGATGCAGGAGAGGGCTCGTCTAATTACCATTGCCTAGCACCTCTGGAATTATTCGCACCAAGTGTCTCCGAGTTCCTTGGCTCAGGGGCAGAGTCCGGGCTGTGCTGGCTCTCCCAGTTGCCTCCCCTCTTCTGTACCGACTACACATGCTCTCAATTCAGGACATCTTGTCACTCATTTTACAGGATCTGGTGTAGTTTTCAGTTCCTGTCCTTCAGGTTTGGAATACGATGGAGACAAACACCCAGCACGTTTGACAGTTGGGCACAGAAGGGGGTGGTGGCTGGACTGACGTAGACTACAAGATGGGTTGCAAAGGAAGGATGGAGCAGGTTGAGTGGGTGTGATGTTGTGGTACTCTGGTATCAGAAAGATGACAAAGATTTGGAGCAGAAAGGATTATCTAGTGACTCACAGTGGCTTTCAATTTGGGGAGCTGAGCTCTGGTGTACAGTGTGTTAAGCGTTGGTCTACGTACTGTAAGGTCAGCAGTTTGAAACCACCAGCAGACCCAAGGGAGAAAGATGAGGCTTTCTATTCTCATAAAGATTTACACCCTTGGAAACCCACCCTGTTCTTTAGGGTTTGCTATGAGTCAGCACTGACTCCATGGAAGTAAGTCTTGAGATCACAGTGGCTCTCAATTCAGGGAGCTGTTTTAAATCTCTGGTGGTGTCGTGAGTTACCCATTGAGCTACTAAGCATGCAGGCTGCAGTTTGAAATAACCAGCTCTTCCTTGGGAGAAAAATGAAGCTTTCACTTCCCGAAAAGCCCCGGAAATCCACAGGGGCAGTTCCCATCTGTCTTACAGGGTCACTACGAGTCGGAATAGACCCGGTGGCAATTAGTTTGGCTTTGTTTTCTCCCTCCAATAGGGGTCATTTGATCCTGTCTGGAGATGTTTTTGAATGTCATGCAAGAAGGGGATGCACTGTTGACAGCTAATGGCAGAGGCCAAGGATATTACAAAACATCCAACCATGCACGGGGAAGCTCTTATCTGCCTCCCAGTAGAGAATCATCTAGTCTAAAATGTCATTAGGGCTGACACGGAGAAAGCCAGGAGATCTATTTTTAATTATGCAATTTTAACACTATTCCTAGTACTTTTCAGTATCGAATCTTTTTATTTTCTAGTTGTTTTTCCTTTTATATTCTGTGCTGGAAACCTCTATTTCTTGATCACACTGAATAGTGCTGAATAAGAACTTCTCGAACATATTCGTTTCACTGTTGTTGTTCCTTCTAATAAGAGAGCATGCTGAGGTAAGAATTGAGCCCCGAGATTACATTAGGAAGTCATGGTAGCTAGGGCCATAGCTTTGTGTCTTGATTTACAAGCCATGGTCCATTCTGCTGGTGTTTTGAGTCACTTGAAGCAGGGCAATTTGGTCCACTGGCCTCTTTCCAAGTTTGGTAGGCAAATGAAACAGTCATCTTGTTTTCTGTATACCTGTTTCCCCCCGCCCCCCAAAAGTTTTAGCACTGTTTTAGCAACAGTATATTAGATTCCTGGCACAAAATAATGACACCCTTTTTTTGTTTGTTTATTTTTTGTCTGGAACAGACCTCTTTGAAATGGTAGAGAATAATTTCAGGAAAACGATAACTTCATTTTAAGCATAACAAACCCCCAAACCAAACCCACTCCCATTGAGTCACTTCCACAGTGACCCTATAGAGGGTTTCAGAGACTGTACCTCTTAATGGGAGCAGACAGCCTCATCTTTCTGCAGCAGAGCAGCTGGTGGCTTTGAACTGACAACCTAGTTGCTAGTCCCCAGAGCTCCTTATGCTGCAATCATAGAATATGTAAACATTTCCCCCTCATTATCTGTAGCTAAATTGCCCTAAGAAATGTGTAGAAATGATCTCTATGTAATAATACACACACTTTTTTTTTTGACTTTCATTAGGTCCCATCTGCACTCATGAATCTTGGCTTGACCTTGACTTTTGATGAGTCAGACTTGATGGTGAGAACTTGGAACTTCACCAATGTCTGTCTTAATTTTAGCTCTTAGAAAATAACCCTTTCTCCCCCTTGCCCCTATTATGTACTCAAACAAAACAAAACAAAAACAAAAACCAAAATTCCTCACTGCCCTTGAGTCATACTGACTCATAGTGACCCCCTCTTTGGTTTCTGAGACTGTGACTGGGAGTAGAAAGCTCAGTCTTTCTTCCATGGAGCTGCTTGTGGTTTCGAACTGCCGACCACACAGATCGCAGTTCAACATGTAACCACAGCGCCACCAGGGCTCCCAGGTTATGTACTAGGGGACATTTCAAAGTTCACAGAAAAATGGAGTTACAAAAAAAAATGGAGTTACAACATAATGGAAGTTTCCCATGAACTTTTTGAAGCTCTCTCACGTATAATCAGAAGGGGTTGGTCACCAGCAATGAGTGGGCTGACTTTTGAGATCCCCATTAAGGTACAGTTTAACATATTCTAAAACCAGAGCAGAAGTACCATGGGGTCCAAGACTACCATTTGGGATAAAACTTTTCATTTTAATTGATGCATATGTTTTATAATGCATTTACTTTGTGTTTTCTGATTCATAAAGCACGTTCACTCTTAAACTTTATGACACTCTTCAGGTGTGTCGGGAAATACACTCTCAATCCCATGTACTTTCCTCTGTATCCTGTACATTTATCTCTGAGTAGCCCCAGCCAGATGGTATCCTTCTGCAAGTCTGGGACCACGCTTTATATCTCTTTGTATCATATCAAAACCCTTAATAGGAAAAGATAGATGTGTTTTTGTTGATTTATCCATTGTAAAATGTTAATTTAAGGGAACTCAAAATACTTAGACAACATACCAGATTTGGTATCCTCTTTTAGGATTAAACAATTTCTAAGTTGAAAGAATCGCAATCCATCAATTCACAGTGCTTCCTTCAATGCATTATATCCAGAGGGTTGTTATAAAATAGAAATCTCTCCAGGCTTGGCTAAAATTCAGCTTTATTTGAATTGCTGAAACCCTTCTGTTTCTTAGAATGCTGAGGGTAAAATTATAGAGAAATCACCACAGTATTTACAAAAGTAAAGAAAAGCAAGAATTTACTGCCATCTATATTCTCTACGAATTGCTTGGCTATGTACTTTAAAAACATTATAAGAGCAAGTAAATGCTATGAAGAGACAGTCTATTTGGAAACATCAAAGAACCACTGCTGGCGGTTTCCCTTTGTCATCTAGTGTTTTTGAACAGATAAACATTTGAAGCTCTTAAAATACTTCACTGTATTTGAGAAGGCAGCACAGGGTCAAAGACCGTGGTGTTGGTGGAGTAAGACGACATGGATCTGAGTTTGGACGTGATGGGAAGGTTGTGTCTCTCTCTGTCTCAGAGATTAAGGCAATGATACCTATTCCGCATGGTATTTGTAAAAAGTGAGATGATCTATAGTCTATATAGTAATACTTTGTCAATTGAAAAGCATTACAAAAGATTAATTATTTGAAATTTTAGGGAATTGTCAAAATATGTTTTATACATTGTTCTTTATTCTTGTGTGTGTAAATAAATGAACAAATAAATAAATAATAGCCAAAGTGTAATGCTATAAAAGAAACCTCTATATGATTTCCTTTTGTGGGTCAGAAACTTAGAAAGGCTTCACTAGGCAGCTGTTGATTAGAGTCTGTTGCAATCCGATGTTGGTGGTAGTGGGGCCATCTGCGTAGGTGGGAGGTCCAAGATGACCTACTCCCATGGCTATGGGTTGAAGTTGGAGGTAATATATGAGTTTAGCTGGGCCAATGGGACAGAGCATCTTCACCCACCTTCTCCAGAGTGGTCATGTCAGGATCATTATATGTATTATATGGGTGATGATTCCTCCTGAGAGAGCCTCCCAAGAGAACTGGATGGGGATCTTTTCTTTCCTCACGTTGTTTTGAAAGTCATGCAACATGACTTCCCCAGCGAGTCAACAAGGTTTAAGAGGGTGAGACCAAGATCCATCTCTTGATGGGAGGAGTATTTATAAAATTTAGACATATTTAAAAACTATCTCTTGTCATTAAAAAATTCAGTTAAGAGAAATAAATAAAAGGGGGATGTGTTTTGAAAAAGGAATTGGATCATATATCTATCAAACCTTTTACGAGTATTTTTCTGCTCCTAATTAGATTCTGTATCAGCATGCTCCTTTTCATGGTTTGTTGATCATGGGGGAGGGGTGCTGAGTTTTGGACAGCTCCATCTGGCTCTCTATGAAAACCCTCAAGGTTTTATATGGAAGGGGATGATGATCCCTCCATATCTTCTTTACCACTGAACAGGATGTACAATTTCCTTCCATGGGGCTTCATTTGATACATTAATTTTAACCTTGATGACTTTTCCTTCTTCAGGAATTCTCTAACCAACAGGCATATATTCCCAAGGTTTTGGCAGTTTAATAACCTTGACTTGATTCTGATATCAGCCTGTATCCTTTTCAGAGGCCAATTAGCCAGGGGCTGACTAGGCTTTATCTTAGGCATCCCAGGTGGGGATTTTCCCAGCCTATTTTGTGACAGTCTCCCCAGGGACCTCACAATCACATCTTCTCGCTGTCTAGAGCGCCTTTAAACGCACTGCCAGGTGCAGTTTACTCTTCCAGAGAAGGATTAGCTTATTTGCATCCATATGTGCTTTGTCATGTAGAAGGATTGGCAGGGAAAATTGCTGGTGGTACAATTTGCTTGCCCCCAGGTAGAGCCAAGCCTCTCACTGTGAAGTCCAGTGGGCATAGTGGGAGTGGGCTATCTGCCAGAAGGAGATCTCTGTGGCTGCATTGTTCTCAGGAAATTTTCTCAGCAAGAGCCTGAGAATTCCCAGAATTGGATTAAGAAAACTGACAGAAGTGACAATTTTGGGGCGAACTTTATCAATATATGTGTTTTGAAAGACCCAGAGGACTATAACATGTCTCCTAGTGATAGGAGATCTAGGGTATTGTTTATATAGTCCAGTTCTTTTAGTCAATCCCTTTGTTAGAGCTTTTGAGATTCCTGAATGTCCCTTCTCCTTGGGCTCACATGATAGTAGTTACTCATGGCACTGCCGAAAGCACAGGTCTACTGCTATGAGTTGGCTGGGCAAATTCCTACAACATTTGGCAAGAGCAAGTGGTTTCAGGATGCTCACGCTGTGTCGCAGCAATTGAAATTGTTGGTGTCCTTATAGTGTTGATTACCACTCTCCAGTATTACCTACTAACCATAGTGAAAAATAGGTTCTTGTCATAAAAAGGGTTCAGGCATGAGAGTATTTGACTTGATCTCTAATGCTCCTAATTCCTGAATGTGGGACCTAGGACAAGACATGCAACATTACCACCTCTTAGTGTCCTCAACTGTAAACCAGAGATGCTATTCATGATTTGCTGGCGCATTGTCAACCTTAAGTGATGTGGTGTATGTGAAGTGCACTGTTTGGTGATTTAATTCGATCTGGAAAGTGAGCCAATCCTATAACCACATGATTTCATAATGTATAAGAGGATGGAGCATGAACGATTAGAAATATGAATTCTATTATTAGATATAACATTAATGCTAAAGTTCTAATCTAGTCATTCGGATTAAATAAAACTTATCATTTATTTTTAAAGATGATAGCAATAAACCCGAGATTAATTCTTATTATTTACAGGATCCATCAGGAGTTGGTCAGGAGAAAGTAAACCACTGTAGGTATTTCAAACTGGATGGCAATTAATACAGGGAATTGAAAGTTTTCAAAATCTATAGAGGGGCTAGGGAATAAAAATATTTACAGCTACCAGGTGTCAATAAGTACAGTGATTTCCAGACATCTCTGCCAATGAATCAATGTGCCTGCATCCCTGAAGGAGCTGGTACATCACAGGACATTCAGATAGACTTGGTCAAACATTGCTTCCTATTTACTGAAATCCTTGCCTCGCCTCCAAGTGATGCATGAGAATTATGGCTTCTGTTTCTTTTCGACATTCCCCATCTTTGTAAGCTGTCTCTCCCTTGAGTTCAAAGGATGAAGGAGTTGGGAGATGTTCTTTGGAAAAACGTATGCAGATTAGTATCTGTTTGAAAAATAACTCTGCCAACACACTGCTTTCCGGGAGTTTGTGCTAAAAAATCACCGCCCTCCTTGGCATCGTAGGGCCAGCCTTTAAAAGAGTTCGGGAAACAAACGGCAGCCTGGGTATTTTATTTCAAAGATATGTGGGTTAAAAAATAGCGTATCATTTCAAGCGCATGTTTACTCTCCAGGTGCTGCCCTGGAGTTGATGGCGAACTGCTCTGTACAGCTGGGTGGGGTTTGGGGAAGTACCAGGAGGTCTCATGTCCTTGGCAGCTTCTGCAGTATGGATTCTCTGGATCTCTATCTGCGGAGCTCTGCTTAGACAGGAAAAAAAGTGAGGCAATCAGCTTTGAGCTAACAACTCAAAACCAGGAGGCATATGAGAACTGTTTCTAATCCACGTTGCTAGTTTGCTTCATTAATTGACAATACGGTGCCATCTAAGCTATAAGAGAGAGAGTAATCTATAAAAACATTTCTATCGCCTCGGGTTCTTTTCTATTTAGGAATGACTCTGCATACAGGGAACCAGGAGGGAAGATACAGAACAGACACATATTCTTTTATCAAGTTTGAACACAGAAAATATGTCTTTTCTAATTCTCAGGTGCTCACCAAGGTGCCTGGTGTGGAGCGGGTGATGAGTTCGCTGGAGACATTTATGCTGGCTCCGATTACCCCTGCATGTTGTAGGCCTCCCCCCTCAGGGCTAAATTCTAGTAGCAAGAGCTTGGTTGTAAGGAGTTATCACTGCTAATAAGAAACCCATAGGCTGGGTTTCGATTTGAAACACACCCATTTACATAGTAACCACATGGATTGACTTTGAACCCAGGAAATGAGTATTTTCTCTCTCTAGCCCTTACTCAAATGTCACAAATGAAGAGAGATTTAGGAAAGTCATGCAGGAAAACAGAGAAATACAATTCCTCATCAGTTTTCTAGTGTTGACCTGCTGGGAGGGCAAGCAATAACCGACACCTCAAATTCACGAAAAGTTCAAACATATCTCTCTATAGAACCAGCTAGGATATTTTATAGGGCCACAGATGTGGTTTAAACAGACAGACAGACAGACAAACTGACAGAGAAACAAACTCTTCTGCTCAACTTTAATTCCAATCAGACCAATCCAACAGGGAGAGGGCTCACTCATCAACAATCACAAAGCAACGATCACAAGGAGAGGTGATGCTCTTGAAAGGCATTTTATTTGTTTGTTTGAGGAGTAACTCCATCTAATAACCCACTTCTAGGAGAAATTCCAACATGTCTCAACTGTTTTCATATGCTTCCATGAAAGGATTCCAAATAAGGTGAATAGCTTTTAATTGGGACGTTAGGAAATGCTCTAGAATGTAAACAGAAAAAATTCACTTCGAAAATGATTTTTTCCTATAAAAATACGGTAAAAAGATCTATAGAAGCTCTTGTACTTTACTAAAATAAAGCAATTTTGAAACTCCATTTCTTTGTGCCTGGGTACCAGCCGTGTACAATATTCTTTGTACCTTGCAGCATATGGTAAGACATCTGATTTAGAGTTGAAGAGCATTACGTTTTAGATAAGGTAGCAAGAGGTATAAACACATTGTTTCCGTAAATTTCATACTGCCTCGTTATTCTGGTGCCTGCTGTTTCAGGCAAGCAGAAAACCGAAGGAAATAAAACTCCGCACAAAATAGGGTTGCATCTCGTGTGGAGACTGCTTGGGAGGTGTGAAGGGGAGACACACGAGGGAAGGGAAGAGGGCTTAAGGTGGGAAGTTGTTAACTTCAAATAGAACATTATGATATTTAATTAAGGAAAAAGGAATAAAGTGAAGTGGAATTTGAGGAGGAAAAGGGTCTTCCCTTACGTCTCTCTTGCTTAATTCTAAGTACTTGGTTTGTGCAAGGCTACTGGGTTTAGAGTACAAGCCCTAATTACATTTTGAGCCGATATACATTCATTCTCCCTTTAAGCTTTCTGACCATTAATGGACTTGAGAGTAGACTAGGATGCTCCTCTCTAGCCAAGCCAAGGAGTCCTAGTGGTGTAGTGGTTAGTGGCTCTGCTGCTAACTGCAAGGTCACCAGTTCAAAACCACCAGTTGCTCTGTGGGAGATGGATGAGGCTCCCTACTACAATGCAGTTTGACAGTCTCAGAAACCCTAAAGTGGAGGGACCAGAGGATCGAGTAAGTGTGATGAATGGTGCATGGACAGCCCTACATTACGTACAGCCAGCATGGAGGTAGCTGACTCCTTGGGGCAAGAATGAAGGAGGAGGCCTTGTGCCAAGGTTCTTCTGGCCCTGCTAGAGGTTTGAGCTGCAGCAGTAGAAATGGTTGTTGTTGAATTTGAGAAATGTTTTGGAGGATTTGTAGACAGGTCAGACAAAAAGAGGTTAAGTCAAGAACAACACTGTGACCACCCTGAAAGGGATGGCAATGGGAGGTTTGGGCTAATCAACCGGCCCGCCCCCCAGTTGTACTGATCTCCAAGAGACTAGTGGAACTCCCAAGTCTCTGGCCTTGACACAGCCTTCAAGGCTGGAACAGGGCTCACCCTGAACGCACTTCCAGGCCAATGGCAGCCAGGCACGAGAGTTGAACAAGCACATCAGGGTGGTAGGCACTCCTAGATCTGCCCAGGGGTAAAGGCAGCAGGGGACAAGGAAAGAACTCAGGGAAAGGGTAAATGCCGGGAGGAAGTGGGAAGTGCTGCTTCGTGGGGATTGTAATGCAGGTCACAAAACAAGAGGCGTATGAATGGTTGAATGGAAAATCAATGTGCTCTATGAAATGTTCACCCAACTCACTGGAGACACACACACACACACACACACACACACACACACACACACGGAGAGAGGAACAAACATGGTTTAAAGTGTTGGGCCTGAGCAGCTTGGAAGGGGCAAGAGCTCAATCGATAAGGGCAAAAAGGGGTGGCGTTTCCTAGTACTTGTGTTTTCTTTATCGGTTCCTTATTTCATGACTTCAACTGTAATTTAAATAAATAAATAACCACATCCAAAATAAATGTTGGCCTTTTCCAGTCTGCGTAGGACTTCAGCTTCCACCGAGTCAAACCTCAGAGGAAGCCTCCGATGGCAGTTTTACGTTTGACGTGCGGAATCGATTCAGGAATTGACAGATGGTCTCCTGGAAGCGGTGGCACTTGTCCTGCGGGCAGTGGCCTGCCCTGTTTCCGTCAGTGTAGGTGTGGGCAGCATCCTGTGCACATTGGAGATTCTGATCACAGATTTCTGCGCGGCGATGCTGTCGACGAGCGGCATGGGGAGCCATGAAGGGTGGCGGGTGATACACGGCCCAGTCAGTCTATGACTTATGAGCCTACTGCAAGTTCAAGGCGCGGTATCGATTCCATAGAATGGACTGTGGAGACTGACCTTCATCACACAGAGCCCTCTCCCTTGCTCTTGGGCTGTTTATTCCCAGTGGGACACTCGCATCAGGCAGTTTTGTTCCAAAATCATTAACTTTTATTTCTCTCTAATTTTTATTTCCCTTTACTTTCTAGCTTGATTTTACCATACGTTGCAAGATGGACAAATGGATGTCTTTATTTAGCCAAAAAGCTCCGGTCCTGTTTCAATGTCAGCCTTGCGGAGGCAGTTAATTTTATCTTCTCTCCCTCCATGATTTTTACTATATCGATACCACTTCCTTGAAAATGCAGGCAATTGTGTCAAAGCCAAGTGCCTTTGATCTCGACACGGCTTCTGCCAGCATTTATTAATGATCACCCGTAGCATATCGTAGCGCAAGTGATATCTTCAATTGCTTTCCAATGCTCCTGGACAGATTAATCCTGTCGAAGGGTGTTGTTTTTTTTAAAACTTTGTTTCTTATTGTGGTTGTCATGACCACTACATCAGGGCACATAGGTGGAGTTCAACAAATGATCATTGAAAAAGTGAGTGAAATATTCACCCCTAAGGCTATACACGAGCAGTCATTGATGTCTGCCGCACTCCGGTTTTCCTTTTATCTAGAGAATGAACGATAGGCTGGGGGAGTACTTTGCTCATCAGTCATTCTTTTTGTTCTTGTAATGTAGGTGTGGACCGGGCCTCAAGATACCACCTTAAAAAAATAACAGTGTTGGACTATGAGCCTTTGTGCCTTTGAATCCCAGCCGTGTTTTCAAACATTAAAGCATGGTCATTTAATTCAAATAAGTAAAATGATAGAGCGTGGTAGCTGGGAGGAAGCTCACAGCTTTTCTGCCAGAGAATTCTCACTGGAGGAGAACAGGTAAGCACTGGCGACGGAGAATTATGGAGCTGATTCCAGATGGAGCAAAGTTCCACTCATTTGGGAAGGAAATGTGCGTCCCCTGAGCACCATCACAGCAGTGGCGTTCGTTTACAGGTCGTTCCTCATTTCCTGTGTGTGTGTGTGTGTGTGTGTGTGTGCGTGTATCTGGGGCAGAACACTCCAAACAAGCCTACCTTCCTTTCCAGTGATGCCTTGACGTTGTCACTCTGCAGCTAACCAGTTAGGAATATCAGCGCATGAACGGGTTTCTGAAGAACACATGCTGAGTGGCTATTTTTGGGTTTTTTTGGTGGCTGTTGATACTCAGGGTGTCCCATTACACCCAGGCGTCTGTCTGCATATGCTCTGTTTCGTTCCCCTGAGGAGGAAAAAAATGAAACTGAGCAACAGATGATAGGTGAACGACAAAATTAAAAACAAAATCAAATAAACTGCCTTGACTCCCAAGGTGAAAAGGAAAATGAAGGATTCAAATAAAATCTCCTAAGAATAGTGCCTCTTTCGACACAAAAGTTATGTTTTAGCCTTGGCTCTGTTATGCCATTACTACTCCTTATAGAACCGCTGAACTGTGGGACCCCGCTGCCGAAGCTTCATCAGAGGGAGGGAAGCTTCGTGGTGCTTGTCATCTGCCAACACACAGCCACCAGTTCCAAAGCATGATGGCATGGGAGCATTTTTATTTGTAAACAAACAGATACACTTATTGGAGAGCATTCTATTCTCATACTTGTTAGCCGGTCAGCACAAAACAGGAGATGGCTTGCCCCAGGGGCTACAACAACGGGCTCAAAATAGAATAGCTGTGAGGCCTGCAGTGCTTTGGTCCTGATGTCACAGGGTCATTATGAGTGGTCACTGACTCGATGGGCCCTCACAACAGCTGAGCGTGCTCCATGAGCCACGCTAGGGAGAAGCAGAAAGAAGGGGAGGAGAAGAGATAATTTGGCGGCAGATGGGCAACCTCGGAGAGCCCTAAGAATGCCTGGCTTTGAGCTCTGCTTCCAGGTTTGCACGTTGTGGGCTCACCAGTAGTACCGTATAGAACCGATGTGGGCAGTCACAGCACGGGGGCCATGGGGACTGTGTCCTGGAGACCAGTGCTTGTCCCCTTCACGCATACTTGGCTATATGCAAATTGTTCTAACGCACATAGAACATCTCAGACTCCATGTCCTTTCATTGAATGCATTCGTTTTTGTTTCTAGAATTGAGACACAAGGAAAAGGGCTCTGTCAGCTTTAGTTTTCAGCACCAAAGTTGAATCTTTGAATACGACCGGGATAGCAATTCATGTGGCAGGAGGCTCGTTAACAAATGGTCTGAACAAAATGACCGTCCTTGAATTATTTAACCCCTTCGTGAGCCGTGGGACACATTTTCCATTTCTGTGTTTAATGGGAAAACGCTATCCCGCTCCTAGTGCATGCTGCCATCTGGTGGGGGCCTGTATAACTACATGAATATGAGGAACCAGGTCTCATCTACTCATCCCGCCTTCCCCCACCACCCCGCAAAAAAACCCCAAACCACACATACTGCCATTCTAGAGACCCCACTAGGGCAGAGTAGGACTGCCCCATTGGGCTTCCAAGACTGCAAATCTTTACAGAAGCAAAACGCCTCAGGTTTCCCCAACGGAGCACCTGGTGGCTTTGAATGGCTGACCTTGCAGACCGCAAACACATTGTGTAACCCACTACCTCACCAAGGCTCCTAGACACCCCATCGGGACCCCTTAATTGTATCGAATCCATATTACCTCAAAAAATTCCTCTTCATTACATCCAAAATGCCTTCCAGTACTGAAACTACATGGTTTCAACAAAAAAATTCAAAGCAGAAAATAATTCAATTTCTAAAGGTTAGAAAGTCTTCCTTGCCCTCTTTTAATGTTCATTCATTCATTTAAAAATTTCTGGTCTTAATTATAGTTGTTTTTGAAGGCCTTTCCTAGAACTAATCAATATCAAGAGTTATTGCCATATTTTCATACCTGCTTCATGTAGTTAAAAGCTCACCAGGGACAGCAATCTGCAGGTACTGAGTATGGAAGTTGGAGAACAGAATTAGCGAATTGGACTTATTGTGAAGGTTCAGCAGCTGGAGCGGTTACAAAGGCTGATCTTTATTGAAGAATAGAGCCTAAGCCCCACCATGCAAGTGTCTACTAAATCTGAGAGGCCCGAGAGTCCGTGCAAGTAGCCCCTGCATTATAACAGGGCAGAACTGGGCAAAGCAGGAAAATGCTGCAGCAGCGAGATGCCCAATATAGGGACAAAAGACCTTCTGCACAAAAGTGGGATCGGCAGAGATGCCCAAGCCCCCAATCACTGGAACTAGTGTATATGTGATCTTACAGGATCCAAGGGACTTTGTAGAGGTGATTAGGAATCCACACTGTGAGATAGAGTTTATTTGAGATCAGATCAAAGTGGGCCCAACCCAATCACATTAATCACATACACCCTTAGCCCTTTCGTGACTCATGAGGCATAGAGTGCCTACCTACATTTTCTGACACTGAGACTTAGTGGGAATGACCTGTCCCATTTTTAGGCCGTGCTGCCATCTGGTGGGGGCCTGAACAGCTGTGCGAATATGAAGGAATAGGCCTTACCCCACTAACCCCAGCACCAGAGATACCTTGAGACATGTGTGTCCATGTAATTGCCTCGAAATTCATATTATGTAAGACCATTTCCCCCCCATTTCGTTTAAACTGTCTTCCATTCCTGCAAGTACCTGATTTCAAGAAAAAAAGTTCAAAGGAGAAAATAATGCAAGTTTGAAAGAATGAAGAACAGAGGACCTCTTCCTGACTTGGTCATAAGAGAGACACCGTGGAAGAAGATGAGGTTGGAAGGATGCGGGGGACTGCTGTTGCTGGCTTTGAAGACAGAAGAAAGAGGGGGTGAGCCGGGCAATGTATGTGGCTTCTGGAAACCAAGGATAGTCCTCAACTGGCTGCCAGCAGAAGGAGCCCTGGTGGCACTGTGCGCTAAGCATTGGACTGCTAATTCCAATGTAGGTGGTTCAAACCTACCGGGAGAAAGAGGAGGCTGTCTGTCCTTTCAAAACCTACAGTCTCAGAAACTCAAAGGAGCAGCCCTACCCTGTCCTGTAGGACCCAAGGGCAATGAGTTTGGTTTGGTTTGGTAACCAGCCAGGAAAGTGGGCTCACAGCCCCACAGTCATGAGGAACCGAACTCCGCCAGCAACCTGAATAAGCAAGGAGAAGGGTCCTCCAGCACCCTGAAGAAAGAAACACAGACACGCTGGTGTAGCATGGTGAGACCCACGCCTATCCTCTGGCTTTCAGAACTGGAGGCCATGCGCTTGTTCTGTTTCAAGATGCTAAATTTGTGGGAATCTGTTAGCGCAGCACCAAGAATGAATACAAAAGAAATGCCTCTTTGGGGCAGGCCCGGCTCAGTCTTTGAAATACGTTGCCATGGTGATTAAAAGCAAATCTGTATTTGCTCTCAAGCCTACCACTGTTGACAATCCCGGCAAACACACAGTGTAGTTAAAATAGTGAATGAAAGGGCACATTGACACAAAAGTCAGACTTAGTATTTATTATTGTGGCATATAATGCTTTATCTTCATTTGAGTCTAAGAGATATGAGAAATAGCCTTTGCATGTATATATATAGGCATGTGTGTATGTATATATTTGCCCCCACAGAATATATTTTTATATTAAGAATATATTTCTAAACATACATATTAAAGTCTGGGATAGTGAAGGTTGGTTGTCAACTTGGCTGTGCCAGGATTTTCAGTGGTTTGGCGGTTAAGACTTAGATCTCAGTCGTAATGAGCTCTCCTCAAGGGTGTGGCCTGCTTCTAATATAAATAGACACTCTGGAAGAGCTTTCTTCTGGGACTGGATACATCTGGCTTGTCAACCTTTTGTTCTTTGGACTTGAGTTAGAAACCTGCTGCATTGCTTGCAGATCCTGGGAGTCAGCAGCAGCCTGCCATCATACCTGCCAACCTTAGATTTATTCACCTCTGCAGTCAGAAGCCTTACGGGCAGCCTTTAGATTCATTTGCCTCTGTGGTCAAAGCCTGCTGTCTTCCTGCTGATTTTAGGCTCATGAGTTCCCACAGCTACTCGAACCAGGAGAAGCTACCAGCCTAACATCTGGCCCACGGACTTGGGACTTGCCGGTCTGTACAGCTGTGTGAATCATTTCGTAGAAAGAGACCTCGCTATAGACACATATATAGGCTCCACGGTTTTTCTGTTTCCAGAGAACCCAGTCTAAGACTGTCATAATTTGTGACTTAACCACTTATCACGATAGCACAAAGAGTGGGGAGTTGGCGTAAATACGTTCAGACTTCTGTTGCAGTGTTTGATGTGCGGTGTTACAACACTAAGTTGTTACTGTTGTTGGGTGCTATCGAACTTAGCTCCAACACAGAGACCCTATGTACACAGAAAGAGCCATCGGCTGGCCCTGTGCCGTCCCATAATTGTTCTTGTGTTTGAGCCATTGTTGCGGCCCCTGTGTCAATTCAGCTCAAGGGTCTTCTTCTTTTTCACCGCCCCTCCTCTTTACCAACCAGGGTGTTCTTCTCCAGGGACTGAGTTCACCTGATAATGTGTCTAGAATATGTAAAACAAAGTCTGTCCATCCTTGCTTTCAGGAATATCCTGGCTATGTTTCTTCCGAGACAAACCTGTTTGTTCTCTTGGCAGTCCTCAATGCCTTCAATATTCTTCGCCAACACCATAGTGCACCTTCATCAGGTATCTTCAGTCGCTCTTATTCAGTGTCCGCATTTCACAGGCACACCGGGCAATTGAAAATACCACGGCTTGGGTCAGGTGAGCCACAGTCCTCAAAGTGACCTCCTTATCTTCATCACTTTAAAGAGGTCTCGTGAAGCAGATGTGTGCATTGCAACACGCCGTCTAGCTCGTCCCTGGTGCTTCTGTGAATTGTGGGTCCATGCAAGGTGACATCCTTGACAACTTCCATCTTTTCTCAATGTATCATGATGCTACCGAATGGTCCAGTCAGAGTTTTGTTTTCTTTACACTGCGTTGTAATCGTACTGGGGGCTGCGGTCCTCGATCTTCATCAGCAAGGGTCTCAAATCCTCCTCACTTTGGGCAAGAAAAGTTGTGTCATCTGTGTACTGCAAGTTCCTAAAAGCCTTCCTCCAATCCCAATGCCACAATCTTCTTCATATACTCCAGCTCCTCTCTTCATGTGCTCAGCATGCAGATGGAATAAGTGTGGTGGGAAAAACAAAGACCCAAAGCACACCTTTCCTGATTCTAAACCATACTCTGTTTTCCCTTGTTCTGGTCACACAACTGCCCCTTGATCCAGATACAGGTTTCATATGAGACAGTATTTTGAAATTCCCATTCTTCTCAAGATTACCCATAGTTTATTATGATACCCACCTTTGCCTAATTCATAAATACAAGCAAACATCTTTCTAATATTCTCTGCTTCCAGCCAAGGTCTATCTGACATCAGTAATGATATTCCTTGTTCCATGTCCTCTTCTGAATCCAGAACTCCCTGTCAAAGTATTGCTGCACCTATTGTTGGATGACCTTCAGTACAATTTTCCTTGCATGTGATGTCAATGATATTATTCTATAACTTGTGCATTCTATTGGGTCATCTTTCACTGGAATGGGTACAAATATGGATCTCTTCCATCAGTTGGCCAAGTAGTTATTTCCACATTTCTGGGCATAGACAAGTGAGTGCTTCCAGGGCTTCATCAGCTTTTTGAAACATTCAATTGGTGTTTCATCAATTCCTGGAGCCTTGTTTTTGGCTAATGCTTTCAGTACAGCTTGGACTTCTTCATATCATTGGTTCCTGATCATATACTACTTCTTGAAATAGTTGCATGGCAGCTAGTTCTTTTTGGTACAGTGACTCTGTGTATTATTTCTATTTTCTTGTGCTGCTTCCTACATCATTCAGTGTTCTTCCCACAGAATCTTTCAATATCACAACTTGAGGCTTGACTTTTTATTCAGTTATTTCAGTTTAAGATGTGCTGAGAATGTTCTTCCTTTTTGCTTTTCTAACTCTATGCCTTTGCACATTATAATATTTCACTTTGCGTTCTCAAGCTGCCCTTTGAAAATTTTGATTCAGTTCTTTGACTTCATCATTTCTTCCATTTTCTTTAGTTACTCTATAATTAAGAGCAAGTTTCAATCTCTTCCGACATTCACTTTGATCTTTTTGTCTTTCCTGGATTAAAAAAAAATAATTTTATTGGGGGCTATTACAGCTCTTTTAACAATCTATACATCAATCGTATTAAGCACATTTATACATATGTTGCCATCATCAATTTCAAAATATTTTCTTTCTGTTTAAGCCCTTGGTATCATCTCCTCTTTTTTCCCCTCCCTGTCCCACCTTCCCACCCTCCCTTCCCCTCTCCTCCTACTCTCGTGGACCCCTGATAAATAATAAATTATTATCAGTTTCATATCTTACACCATCCGCTATCTCCCTTCATCCATGTTACTGTTATTCATCCCCCTGGGGATGGGGAGGGAGCTATATGTCATTGTAGTTGGTTCCCCATTTCTCCCTCTTATCCACCCACCTTCCTCCTATCCTCAGGGCATCACTACGACCAGTGCTATTCCTGAGGTGTTTATCTGACCTGGATTCCATGTGTTGAGAGCTCTTATCTGTACCCAAGTACATGCTGGCTTTGAAAGGCAGAATTAGGGTCATGGCAGTAGGGGGGAGGAAACATTAAAGAACTAGAAGAATGTTCTGTGTTCCTTCAGTGCTGTGCTGCACCCTGGCTGTCTCATTCTTTTATTGTGCCCCTTCTTTGAAGGAATGTCCAATTATCTCCAGATGGGCTTTGGGTCTCCACTCTTACCCCCATCATTTGCATAGATATATTTGTTTGTTTGGGGTCTTCTGATGCCTGATACCTTATCTTGTCGACACTTCATGATCATACAGGCTGGTGTGCTTCTTCCATGTGGGCTTTGTTTCTTCTCAGCTAGATGGCCGCTTTTTTATCTTCAAGCCTTTAAGACCCCAGGCGCTATATCTTTCAATAGCCGGGCACCGTCAGCTTATGCCACCACATTTGCTTATGCACAATAACCTTTTGCTTTCTTCATATATCACATTCTCAATGTCTTCCCCCAGCTCATCAGATCTTCTGTCGTAAGTGTTTAATGCATCAACTCTGTTCTTGGGATGTTCTCAAAATTCCAGTGGGATGTACTCAAGGTTGTATTTTGGCCCTTGTGGACTTGTTATCATTTTCTTCAATTTCAAGGTGCACTTACAGATGAGCAATTGATAGTCTATTCCACAGGCAGCCCCTGGCCTGGTTTTAGTCGCTGATATTGAGCTTCTTCACTGTCTCTTTCCACAGATGTAGACAATTTGATTTCTATGTCTTTCATCTGGAGAAGTACACATGCACAGTAGCCTTTTGTGCTGTTGACAAAAGATATTTGCTATGAGTTTGCAAAGTTCTATCATGAGATCTTCAGCTTGGTTTCTATCACCAAGACCACATTTTCCAACTACTGTTCCTTTCTCTTGGATCCAAATTTTGCATTCCAATCACCAATAATTATCAATGCATCTTGATTACATGAATCAACTTCAGACTGAGGACATTGGTAGAATTCTACAATTTTTTTTATTACTAGCTTTAGTAGTTGGCACATACATTTGAATAATAATCGTATTGACTGGATTCCGATAGACATTCTTCCATCACATATAGCATTTTACTTTAAATAGATCTTAATAAGTCCTTTTAAATGATGAATGCAATGCTATTTCTTTTGATTGTGTCATTCCCAGCATAGTGAACCATTTGATTTTCTGATTCAAAATGGCCAATACCATTCCATTTCAGCTGACTAACGCCTAGAGCATCGATCTTTATGTGTTTTATTTAATTTCATTTCAGTATTATTAGGCAGTGATAATTTCATTATTAATATAACCCACAAGTAGTCAACAAAGAAATTTCTTTCCTGTTTTAAGAAATTTTATTTTATTGGGGGCTCTTACAGCTCTTATCACAATCCATACATACATCCATTGTGTCAAGCACATTTGTACATTTGTTGTCATTATCTTTTCCAAAACATTTTCTTTCCCCTTGAGCCCCTGGCATCAGCTCCTCATTCCCCCTTTCCCTTCTCCACCCTGCCTCCCCCATGTTCCTTTGACAATTTATAAATTTGTCTTCTTTTTTTCCCTCCATGTCTTATACCAACCACTGTCTCATTTCACCCACTTTTCAGCTGTCTGTCCCCCTGGGAGGGGCACCACACATTGATCATTGCGATTGGTTCCCTCTTATCCCCACCCCCCACCCCCCCGACACACACCGCCCCAGTATCGCTGCTCCCCTTATTGGTCCTGAGGGTTTTATCTGTTCTGGATTCCCTGTGTTGCAAACTCTTATCTGTACCCGTGTACATGTTCTGGTCTAGTCAGGTTTGTAAGATAGAATTGGGGTCATGGTAGTGGGGTGGAGAGGAAACCTTAAAGAACTAGAGGAAGGTTGTGTGTTTCGTTGGTGCTATGCTGCACCCTGACTGGTTCTTCCTGTGGCCCTTCTGACAGGAGGTGTCCAATTGACTACTGATGAGCTTTGGGTCTCCACTCTGCCCTCCCCCTCATCCCCATTGATATGATTTTTGTGTGTTTATTTTGTTTTGGGTCTTTGGACATTGGGCCTCCACTCAAGTACTCCCTCAATGCAAGAACAATTTGTTCTACCAACATGGTACTCTGTAATGTTCACCTTCCCTGACATGAACACTGAAGACAAAGTGGGTGCATAAGCAAATGTGGTGAAGAAAGCTGATGGTGCCTGGCTATCAGAAGATATAGGGCCTTAAAGGCTTGCAGATAAACAAGCATCCATCTAGCTGAGAAGCAACAAAGCCCACATGGAAGAAGCACACCAGCCTGTGTGATCATGAGGTGTCGATGGGATCAGGTATCAGGCATTAAAGATCCATTTTCTTTTTAATTTCACAGGAATTTAAATGAAATACTAAAGATACTTGCTTCACTCAAAATGAGGAGGAAGGGGGAAGAGAGAAAAGTGACCCCTGAATTTAAACATTGACTTGGGCACTCATAGCTATGAAATGTTGGGGATGTGACCAAAACTCTTAGAATCTCAGTTTCCTTATCGGTAGATTGTAATTATCATACAAGCCTCATAAGGTGATTGCGAGGTTGAACATCTAGAAGAGTGTTAGGTGGGTTGTAGGGTTCCATAAATTATGATATTATTATTTTATGATGATGATTATGCTGCTGCTGATTACATTAAACTTAGTGGAATTCTTCCCTCCTTCCCCCATAAATATAGGCAAAAACATCAGTACTGTACACAGTTACACTCAATTAAATAAATTATTTTGGTTATTACTTTCTGGATAATGGGACTTATCATTTCTTCACAAAGCACTCTGAGTTCTGGAACTAAGGCTCTAAAGAAGCCTAATGACTAGATAAAATTTAAATGCTATTATCACATCAAATAATTATTACAAGTGCCAGAGGGACCTTGTGAAGATAAATTGAGTTGGATATTTTGTTCTCATTAAAAATTCTACCAAGATGTTAACAGCTAGAACAGTAAAAAAAAAAAAAAAAACTATCTGAATTTTTGTCTCTCTGTGTGCCAAGAGTGGTATACTTTTTACCATACTCATTCAATCCAAATGCTGAATAAATTATCTGAGGAGCTAGTCTATATGACGAGGATATGGCACCAGGATTATTGTTAATAAATCTCCCTGCGCTATAAAGATAAAACAACTTTGCTTACCGTCAGCTAGGAGGACTTGAAGCCCTTGCAGAAGAAGATCAAGGATTGCAGCCTTTGGTATGGATGACAACCAGTGTAAAGAAAACCAGAAACCTCACAGCAGAAGCAATACACAGCATCATGATAAATATAGAAGAGATCGAAGTCGTCAGGAATTTAACTTTGCTTGCATCCACCATCCATGCTTTTGGAAGCAGCAGTCAAGACATCAAACAATCTATTGCATCGGGCAGATCTGCTGTATAGACCTCATTAAGATGTTGAAGAGCTGGGGTGTCTTTAAAGACTATGGGATGCCTGACCCAAGCCATGGTATTTTCAATTGCTTCATATGCATGTGAAAGTTGGATAGTGAATAAGGAAAACTGAAGAAGATTTGAGGAAGTTGAATTATGAGGTTGGCCAAGAATATTGAAAGTGCCATGCCCTGCGAGAAGAACAAACAAATCGGTGTGGGAAGAAGTGGACGAGAATGTGACGAGACTGTGTCTCGGGTACTTTGGGCAGAGAGAGACAGTCCCTGGGAAAGGACATGATGTTTGGTACAGCAGAAGGGCAGTGAAAAAGAGGAAGGCTGACACATTGGTTGCAACAATGGACTCTAATATACCAAAGATTGTGAGGATGGTGCGGGGCTGAATGTTTCATTCTGCTATTAATAAGGTTGCTGTGAGTTAGAACTGATGACAGTACCTAACAACATCTGTCTGTCTGTGTGTCTGTCATTGGTCAAATATCATTTATATGAATTTCTAATTGCTTAGTTCAGGAGGATGTAACTACAGGGAGTTTCAGAGTCCTTTAGTAGCTTTTAGAAGAATCAATTTTTAATTGTTTTATTGCTTTCCCTCCGCCGATGTCTGAACTCTAGTTAGGGAGCTAGCTTTTTGAATTGTGTAATTGTACTCAACCTTCTTGCTGTGACATTCTGCACAATGCTGATAAAGTGTTTCATGGATGCTATGTGTACAATGTAACTTTATCTTACATATTCCTTCTTATCTCACTGTCTGTGGAATTTAATAATTTTGTAAAAATAATTGGCATAAAACTTGGAAGTATTTTTTCTTCTTGAATAATCATGTTACACCTATACCATGGGGGAAGGAACTGGAAAAACAGTCCCAAAGAGTGTCTTCTATTAATAAAATGATTAATACTTATTTGCTATTCTTCATAAAGAAGCCCTAGTGCTACAGTGGGTTAAGTATTGTGCTGTTGACTACAAGATCGGCTGTTTAAACCCATCAGTCATTCCTTGGGGAAAAGAGAAGGCTGTCTGCTCCTCTTAATATTATAGAGTAGACCTGGTCCCTTGAGTCTCAGGAATGATAGGAACAGTTCTACTCTATCAGGTTGTATAGCAACAACTCCATAGCAATCCTATAGGGTTGCTTTGAGTCAGAATCAACTAGGTGGTTCTTTTGTTTTATTTTCCATTAACATCATCAGTGGAAGGGAAAATGGGAGATAAAATAGTATGAAATACTTAAGTTAGCGTGAAAGAAGCAGAATTTTCCCCTTCAATTTTTTGTACTTCAATTTACAATGTACAATTAATACAATTTAATCATTCAATCATATTACAAAGAGTTCGGAAACCCTTACCACAATCAATTCAGGACATTTTCTTCTCAGACTCACTGTTCTTTGCTCTCTATTTCTCCTCAATATCCCCTGCCATGCTCCTAGGTAATTATTAATCCAATTATTGCCTCTATAGATTTGCCTATCATGAGTTCTATATACAGAAAAGCATACAGAACACTAACAGGAAGCAAGCAAGCAAACAAACAAAAATCCCAACAACAAGCACTAGACAAAACAGAGAAAAACCTCAGTCGAAAAGAAATCAGTGTAAGATATGACAAAATAGTAATAATTTATAAATTATCAAGGATTCACGGGGAGAGGGGAGCAGGGAGGGAGAGGGGAAAACGAGGATCTGATACCAGGGGTTCAAGCAGAAAGCAAATGTTTTGAGAATGATGATGGCAACAAATGTACAAATGTGCTTGACACAATAGAAGGATGGATGGATTGTGATAAGAGTTGTATTAAGCCTCCAATAAAATGATTAACAACAAAAGAAATCAGAAAATATTAAAAATGGAAACAACTTTGAAATGGGTCAAAAGGGAGACTGAACAAAAAGGCATTACATTTTAAACTCCTTATACCTGTTGTAGTCAACTTTACAATGCTCTCTGTCTGACAGTCAGGCTATTCACACCCCTCAGCTATTGCCAGAGGGGATTCACCAGAGGCTTAATCCACGTGGGAACCCTGCAAATGAATTTTGGGCTTCCTCTGACATCCGTAGCCTTCTGAAAACTGGGTGCTCACAATTGAAGCTCTGATCCAATCCCCTCCTTCAGATGTGGATTTTATTATTTACAATCCTTGGGTCACACGGGCTTGTGTGCTTCTTCCATGTGGATTTAGTTGACACCTCACTTAGATGGCTGCTTGCTTGAAGAATGCTCTCCAAACCCCAGACACTGTTCTTTTTGATGGAGCCACACAGCTGCTGCCTTCACCATATTTTACTACTCGTATCTTCAGTGGTCTTTTCATAGGGCAGCTATCGAGTAGGGCCAGGTCATAAGAACGCATTGTTCTCAGATTGGGGCTAGGATTAAATGTGAGCCCTAAATCCATTTGTATGTCTACGGTTTATGCGTGTCTCTGGTTTATTATGGAGACATTATTATCATTTTATGATAGAAAACATTATGAATAATTCCTTTGGGGGATAAGGTTGATAGTGTCATTAGTTTAGCCAATGGCATAGAATTGAAAAGAAAAGGAAATTATATAAATATAGGCTGGATTTAGACTGCAGTACATGGATTGTTGATTTGTACAGATCTTTAGAGACTTGACAATTTACATGAGCAATGGGGTCTGGTGATAGGGCAAAACTTTTCATAACACTCATTTACAAAGGCAGAACCCTGTCCGCTAGATTAATACCTGCCATAATAAAGCAAGGAGAACATTAAAATAGGAAATACATGGTAGTCCCAGGCCCTCATTCATTGGCCACTCTCAAAGCAATTGATCTGAACCAAAGTCCAGGGGCTTCCAATTCCATAACTGTGGGATAACACACATCTACTTTTTCTCACGCAAGGGCTTTTTAGTCTTAAGGCCAAGGGAACATGTTGATTCCTAGAATCTGCTACAGGTGAGTTTGAAGCAAAGTCAGGTTTTCTTAGTGGCCTTTCCACATTGAATTCTTTGGGTGTGGCCTATGAAGGCTGTTGTGAGCCTTGAAAGGACAGAGTCTATCTAAAGCCCAGTACAGTGAACCCTCGTTTATCGCGGTTAATCGGTTCTAGACCCTACCGTGATAAATGAAATTCCGCGAAGTAGGATTCC
>NW_022106189.1:37538167-37552886 GCF_000313985.2 Echinops telfairi
GCACATAGCCTGGGTCACCAAGGGCTTGATAGATGGGGGTGGGGAGGCATGTATGTCTTGGAGAAAATGATTATATCTCTATTGGTGGGTAAACTGGGTGAAGAAACCTCCCATTAGGGAAGGAAAACAACAACAACAACAACAACAACAACAACATCAACAACACCTATCAATACTTACACAGAACCCAAGGAGTGAATATACCTGATCCTATATTCCTATTCGGCAGGAAACAGAATTTTATCCAAGTGAAAGAGCTAGAGCTAACTGTTAGGTCAGTGGTTTAAATTCATCAGCTGCTTTGTGGGACAAATGGGAGGCCATCTGCTCCCATAAAGATTTATATCTTGGAAACCTGTATAGGCGTTTTGGTGAGTTAGAATGGACTGGATGGCAGTTGTTTATGTTTCGATAGGACATTGTGCTGTGGCATGTGGCGTGCACAATCTCTTCATGACTGAGGGGAGGGATTCGGGAGAGACAGGGTCTGGATACCCCTATGGGAATCTGCCATGCCCCTTGAGCCCTCTGTCTCCTCCCAGTGATTGGGGTGAGCACGTAGACCAGCCTGGAGGCTGTGCCTGTGGTGCTGCAATTTCCTCTGAGATGTCTCCGAAATAGGGTGACTCAGGGGGTTAATGTCCTGGGTGAAACCAGGCCTCTCTCCTGCCAGCAGATGAGGGCAGATCTTCGTAGAAGGGGCCCGTGCCCTGTGGACACTGGATGTTGGGATGGGCTTCCTCCTTGTTGCACTTTGCACAGAGCTGGGGAACAACTGGCCTCTGGGTTGACTGATTCCATTATTGGATGTCTGGGGAGGAACATCAACCCTAGGGAGACTTTCTCCTTGGCTTGGCAAGGGGTCAATAGCTTGCCAGCTCACTGGCTCTGTAGCAAGAAAGAGGCCCGGTGGGTCAGTAGTTCCGCACTTGACTGCTAACACAATGGTTGGCAGTTTGAACACACCTGCTTCCTGAACCCACTGCCCCTTGTGTGGTCCTTGTCTCTTGAGCTTCACCGTTCCTCAAACCGACCTGCCATCCTTCGGGAGAAAGATGTGGCTGTCTGCCTCTGTAACGATTACCTGTTGTCATCTAGACAGTTCTGACCCATAGCCGCGCTAACAGATGGTGTAGAACTACTCCAACGGGTTTCCAAGACTCATCTTGATACGAGCAGACTGCCACGTCTTTCTCCCACTGAGTGGCTGGGAGTTTGAACCACCAACCTTGCAGTCAGCAGCCCAGCAGTCTAGCGTGTAACCACTGCTCAGCAGGGTACTTGGATGCATGTTTAAAAAAAAAGCACCCCAAAACAAAAAAACTGAAGTCAAACTCACGGCCATCGAGTCAATGCCAACTGATAGCCACCCTAGCGGACAGGGGAGGACGGCCTCTGTGAGTTTCCAAGACTGGGACTCTTCATGGGCGTAGAGAAGCCCCGTCTGTCTCCCAAGGAGGGGCTGGTGGCTTCCATGCTCACCTCATGGTTAGAAGCCCAAGGGGTGACACTTTGCAACCAGGGCTCCTTTAGAATGTCTACAAGTACCTAGGCTTGGTACACAAAAGCAATTCAATCCGAATAACTGGGGGTGTGGTCCTGGCACCAACATATGCTAAAAGCTCCTTAGTGCCCGTGCTTCTCATTGACCCGCAGGGTTGCAGACTGCTCATTTACTGTGACTCCGTGATCTTGCGGAATCGTCAAGTGAGCCGGTTGTTAATGTCGAGGGGACCCCCAGGGAGAGACAGCGCAGTGCATAAACACACAAAAGAGGGTGACACCTTCAAGGAGCTGCGTTAATACCACCATGAAAAACTTCCCGGAAGAAATGTCTCCGAGTTGCACAATTTAGTGGAATCATTTTCAAAGATAGACTAATCTCCGGTTTCAAATTGTTCACTTGAATGGCCCAATAGAAGTGCAGATAAATAAAAAGGAAGGAAAATTAGAAGTGAAAGATCTAGGGTACTTAAATGATGACTAAGAGGTAAAGAGAACAGAGAAAAGATCGAGAATAATGAAAAAAGTAATGGGACATTTGCCTGAATGGAAGAAGGATTTAAAACTCGCCTTAAAAGGCCGGACTGGTTCTTAGGTAGCATGGAAGTTAAAGGTCCAAAATGGCACGTGGAAGATATGAGAAGAACATTGAATTGATTCATTTAAAGGACACAACTCTCAGGTGTCACAGGGTCAAAACCACTCAGACCTTAAGTAAAGACCCGCATTTGTTCAACATCCGAGAGACACTCAGCTGCGGGATGGCCAGTTTACACAGGTGACACCATGGCGGCTTGGAGAGGAGGTTCTGCGGAGGGACAAGTGCAGAAGAAGGGACACAGAGATGACAATAAGATCTTTGATTGGTTCCTTTTGACTGAGGTCACCTAAGGAAGGCGTTAAATAGGCGGGGAAAGGTTTTCAATGGACACACATGCTTAGATCGATTTAGGAAGACTACAACATTTAGAATCATAGGGTAAAAAAAAGGTTACAAAGCCATTCTTCAGAACAGCTTATAAAAATATCTACCAGGAGGGTAGGGGGAAGGGAGGGGGAGGAGGGGAGGAAGGGGGAACTGATCCCAATGATTGAGGCATAACCCTCCCCACCCCCAGGGGGATGAACAACAGAAACGTGGATGAAGGGAGACAGTGGTCAGTGTAAGCTATGAAAACAGTAACTTATGACAAAACTATAATAATTTATGAATTATGAAGTGTCCCTGAGGGAGGGGGAGGGGGGAGGGAGGCGGAAAATGAGCAAATGATATTAAGGGCTAATGTAGAGGGCAAATGTTTTGAGATTGATGAGGGCAACAAATGTACATATGTGCTTGACTCAATGGATGGATGTGTGGCCTATGATAAGAATTGTATGAGCCCTCAATAAAATAATTAAAAAAAAAAAGACTCAAGATAAAAAAAAAGATATGAAAACAATCATAATTTATCGAGGAATCATGAGGGTGGAAAGAGTGGGGGAGGAGGAGCTCAAATAGAAAGTAAGTGTTTGGAAAATGATGATGTCAACATATGTACAAATGTGCTTGATACAACTGATACATCGAATGTTTTAAGAGCTGTGAGAGCCCCCAGTAAAATGATTTCAAAATAAAAATAAAATATCTAACACACACACACAGTCGTTGCTGCTCTTGCACGCTGTCCAGTCTGTTCTACAAAAGGCTCTATGAATAACAGAACAAAGCACAGCCCAATCCTGCACTATCCTCGAAATTATTGTCATATTTGAGCCTTTTTTTTTTTTTTGCCACCACTGTGTAAATTCATCTCATCAGGGTCTTCTTTGTTGTTGAACCTCTACCAAGCATGGTGTCCTTCTTCAGGGGCATGTTCAAAGAATTTGGGACTCAGCCTCACTATCGGAAATGCTAAGGAGCAGTCTGGCTGTACGTCCTTCAAGACAGATTTCTTCCTGGCGGTGCATGGCATGATGACTCTTTGTTGCCAACACCATAATTCAAATGCAGCAATTCTTTTAGTTTTCTTTATTCAGTGTCCAGCTTTTGCATGCATGTGAGGTGAATGAAAATACTATGTCTTAGGTCAGGCACAATACAATACGTCATCAGAACTCTTAGGGCTGATAGATTAATACTATTGAAATGTATGGTTATTTTTTCAAGGTAACCAATCGTGTGGGTAGGTGGGGAAGAAATTAAAAAAGAATTTTTTTGAGACCCTGCAATATGCCTGACACCATTCTAGATGTTTAATTTCACAGAACCCTACAAGGCAGTGATGGTTAATTTGATTTCCGTCTTTTAACTAAGTCAGAAACCACCCTTTCCTATATATTTTGTTTTTGTTAGATGCCATTGAGTCAGCTGTGGCCCATCGTGACCCTGTGCCCAACGGAAGGAACATGACCTGTCTCGTGTCAGCCTCACTGTGACGTCGATGCTGGAGCCCATGGTTGAATCTACTGCGTCAATCCACCTCATGGAGGGCTTTCTTCCTCCTTTTTTTTTTGCTGCCCCTCTTTTACCAAGTATGATGTCTTTCTCCCGGCACTGGTCTCACCTGACAATGCGTCCAGAGTAAGATGAGTCTGGCCATCCTTGCTTCTCCGGAGCCCTCTGGCTGCACCTTTTCCAAGACAGATTTGCTGGTCCTTTGGGCCGTCCCTGCCACTTCCAATGCTCTTCTCCAGCACCACACTTCAAACACATCCATCCTTTTTCCGTCCTCCTTACTCAGTGTCATGGAGATGAGACAGTTGGAAATGTTCGAGGCAAGCGTATCTGTCCTCAAAGTAACCTCCCTGTTTTTCAACACCCTCAAGAGGTCTTATGCAGCAGACTTATCCAACGCAGCACAGCGATCGCTTACTTGTTGCTTCACGAGCATTGATTGGGGCTCCAAGCCAGATGAAATCCTTGACAACATCAACCTTTTCGCCATTTAGCTTGCTGTTCCCTATTGGTCCAGTTGTAAAGATTTTGGTCTTCTTTATATTAAAGTGAAATCCAAACTGAAGGCTGCAATCTTCGATCTTCATCAACAAGTGCTTCGAGTCCTCCTCAGTGCAGAAAGTAATGTTGTATTATCTACGTATCACAGGTGGTTACTGTCTTTCTCCAATCCTGATGCCACATTCTTCTTCATTGAGTCCAGTGTCTTCGATTATTTGCTCAGCATATGATTGGGTAAGCACGATGAAAGGATACAACCCTGACACACAGCTTTCAAGCCTGATACAAAACCATGCAGTATCCCTGGTTCCGCTGGGACCGCAGCTTCTTGGTTCATGCACAAGGTCCTTATGAGCACAGTGAAGTGTTCAGGGAGTCCCATTCTTTCCAGGTTTAGTTGTAGTTTGTTATGATCCACGCAGTTGAATGCCTTGGCATAGTCACTAAAACACAAGTTAACATTTTTCTGGTATTCTCTGCTTTCAGTCAAGAGTCCCCTGACATCAGCAATGATATCCCTTGTACCATGTTCTCTTCTGAAGCCAGCCTGAAGCTCTGGGAGTTCCTTGTCAATGTACTGCTGTAAACATTGTTGGCTGCTCCTCACCCCCCACATTTTTTTACTGTAGTTTTCTTTAAAAAAAAAACAGCTTTATTGATATAAAATTCACATATCATATACTTTCATAATTAAGTCACAGAAGAAATTTCTGTTGTGGAACAAGTGAGAAATATTTAAGTCTAAAACAAATTCAGGTTGGGTCAAGAGGGAGGGAGGTCAACTGATCAAGTATCATATTATAACCGTAGTCCAATCCACCATAATCAAGTTTACAGTAATCTTGATCTGATAGTAAATCTGTTCTAGACCTTTGCCTGTGGCCAGAGAAGATCTGCCAGAGGCTTAATCTGACTAGATCCTCGGCCGATACGTTTTGGGCTCCTATTGTCTTCCATAGCCTTATACAAATTGGGCATTCACAATTTAGGCTCTGATGTTTTCCTCTTCATCATATTTGGATTTTGCCACTGTCATCTTTAGATCACACAGGCTGGTGTGCTTCTTCAATGTGGACTTAGTTGATGCCTCATTTAGGTGACTGCTTGTTTGAATACAAGATTTCAAGACCCCAGACACTATTCTAATTGATAACTGGACACTATCTGCTTTCTCCACTACTCTTTGCTATAACGCCTGATCTTGAGGGATCTCTTCATGAGGGCAACTATGGGGCCATGTCATAAGAACTAACTACTCTTAGATTGGGGCTGCTTGTCAATGGGATATGAATGACTCTAATTTACTTTATAAAACAAACAAAACAACACCAACACCAACAAACAAAGAACCAAGCCAAGCCAAAAGGAAAACAGTGTGAGTCATCTCCCTGGGGTATAAGGTAATTGCACTGGTTACATGAATAATTTATCTAATGGCATAGAATTTAAGGTTCTGTTAAAATGAATTTATTCAAGTATAGTCTAACTGTGAGCTGTATTGCATGAGTTGTTGCTTTGTACGGATTGATTTCTTAATTGATCGAGCTCTGTTTGCATTGAGCATGGGGGTTGGTGCTACAGTAAAATTTCCTGTAACATTCCTTACAATGGCAGATCCTTGCCTATCAGATACCTGTCATATTAATATTAGGGGAGCATTGGGATACAAACTATATGGTGATTGTGGGTCCCCTTTCATTGGACGCCCACTATCATGTGACCTCCAGCTTCGTTTCTGTCACTAAGACCATATTTTCCAACTACTGTTTCTTCCTCTTTGTTTCCAACTTTTGCATTCCAACCCCTAATAATTATCAACACATCATGACTGGGTCTTTCATTAATTTCAGACTGAAGATATTGGTAGACTTTTTCAATTTCTGCATCACTAGCCTTAGTAGTTGGTGTATACATTTGAATAATAGCTGTATTGATTGGATTTCCTTGAAGGCAGATAGATACAATCCTATCAGACAACATTGCACTTCAAGGTAGATTTGGAAATGGCCTTTTTGACAATGAATGCATTGCTATTCAGGCCACCGTAAACCACATAATTTTCTGATTCAGAAGGGCCAATAGCAGTCTACTTCAGCCTACTAATGCCTAGAATATCGATCTTTCTGCTTCTATCTCATTTCTGACGATTTCCAATTTTACTAGAGTCATACTTTGTACATTCCAACTTCTGATTAATGGTAGATGTTTGCAGCTGTTTCTTCTCATGTCGAGTCCTGCCTCATCGGCAAACCAAGGTCCTGAAGGCTCCGCTCTCAGACTTCACCCTGTTCCTGTCCCCTGGGGGACTCTGCTCGAGAAGACAGCTGCTCCTCACTCACATTTTGAGCGCCCTCTGCCCCTAGGGCACTCTCTCCAACATTAGGCTGTTCCCTTCCTTAAGCCTTCAGTAGGCGACAGTGTTTCGAAGCCATGCTCAAGGTTTTCAGGAGCAGCAGATTCCTTCTTTGTTGTCTGTTCTTAGTCTGGCAGTTCTGCTGAAACCTGTTCCGTTTGGGTGACCCCGCTGGCATTTGAAATACCAATGACCTAGCTTCCAGCATCACAGCAACACACAGGTCACCACGGTACAACCAACTGACAGACAAGAGGTGGTACTTATAATTATAAACCACCCTTACCTATGACAAAAAACCCCCAAACAACATAAAAGCCTCTGTTTTCAGTGATAGGTAAGGATGGTTTATAGGTTAGTTCTGATACACAATATCTAGCTTGATATTCAAGGAGGGAGTTCTTAGCAGAGGAAACATCTTTGTTTATCTTTCTGAATCATCACTGTGTGGACCAAAAGACTCCCTTCTGACGTCTGTTGCACTACTAGAATTGGGAATGAGCATTCTCTTCTTTAATGACAACTTTGTCCCTACCTCTTATCATGGTAGAATAGTTAGTTCATTTATTAAATTTCCAGACTATTGCTAGCATTTGACTTGTTTTATCGAGCTGCTTTGAAGTGTGTTTCATTATATTAGACTAAATGATATTATGTTATTATCTTATCCGTGAAAGTGCATTATGGGATCTTCAACTTAATCACTGAAATTTCAGCAACAGCTGCATATAAAAATGCACGACCTCTTGAATAAAAAACCAATGTCCCTACACTGAGGCTTAGGGAGCTACTTGGAAATAGTGATAATGATGCCTGCGAAAGCCATGCCTTTAAACTTGTCATTAAAAAAATCTATAGGGTCAAAACACTAACAATGGCAAATAAAAAAATGCCCGCTATTGAGCATTATCACTTAGCCTTCTGCCAATAGCCAATTGTCAAAATTGCCATTTGATATTTGAAAAATTCTCCTCACTCCTGCTATGCTTTCATTTCCATTTTGCATTTAAAAGTTGACATTCCTGAAAAAAAAAGAAAGAAAAAAAAAAGTTGACATTCCTACATAAATCGGGTCCTATGGATAAAAAATGTACATACTTTCTGTTTACTGTCTTGTCCACTATAAAGATTTATATGTACACACTATAAAACCGAACCAAACCAAACCAGACCAGACCAAATCAAGCCGAGCCCAGCCGAGCCCAGCGGAGCCCAGCCGAGCCCAGCCAAGCCCAGCCAAGCCCAGCCCAATCCAACCTATTGCTATCAAGTTGGTTCTGACTAACAGAGACGCTGTAGGACGGAGTACAGTAGCACCATGGAGTTTCCAAAATGTGTCACTCTTTACCCAATCACACTGCCACCTACTTATCCCATGAAGTGACTGGTGGGCACAACCCAATAGCTTTTCAGTTAGCAGCCAATTGTGTAATCTAAAGGCTTTCCTACACCCAAGGCCTGACATTGATCAGCAAGACTAGAAAATGTCTAGTAGCTTCAATAAATGATGTGTGATTTGCTTCTACTTTCCTCTGTGGTTTAACACAAAGATACTAAAACCTCAAGCTCATTGCTCTTGGGTCCAATTTCCACTCATCGCGATCCTACAGGACCGAATTGTCCCAAAGGGCTTCCAGGGTATAAATCTTTACAGATATGACATGCTCCATCTTTCTTCAATGGAGCTGCAGGTGGGTTTGAAGCACTAACCTGTGGTTAGCATTTAACCCTTGCACCTTAATACCAAGATATCCCCAAACCCCAATCTTACTATCATGGAGTCAGTTCCAACTCATAGTGACCCTATAGGACAGGGTCCTGCCCCTGTGTGTTTCTGAGACTATAATTCTTAATGGGGTTAGAAAACCTAATATTACAGTCCTATGTTTGTTGAAAAGAGCTACTGTAACTCAGGTGTTTTCATTTCTCAGCATAGACTCCAGTTTTTCTGTAAAATCAAAAGTACACAGAAAGATTTTAGGAATTTGAATTTAAATACCTCTACTCTGAAGGATACATATTCATTTTATCTTGCTTAATATTTGTTGTTTATCTCTACCCTAAAAGCAAGAAATTAAAAATTACCAGGTAAAGTAATGAGTGGCAGGGTGTATAATACTGGTTCATCTATTGTTTTTGTATTTGAAGTCAAATTATGTGTTTTTGAATGTTATATGACTGCCTGCATTTTATTCTGCCATGCTTACAGACAACAAACTTTGTTCTGTTGAAAATCTTTGATTTTGTAACATAAACCTTGAATTATGACAGATAAAATTATTGTCTGGATTGTTACAATGCACTTATTATACGGTTCCATTTCCCTATGCAGCAGGATAGAGATGATTCAAAATGATATTTATTATTTAAGAGATGATAGATCAGGTAAGAAAAGCACATAAACCAATACATATATTTTCAGATGATTACATAAAATATAAATACTGAGCTGAAATGTTTGATAGTCCAACAAGCAATTTATAATGAATATATGACAAGACCACAGCCTTTATGCTGCTTTACATCATTCAAATCCATGTAGCCTGATCTTAAATCCTATGAAAAAGTCTGTACTCTTTAAGCTACTCTCGTCTCATCTTGATCCCAACCTGGGAGAGGGAATTACCAGCATCTTTATGAAATTGTCATACAGTTCTGCATTTTCCCTCAGAACTAAAGTGCTGATAGTTAATAGGATGCTCTCATGTACACATAATCCTGAGGATTAACATCCTGATTTAATGATCTGATGAAGAACATACATCTATTGAATAGCGGAGTTGGAAGCTCCAAGGAACTTCTTTGGGATTTAAGGTACAAAGTATGTATGCAATTTCATATTTCCAAGGATAATATCAGTAGTTGTCACAAGAGTGATTGATTATATGCCCATGGGAATGCCTGTTGCTATTGCTGTCCGTCTCTTCTCAGTTTCACTTCCCATATGCAGCTCCATATTATGATCCATTACTTTAATTCTTGGACATTGAAAAAGGAAGACCATAGGGGAATAGCTACATTTGAATTGTGGTGCTGGAGAAGAATATTGAAAGTACCATGGACTGCCGAAAGGTCAAACCAGTCTGTCTTGGAAGAAGTAAGGCCAGGAGCTCCTAGGAGGCAAGGATGGCAAGACTTCATCTTACCTACTTTAGACTTATTGTCAGGAGAGAGCCATCCCTGAAGAAGGACGTCGTGTTTGATAAAGTGGAGGGACAGTGAAAAAGAGGAAGAACCTCGGGAAATGGATTAGCACAGGAGCTGCAACAATGCATTCAGGCAAATGCACAACTGTGAGGATGGCGCAGGATTGTGCAGTGTTACATTCTGTTGTGCATAGCGACGACGCTATGGGTCAGAGCTGACTCCGTGGCAGCTGACACCACCACCACCACCACCACCTGTAATTTTTCTTAGAAATACTGCGGAATTTTTAGTCCACACGTTCTTTCATCATATTTATCTGGTAAAAGCCCAGCCACAGACAGCTTAATCTAATTGTCCATCACACCTGAATAGCCCAACACTGCTGGGTACAGTTATTCAGTATTGATCAATTCCCAACCTCCATCCTCACCTGAGGCAACGAACTGGAGGTCAACCTTGTGTTCTTCTAATCTCTGCTTGCTTTACCTCTCACTACAGTAGCTTCTTCAGTTCTCCTTCGCATGCTCAGATATGTTACTCCATCGCCACCTGACAATTCACAGCCAACGATCCACTTCTAATGTCAAAGGGAAACTAGAGTCTATCATTAATAACTTCCCTAAGCCTCTGCTACCAAATCCATGTCTCTGTCTCAATGTCCATTCTTCTCTTGTCCCTCTTCTGCCAATACAACAAGCATTCCTCTTTCTTTTGAAAGTTAAACCCTATCCCTGAACTCAGAGCGCATTCCTTCTAGTTCTCATAGTGAACTTGATCCATCAGTCTAGATCCTTTCTGGATCTTCAACAGCCACCCCCTACCCCCCACTCTTCTGACTCCTTTTCCTTCGCACTTACTCCAACATCTATCACCACCCGTGGGCTTGCTGCTCTTCTACTTTGCAGCTAACCCCACTGCCCCTACATTGCTCATTCCTCATTCTGTCTTCAGCTGCAGCCTTTTACCATTTCTTCCCCAATAAAACTTCCCTCTGTCACAAATAAATTGTTTGGTGCTAAATCTTTTTTTTTTAAATCATTTTATTGGAGACTCATACAACTCTTATCACAAGCCATACATACATCAATTGTGTAAAGCACATTTGTACATTTATTGCCCTCATCATTCTCAAAACATTTCCTCTCCACTTAAGCCCCTGGCATCAGGTCCTCATTTTTTCCCCTCCCTCTCCCCTCCCTATGAACCCTTGATAATTTATAAATTATTATTTTGTCATCTCTTACACTGTCCAATGTCTCCCTTCACCCACTTTTCTGTTGTCCGTCCCTCAGGGAGGAGGTTGTATGTAGATCCTTGTAATTGGTTCCCCCTTTCTACCCCACCCTTCTTCCACCCTCCCGGTATTGCCACTCTCACCACTGGTCCTGAAGGGATCATCCGCCCTGGATTCCCTGTGTTTCCAGTTCCTATCTGTACCAGTGTACATCCTCTGGTCCAGCCGGATTTGTAAGGTAGAATTGGGATCATGATAGTGGGTGGGGGGGAGGAAGCATTTAGGAACCAGAGGAAAGTTGTATGTTTCATCATTGGTACATCACACCCTGACTGGCTCATCTCCTCCCCGTGACACTTCTGTAAGGGGATGTCCAGTTGTCTACAGATGGGATTTGGTTCTCCACTCTGCACTCCCCCTCATTCACAATGATATGATTTTTTGTTCTTTGATGCCTGATACCTCATCCCTTTGACATCTCATGATCGCACAGGCTGGTGTGCTTCTTCCATGTGGTCTTTGTTGCTAGAGGGCTTCTTGTTTACCTTCAAGCCTTTAAGACCCCAGATGCTATATTTTTTGATAGCCGGGCACCATCAGGTTTCTTCACCACATTTGCTTATGCACCTGCTTTATCTTCAGTGATCGTGTAGGGAAGGTGAGCATCATGGAATGACAGTTTAATAGAACAAAGTATTCTTGCACTGAGGGAGTATTTTACTGGAGGCCCAATGTCCATCTGGTGTTAAATCTTAATGAACAATATTATATTACGTTTAAGTTTGACTTCTGGTTGCATTTGGTAGTTCCTTGCTAAGATAGTCTTAAACCATACTTATTACTTTAGAACTCACTGAGGGTTTTTTTGTTGTTGTTTATTTTTCTAACCAATCACTTTGGCCAATTTCTTTAAGGTCATTTATTTATGTCAAGTTTTTACATGAAGTTATTGACTAGGTTTCAATTTTGTTTTTTCTTTTATTCCTTTTCCATGTGTTCTATCTAGGAAATCTTGTCTACTTCCACAGATGTAATTAATGTCGAAGGAGCCTTGTGAGCACAAGGGTTAAGCACTAGGCTGCTAACCTAAAGGCTGTCAGTTCAAATCTACCAACCGGCTCCAAAGGTAGAAGACTTAACAATGTGCTCCCGGAAAGGTTCCAGCCTAGAAAGCCCCATGGGGCCCTACTCTGTCACGTGAGTTTGCTTTGAGCGGAAATGGACTTGATGGCACTCATGAGCCACCATCAATATTACCTGGTGATGACTCCCAGATCACCATCTCACATTCACTTCTTCATACGTTTCAGAGGAAAGCTGACTGACATCGCCATTTGGATATTCCATAGAGACCCAGATGCTGAAATAGAAGGCACAGTCGGGAACTCTTGGTCTTCTTCCTCCCCAGAAACCTGGGCGACATATTTTTTTAAATTTTGAGGAACAATTTTATTTTATCTGTTCATCCATTGGTATTCTCATGTATGTGGACTGTGCAGTGCTGTCAGTCAAAATAAATTCCATGATGATTGCCCTCGGGACCGGACATTAGGAAGCTGAGACAGAATGGGGTGATATATATTGATTTTGAACACCAAAATTACTGGAAGTGTATCTTATTATGCTATTCTTAGCAAATGTTTATGTGCACAAACTAATAGGAAGTTATTTTAGCAATACTTTTTTTTGGATATTGGATAGTGTAGTATTTCTTAAAAATATATCATTGTGTTTGGGAAAATTATTAACCAGCTATACATCTCTTCATCAATTAAGAACAATAATTTAGAAACACAATGGGAAATGATTCCATGAAATTCAAGATTAAATGAATAATTCTCAAAGGTAAACCTGATGACTATTATATTTTAAAAAACTTCTTCTTGTGAATTAGGTGGAGGTTTATATTTCAGATAGTTGATATTGCATTAAACAACTTAGATTGCCCTCTCTTTGATTTCTTGTCTCCCTCTTGTAGAATACTAACCTCCTTTCCACCCAAGTTCACACTGCTCTACCCTCACGTCGATTGCTTCAGCTTCCCACCCCCAACCATCAAAGGTTGTTTCTTTGGGGAGGAAAACCTTTGCTTTAGCTTTTTCTTGACAACAGTGGTCTCATACAATGTTTGCCCTTCCGCGATTGACTACCTTCTCTTGGCATGAAGTCTGTCCATGGGCATCATGGTTGAAAGGTGATAGGTCCTCTTTTTCTCTGCCTTGACTGCATTTAGTACTGATTCTTTGTTTCAGTTTTCAGGGATTTTGTAATAACATGCCTTTTGGTGTGACTTTCTTTGGAGTTATCAGGATTGGGAGCCCTTCCTTGGTATTTTTCAGTGCTCCCAAGGGAAATACTCAGCCTAAATTGGGGCCCAGTGGATTAGCATGTTCAAGGTCGACCAGTGCAGCCTGAGACTAGAAGTTTCAGTGAGCAGAGCTGGGGGTTGCTCAGCTGAGAGACCAGGGCCAGCACCATGCCAGGCGGATCACTTGGAATGCCTCCTACTGAGTCCTTTCACCTCTTCTTCTGTGTCTGCCGCCTGGCACAAACCGTGTCTTTGAAGAGCCAAAAATTCAGTAGGAATGATGACAGCTCTTCAAAACGGAAGTGAGAGAAACCTTCGTGAAACAAGAAAGAGAGAGGCCGAGAGCGCAGGAGAGCAAGGTGATCTCAAGAGAAAAGGAAGTCACAAATGATCATCAGAGACACGCACGGATGAACGCGAGCATCTGAAGACGGTAGAAACATGAGCTGAAGTTAACCTGGTAGAAAGGAGCCCTGGTGTGGCGGGTTGTGAATTGGGCTGCTGAACACAGGATCAGAAAGTAGGAACCACCAGCCCCCTCCCCCCCCACCTCTCCCGGAGAAAGACGAGGCGCTCTGCTCTTGTACAGACTGGCTGCCTCGGATACCCAGAAGGCGGGGTTCGACCTTGTCCCATAGGGTTGCTCTGACCCAGTGAGTTTTTTGTGTTTTGTTTTGTAAACCAAACAGAGCACCAGTCTTGCACTTTGGGGTCTGTGCTCTGTTAGAGGCAGTCATTCTAAAAAATCTGTCTTGATTGGTTTCTTCATCTCAAATCTCTCTTCAAACGTTGCTTCTCTTTCCCTTGACTTTTGGCATCCCTTCATCCAAACCATTGTCATGGACCATATTTGGTCACACGGAGTCACTATAGGACACAGTAGAACTGCTGTGTGGGCTTTACAAGGCTGTCACCTTCATGGAACCGGATGGTCACACCTTTCTTCTGCAGACTGGCTGATAGGTTTGAACTCCCACCTTTCAGTCAGCAGTGGAATGCCAACCCCATGCCCATCAGGGCTCCGTTAGCCCTTCACAAACTCGCTGTCATCGAGTCCATTCTGACTCAGAGCCATTCTATAGGGCAGGGTAGTAATGCCTCTTTGGGTTTCTGGGCCTGTAAGTCTTTATTTTCAGCACCCTCTTTTTCCTTTAGTGCACCTAGTGGGTTCGAACGGCTGACCTTGAGGTTAGCAGCCCAAAGTGTGACCCACTATACCTCCTTTAGTCTGTCAGA
>NW_022106189.1:37554652-37576293 GCF_000313985.2 Echinops telfairi
TGTTCATCGTGTTTGTTTATAATCATTTTCCCCCAAGTCAGTAGTAGAGATTCTTGGTACAGTGGTTAAGTGATCAGCTGCGAACTAAAAGGTTGTTCGTTCGGATTCACAGCCTCTCTGCAGAGAAAGATATGCTAGTCTGTTCGCATGAACACTTATTACTTTGGGAGCCCCATAGAGTAGTTCCACTCCATTCTACAGTGTGGCCATGAGTTGGAAGGAACTCAACAGCAGCAGGTGTGGGAACAGAAGTGGTTGTTTGTGTCATCAAGGGGTGTCGACTGATGTCGAAACCTTATGTTTTAAGGGAATGAAAACTTAAGTACAAGAGAACAAAACCGGCCCAGTTCTGGGCCCTCCTCACAATCGTTGCTCTGTTTGAGCCCACGGTTGCAGCCACTGTGTCAAACCATTTTAGCGACGGTCTTCTTTTTTTGCCTGTAATACAATTATTGATAAAGTAAGATTTAAATCTACCATTTGACATTAAAAATATATATTTTATGTCTCTTCTGTCTCTACTTTTGTATGATTGCTTTTGGTCTTGTTATTCTCTACTGTGCCATTTAAAATCCATATATTTTTTGTTTATTTTACTATAGTTTTTGAGTTTTTTTAAAAACAAGAAAACTCTAAGAATTACAATTACTGGTACTATGTTGTATGCTATATGTTACTATTTCTACTTCAGATTATTAAAAACGTTGTATCTATCAAGCCAAACTCACTGCCATCGAATCAATTCTGACTCAAAGGGACCCTATAGGGCAGGATAGAACACTCTTATGAGTTTCCAAAACTGTAACTCTTAATTTTTTAAATTATTAATTGGGAGTTAATACATATATCATATCATTCCATAGTTAATCATGTCAAGCAATATTGTACAATTGCTCCACAATTCGTTTCCAAACATTCTTTTCCTTCCTGGACTACTTGACAGCGGTAGACTATAAGTCTCTATGGGAGTAGAAAGCCTAGTCTTCCACCCCCTACCATTGCCCTGAGGCTGGTGGTTTAGAACTGCTGACCTTGCATTTATCAGCCCAATGTAGTGATTGCACTATGCTACCAGGGCTCCTTTATAGCTCTATTATTGCTTCTACATAGCTCTATTATTTTGTGCTGTTATTCTAAAACAAATTATACATTTATATATCATAAGGACATCAACATTACTTTAGATTGCCTTGTGTAGTTTTCTTTTAAAATAGCAGGAAAAAGAGTTACGAACAAAAAATATAAATATGTATAAATTAAGTTTTATATTTACTTAATTACGTTTACCGACTCTTTATTTCTTGATGTGGATTTGAGTTACTGTCTGGTATCCATTCATTTCCGCCTGAAGGATTCCATTTACTATTTCTGATAAGGCAGATCTGCTAGGAACAAAATCCTCTGTTTTTATTTATAAGGGAATGTCTTGATCTTTCTTTCATTCGTTTAAAAAATTAATTTTAGAGCAGTTTTAGATTTGCAGGAAAAGTGTAACGATAGTCCAAATGTTCCCATATACCTCTCCCTTTCAGTTTCCTCTTTTATTAATAGCTTATATTATGATGACATATATGTTGTGAATGAACACCTTATGTTATGTTTATTAACTTAAGTCCATACCTTCTATAGACTTTGAAAGTTTTTACTTACTGTTATTTTCTATTCTAGGATCCCATTTAAGAAGCTATAGCACGCGGATTCATTGTTTCCGTAGGCTCCTCTTAGCTATGATAGTTTCTCAGCCTTCCTTTGTTATTGATAACCTTGACAGTGCTGGGCAGGTGTTATGTAGAGTACAAAAATAAGGTTTTTGTGTGCCCTTTTTGTGGTTACATTGGCATTGTGGCTTTGTTGTTGTTAGGTGCCATCAAGTTGGTGCCAACTCAGAGCGACGAAATGAAACCCTGGTGCTGGGCGAGCCTCACAATCACTCTTACGTTTGAGTCCGTGGTTGCAGCCACGGTGTCCAGCCATCACGTTGAGCGTCTTCCTCTTTTTGGCTGTCCTTCTACTGTACAAAGCACGATGCCCTCCTACAGGGAGTTTGGGGAAGGAAAAATCACCAAGGTCTAGTGTCATTTTCATCACATATTATCACCGTAGATGTTGCCCTTGATCACCTCAATGAGATAATGTTTCTCAGGTTCTCCTATCAAGTTTTTATCCCCCGCCCTTTTCCATATTGTGCTCTTGGATAGAAAGTACTATGTGTGACCTGAGCTTCAGGAGTGGGGGGCTATGCTTCACCTTCTTCAGGGTGGGGTGTCTATGTACATTTTTGGAATTCTTTGGTGTGGGGGATTTGTCTCATCTCCCATTTGTCTATGCTCTACTAGAACGTAGTCACATTGCTTGCATTCTTGGCTTGAGCTTTGAGTGTACTCTTGTTTCTCCTCCCAATTTAAATTGAACTCTGCCTCTCCCTTTAGAGGTAGCAGAGTAACTAGTAAAATGATTGTAAACATATGGTCTGTGTTAATGTGATCATTTGCTTCCTCATTATGGATGTAGTATGACCATTAACATCTAGCTGCCTAATTTCCCAATAACCATTGAAAAATTAGAACTGCATCATTGCCACTATAGTACTCACCATAATAATTTTGTATTTCTAAAAGCATTTAATTTTTACAACAGGATGCAAATCATTTGTCTTTTGTATTACTTTGATTTTGGCCTATATCAGTGCAATTGGTTTGTGAATTATGTTTCTGTATTAAAATTAAAATCTTACTGTTAACATTTTTTTATGTAAAAGATAAGCTTTTCAGATTTCCCCCTCCTTCCATGAAATTAATGTTTATTTTTTTCTCTTAATATCTGTCATTACGTGCTATCCAGTTGGTCCAAACTCAGAACCGCACTGTGGACAAGAGAATGAAAAACTGTCCTTTCATGAACTGTTCTCAAAATCTGTGCTATATTTGAGCCATTAATCACCATATCAATATCTTTTTGAAAGTTTTTCTCTTTTGCCCAGAACATCTGCTTTGCCAAGCATGCTATCCTTTTCCCAGGGCCGGACCCTTCCCGATAGCATGTTTAAAGTAATTGAGACAAAGTCTCACTCTCCTTGCTTCTGAGGAGCATTCTGGCTGGACTTCTTCCAAAATAGATTGACTTGTTCTTCTGGCAGTCATGGTGTATCGACAATATTCCTCATAGCTCAAAGGCATCCATTCTTCTTTGACTCCTTATCCATGGTTTCGCATGTGCATGTGTCTGAGACAATTGAAAAAGCCCCCGACTTGGTCCTCAGGGCGCCATCTTTGCTCTTTAACACTTGAAGGAGGTTGTTGGCAGTTGGTTTGCCCAGTGCCACACATCATTTGCTTTCTTGACTGTTGCTCTCCTGGGTGTTTATTGTAGACAGGTACAATGAAATCCTTGACATGTTCAACGTTTTCTTTGTTAATTGGGATGCAGCTGGTTAGTCTGTCTGTGAGGATACTGCTGAGGGGTAATCCAGACTGAAGGCTGCATCAGTGAGTGCTTCAGCTAGTCTTCCCTTTTAGCCTGCAAGGCGGGGTCAATTGCATATTGCAGGTCCTTAAGAAGTCCTCCAGTTCCCAATGCTGCATTCTTCTCCACATCGTCCAGCTTCTTGGTGCAAGGATACATCTGACGTGTACTTTTCCTGAATTTCAACCACATGGTCTCCTCTTCTTCTGGTCAAATAACTACCCATTGGTTTATATAAAGCAGGGGTGTCAAACTGGCAGCCTGTGGGCCACATGAGAGCCCCGGGTAATTCTTTGTGGCTCACGATGCCTTGAAATAAAATATAATGAGGGAATTGTGTGTACAGTATTGCCTCGATCTCCCCTAAGTGCTATTTTCTTCATAACAAATTTTCTTATTTCCATTTTATTTCAGAGCATCGTGGGCCACAAAAAATTACGTCGGGGGCCGCATGTGGCCCGCGGGCCACCAGTTTGACACCCCTGCGTTCCACATGAGTACTTACGAAGTATTCTGGAATTCTTATTCTTCGCAATGTTATTCATACTTGATTGCCCTTGCAAAGGCAACAAAATACAGGTAAATATTTTTCTGGTATTCTATTTTTAGGCAGGATCTACCTGACATCAACAATGACATTCCTTGTTCCCTATCCTCTTGATGCGTTTTCGGTAATTCCCTGTTGAGGTACTGTGGCAACCATTTCTCAGCTATCGTCAGCAAACGTGTACTTGTGTGTGATATTAATTATGTTGTTCGATAAGTCCTACATTACCTTAAATCATTTTTTGTTGGAATGGACCTAGATGAGTGAGTGCTTCCAGTGTAGCACTCATTTGTTGAAACATTTCACATGGTATTCTGTCAATCCCCGGAGCCTTGGTTTTTGCCAAGGTTTTGGCAATTTGGACTTTTCCCCTCATTACTGTTGTTTATTGATCACATGCTACCTCTTGGACTGGTTGAATGTCAATCAATTCTTTATGGTATGGTGACACTGTGTATTTCTGCCATTGTCTTTTGTGCCTCCTCTGCTGATCAATATTTTGCCCATAGAATCTTTCAGTATTTCAGCTTGAGGCTTGAATTTTTTCTTCATTTCTTTCAGCTTGAGCTATGCTGAGCATATTCTTCCCTTTTGATTTTCTAGCTCCAGGTTTTTGTCCATTTCATTATAATTCTTTACTTTGATATCTTCTGTTCAGCTAATCATTTCTTGCATTGGCTTCAGTTACTGTACAGTCAAGTTGCAGAATACCTCCTGGCACTTATTTTTATCTTTGTTTTTACTGATCTTTGAATGATCTTTTTACATTTTCATTTGGTCTAGTGGTTACGAGTTGGGCTGTGATCCACACAGTCAGCCGTTCGAAACCACCAGCAGCTCCGTGGGAGAAAGCCTGGGCTTCTTACTCCCATAAACAGTTCCAGTCTCAGAAGCCCACAGAGGCCACTATGAGTCAGCATTAACTAGATGGCAGTGAATTCTTGGGAATGGCTTTAAAGTCACATGGGATAAACTCCGTGTCATAGTTTGTCTCTCATAGATGTGTTTTAATTTTCTTCAGCTTCACCTTGAACTTGCATGTGAGCAATTTCTGCAGTTGGCTCCTGGTCTTGTTCTGACTGATGATATTGAGTTTCCCTATCTTTCCACAGAAGTAGTTATTTGACTCCTTTTTTATGTCTAGGCCCATATTAGAGCTTTAAAATATCATTATCTACATGCATATGGTAAAATAGCCACATTTTTCATACTTTCTTTAAATTGCTTCCACAAATCACCCAGAATGAATTCATACTGGGTACACAGGGATAATTCATTATTCAGTGGGATAAAATGCTCATGGAGCTGAAGAATTTTGTGTGTGCCTGCGTATGGAAGCATATGCGATCTTTGTAATGGTTTTCACATTGAATAATAACACATTCGGAACTGCTCATGTTCACAGCGCTCCTACTTGCATGCCCACACAGGAGCACGGACTCACCCACCATATTCACATACACACACGCGTACACGTGAGGAGGCTTAAAAAAACCAATAATCATTTTTTTTTAATGGTTCACTCTATTTTTAGAAAGAGGGGGCAGAACCACTATAGAACTACTCAAATGGCTGGAGAAGATAAAAAACAAACAAACAACAAGAAAATTAAAAAGAAATAAATAAAATAAAAATAAAAAAGAACTACTCAAATGTATGCAAGCAAAATCAAAAAGCCTCTCGGTACATTCTGTGATGAAATCCTGGCCAATCCAGTTGGCAGCAGAGAACAGAACGACCCTGTCTAGTGTTGGAGTGGGTGGAGGGGTTGGGTTTGTCTTCATCTTGAATAAGAATCCATGCTTTAAAAAAACACACACAAAAAAAATTATTGGGGGCTTTGTATAGTTCTTACAAAAATCCATGCATCCATTATAACAAGCACATTTGCACATGTGTTGCCATCATCATTTTCAAAACATTTTCTTTCTACTTGGTATCAGTTCCTCTTTTTTATACCTCCCTCTCCCACACTCCCACCCTCATGAACCCTTGATAAATGATAAGTTACTATTGTTTTCATATCTTACACTGCCCATTGTCTCCCTTCACCTATGTTTCTGTGGTTTGTCCCCTTTAGGGAGCGGGTTACATGTTGATCATTGTGATTGGTTCTCCCTTTCTCCCCCTACCTTGCCCCTACCCTCATGGTATCGCTACTCCCATTACTGTTCCTGAGGGGTTAATCTGTCTTGTCTTCCATGTGTCGAGAGCTCTTATCTGTACCAGTGTACATGCTCTGGTCTAGCCGGATTTGTAAGGTAGAACTGGGGTCATGATAGTGGGCAGGGGTGAAGGGGAAGCACGAAAGATCTAGAGGAATGTTGTATGTTTTACCAGTGCTGTGCTATACTGCACCCGGGCTGGCTCATCCCTTCCTTGTGACCCTTCTGTGAGGGAATGTCCAGTAGTCTACAGATGGGCTTTGGGAAATCCAGGACCTTTGAGTACAATTTTCCCACTCACTTTTTGAAGCCCCATTGTATATGCACACTCAATATTCATCTACTCATTCTCACAGCCATATGCAAGTACCAATAACTATTTGAACACAGCCTTAAAACTATCTATATTTCTTTTGACACATAGCAAACTTGTTTTTTATTTTCACTAATATTCAAGGCTCAATATTCTGAAATTTAGGCTGTCGTTCAACATCAATGTGAATAAATGAGCTATGCAGTTTATCTTGAGATATAGTAAATGCTTCTATTAGATTCCAACTTTTATTTTTAGATATTTGGTTAATTTTAAAAGTGGGCACATGACAAAATAATAATAATTTATAAACTATCAAGGGTTCATGAGGGAGGTGGGTCAGAGAGGGAGGGGAAAATGAGGAACTGATACCAAGGGCTCAAGTAGAAAGAAAATGTTTTGAGAATGATGATGGCAACAATGTACAAATGTGCTTGACACAGTGGATGGATGGATGCATTGTGATAAGAGTTGTATGAGCCCCCAATAAAATGATTTTTTAAAAAGACAGGGTTTAATCATGTTTTCCTCCCAAAGAGAGTAAATGCTTAGTCACCAATAAAATATATTTTCCATTAAGATTATAGCTACATGCACAATGATTCTACTTATTCTAAATGTTAGACTAGGTTTCTAATGCTTCTATTTTTATTGGTGCTTTTTATATAATAGGTTTTTATTTCATGAAAATTTGCCCCATATCCAATCTAAACAAGTACTCCACATATTCCAATCCCATCCAGCTCAGGGCATCTGGGCATAGCTGCCTAGGTTGTGCCCAGAATCCAGTGGTGACTACAACCCCATCTTCATTTTGGAGAAAAATCAATCTGCAGAGAGATGAAGGCATGTGCCGAAACGGTCAAAGCCTGCCCCAGACTTCCTTGTTTAGAAACCCATTGTCATCAAGCCAATCTGGATCCAAGAGCCCCAGTAGGAGGGCCGGTGTTGGGTTGGCAGAAAGAAGAGGCGAGATGGGATGTTCCTTCTGACTTTTCATGCAGGCCATTGGAACTTTCTGTGCGTCTGTCCTTTGCAACTTTCAGAACTTGGGTTTCAAGAGACCTTAGACCTTAATCTTTAGTCTTCCTTTCTCCAAATAGTCCTTTAGACGGGAGCAACCGGACGTCCAGAGGGGACAGCTTGCCTAAGATCATATAAAAACAGCTGTGTCAAAGCCAGAGCAACAGGAATAGTCACCCTCTGGTTCCTAATTCAGGGCGTCTTCTGTGACTGCGTGAGGGTGTCTAATCACCCATTTGAGGAGTGAGTCAACATGCGGCTGCTGCTTCTCCCCTCGCTCAGTCCTGAATGCCTGCGTAGGGTGAGCACCATCATAACCATTCTGTAGAACCGGAAGTTTCCTTCTCTCCAGTCTCTCATCTCCTACTCATCACCTTGTGCCCAACGGTGAATGGTATGCCAGAACCCTGGTGTGTGTGTGTGTGTGTGTGTGATGCATATCAAATTGCTATGATTCGTTCTTATTGGTGGCTCACTTCAAATGAAGGAAGCCTTTGAAATCGTGTTCATACGCATGTCTATTTTCCAGTTCTAAAACTGTGAAAAGTGGACTCTGTGGAAAGGGCTCTTTCAGTTTCAAAAGCATGCACAGAACATCCTTTACTCAAAATTCACGTGGGCTAAGACTCTAGTTGACACAAAATTTTTTTCTTTATTCCCCTCCCCCAGAATGTTTAAAAGGGAGCATATGCTCAATATTTTTATGATTTGCATGAATTTCATAAGAAACTCCACTGCATTATTTTTGCTTGGGAATATGAAGCAAAAGGAGCATCTGGGAATTGAGAACATCCCCAAGGAAGGCCTTGCCAGGCTGTTGGCTGATGGGACTTCAAGCAATTTGGTGCTCCGGCAAGGAAGTGGCCTTGATTGAATCTGTTCTCTCTGTGCTCTACTCTTTGCTTATCACTCACAGAGAAGGCCAGCTGTGTTGGAAGATTTTCATGAAGAGTGTATGCATAATTTGAAGTCGTACAATGTAACGAATAGTTATCATTCAGAAGAGTTTAACTTTAATTTAAAGGTACAGGTAGATGTTTGATACCTGTTTGATTGTCCCTTTTAATTTTGCCTGGTAGGCTGTGGAATGTAAGAGGGAGGTAGAAATATCTTTGATATCCAACACTATTTATTTCTAACCTTCTGTATGGATTGCTCTTCAACATAAAGAAAACAAAACCCCAAATCCTCACAATTGGACCAATAAACAACATCACAATACGTGGAGAAAAGACTGACGTAGACAAGGATTTCATTCGACCTGTATCCACAGGTCACCATCAATGGAAGTGGTAGTCAAGAAATCAAATGCCATATTGGGAGAATCTGCTACAAAAGACCTTTGCTAGACAGCAAAGATGGTACCTGGAGGACTAAGGTGAGCCTGACCCAAGCCATGGTATTTTCAGTGGCCTCCTATGCTGGACCGTGAATAAGGAAGACCCAAACAGCATGGTTGCTTTTGAATTATGAGCTTGGCAAAGAATGCTGCACATACCATGGGCTGCCAGAACAACAAACACATCTGTCTTGGAAAACGTACAGCCAGACTGCTCCTTGGATGAGAGGATGGCGGGACTCGGTCTCTTGGACTTTGGACATGGTATCAGGAAAGGGCATGAGCACGTCATGCTCGGTAACGCAGAGGCTCAGAGAACACTGGGAAAGCCTCAATGAGCTGGAGCAGCACAGCGCCCACAGCAATGGGCTCTAATGCAGCAAAGATTACAAGGCGTGTGTTCCGATGGTCCAGGACTGAGGAACGTCTTTTTCTCTGGCACAAAGGGGTTGCTATGAGACCGAATGTACTGCATGGCACCTACCAACAGCAGCAGCTGCCTTTCCTGAAGACTTTCCTGCTACTCCTCTTCGTCGTACGCTCTCCAGTTGGACATAGAGCACCATTCTCGCCCAGCATGCCACCTATCATTTCAAAGTAATTAGAAAGCTGGTGATTACAAAAACATCTTAATAACATTCTCATTTTAAGACCATTTCTTTGGATAATTTTCTGAAAATGAAGAAGCAATAGTAATGTGTGGGCATTTGATACTAAGTATTTAAAGCCTCTACTAGTTTGAGATTAATATTTATACAACTTTTATGGATAAAAGAGTTAAAATTTAATGAAAATGGCTCAAATTATATCAGTGTTTTTATTAGACCGACCCATGTAATTGTGAAATATAAATTATGTAGTTTTCATTGATCTCTGACAAGTTTTTAGATGGAAACATGACTGATGGGGTGAATGTTTGTGGACTTTGGAATTATTATGATATGAAATTTAATAGAGGCTTTGGGACCTACTAGCTGAGAGAGCTTCAGAAAGTGAACTTTACTTTACAATTATTTCTTTACTTAGTTAGTGACCCTGATAATTCCTGCCTTGCTAATGTCTGAAAGTCTTAGTGACATGCAGGTTTAAGTGCCTACCTAATAGTTTAGTAAAGTGATAATAACAGAAAAAAGAATAAGGTAACCCCTGTGAGTAATATACTAAATGTTACGTGAAACAGCTAATATTGACCCCAGTTTTTTAAAAAAAACTGTGTGTGTTCTAGTTCCAAAATATTCACTTGTATATGTCATCTCTCAGTAAAAGTGAAGATGGTTCAGTTGCTTTCTATTCTAGGAATTTAGCTCTTTAGATGGGTGGGAGATGAGGTTAAAGTCAAACAAAAGGCCTAATGAGTGAGTATTTCTCAATGCCTTTATAAAAATCACACTGTTAATAAGGTGGCTTAATTTCTTTGCTAGAAGCACTGATGCATATTTCATTCCTTTCAAGTATTTCCTTTTTCAGAGCCAGAATGAAAATATAATAATTGCATAGCCCATGATTAGCCAGCTGCTTAGCTGCCTAGCAATTCTGTCTTTCGGCGTATTTCATGCTCTGTCTTTATTTGCCAGCAGTGGACAGCAGGTCGGCGAGATGAGTTGTGGGTAGGCAGTGCATTGTGGAGGTCGGGGGCACACTTGCTGCCCTTCTAATGGCGTAATAGAGTTACTGGCAGCATGCCTGTGTAGTTATAAAAGCTGAAGATGACAAAAAGGCCCATCGACAATTCACGAAGTGAGCCCTCTTGGTGGAGATAACAGCTGCTGTCCTCAGACTGGTTTTGTAACTGCGTCTCTCTGGCTTTAAGCCCGAGCCTTTGTTCAAGGAGGTCCAGTGGACATTTCCCAGAACCCGCCCCGCTATCCCTTAACCTCACAGGGAGAGAGTCTGTCCCGTTCAAAGACAACTCCAACCCAGAGCAGCCAGAAAATATAAACTCACTGCCACCCAGTCCGTTCCGACTCAGCTACCCTATGCATAGGGTTTCTCAGACTGTCAATCTTTGTGGGAGTAGATAGCCTCTTCCTTCTTCTTAGAAGCAGTTGGTGGGTTTGAACTGCTGACTTTGTGTTTAGTAGTCCAATGCTTACCCTGAGGTCAGGGAATATTTCAGGAAGAGGGGCTTCAACTGATGGTCAAGGCCAGGCTGCCCGGTTTTCCAGGCTTGCACCCACGTGGTGCTTCAATCCCTGGCACATCCGCCGTTCTTGACTTTAAAGAATGCTCAGTGTTCGCGGTGCTTTTCCCATGATCCTTCCTTCCTCCCTCGCTCCCATAACGAAGTCCAGCGAGAGCTCCGCCTAGGAGCGTTTTAAGGTTCCTGGTTGATTTATACTCTGATTTTTCAAAAGTACATCCCAAAGCAGGTTCACTTTTTTGGGGTTGTTTAAATAGCCACCAGGGAGTCATTTAGTACTCTGCAGCACTATCAGAAATGAGCACGTTCCAGAAAGAAATGTAGATGAAATAATACCAAGGCGCTTTTCAGACAAAAAGCACACCCCAACCCTCCCACTGCCTTCCAGTGAGTGGCTCCTACGCAGCGAGCCGCTGCAGGACAGAGTGAAGCTGCCCCGAAGGGTTTCCAAGTCTCTAAATCTTTACGAAGTCCACGGCCACCCCTCTCTCGTCCAGAGCTGCTGGTTACAGTCAGCAGCCAAACGCTTTAACCACGGCCGCCGGGGATCCTTGGGCAGATGTCAGATGTGTACTGCGATGAAGGCCGAGGGGGAGAGAGAGAGAGAGAGAACTGTTGGGCATAGGAAACTGGAATTGATTCGGATCCAAAGGTACATGTGTACAGGGATGCGCGTGTATACACTCAGCCCTCTATCTTTAGATTCAACCAACCCTGGAAGGAATACATTGTAGGGTGCGGGAAAGACAGAAAAGCAACGAGGCAGTTAAAGAAACATACACTAAGCGGGAGCATAGAGTGCTATTTCCGTATCAGTGACATGTATTAGGTATATATGTAATATGCAATGACAAAGTGACTAAGAGGCCATGTTTAGGTTATATGCATATACAATCCCATTTTACCAGCATACAAGGGCGCTTCAAAAGGTTTGTGGGAAAATTCTTTTATCTTTGAATTCCATTTTTCCCTCCAGGAACATTTTGAAGCCCTCTCGCATGAAGGATGTAAGCATTTGGGATCTTGGGGGGCTCTGGAACTGAGGGACAGCCGTTTATGTATTTTATATCGCGTTAGAGAGCGAGTGTGGGTATTTTCATGTCAGCGTTTTAGAAGGGTGAATAGTTGCTCTGAAAAGCTGTCATATTTACATAATGAAGGGACTGGGACTGGGTTCGGGAAAGTGAGCCTCAACCGAAGTCGGGGGAAACGTCCTGAAATTTGAAGGACAGTCTTGCCAGCAAGTGTCTCGCCCCCTTTTCAATTATGCCAATCGCTTGCCCTGGCGCAGATCATGGGGAGGTGCCTGCTTCTCTCTGTCTGCTGGCACACACTAGCCTAGCATTTTGAGGAAGGACACGTTGACCAAAGATTCTACAGAAGCAATCTGATCAAAAGGGGCACCTGCGGAGCGGAATTTCAAGTTCTGATGAAATCCAGACTTTCTGGAGCCACGGAAGCCAGATGAACTCCTGAAAGGATTGCCCTGGGATAATGCAAAACTTTAACTAACCCCACCCCCCCTCAAAACAAAACCAACCACACATACACACTATAAAAAACCCTGGAGTCTAACAAACAAACAATCGTTTAGGTTAACTAACAAAGACTGTCTGCCGTGAGCACCGTCCTCTTTAAAATCTGTCTACATGGGATCCTATCGACAACCAACATTTCCAAAGAGTAGGAATCGTAGGGGAGTTTATGATACTGGGAGCAGAACGCCTTGGCCAGGGAGCGTGAGATGGCCGCACCGTTAGAATTCATCCAGGTCACGAAACTTGGTGTTTTTGCTGTATGGAGTCTCAACAACAACAACAAAACAAAACAAATGATTTAGAAATGAACAGGAAATCTTCAAAGAAAAAAGAAAAGGTGAACAATAATCCCTGGATTGTTTTCTCCTGATGTTTAACGTACCGCGGAGCTGCTTCGTGCCAGGCAGTGGTCGGCAGGCGTCCCTCCCAGCAGCTGGGTGGACTGTGCTACACTGCCGCCTGCATCTTCCCCCAACCCACGGCTGTATTAGACCGCCTTCTGAGCCCAGCACCTCCTCTGTACAAGACACTGTGCTCCTTGTTGGGGGCACACTTTCCATCTTCCAGAGGCCACAGTGAAAAGAAAAGAGAGCTCACACAACTGGCTGTGATGGGAAGTGCTGCGATAGTCAAAGAAGGAAGGAAACTGTGGTTGGGGTACCAGTGACCTAGTGCTGCTGTCACACAGATACCCCCGAGGGTGGCTATTGAGAACAGACTTCTGTTTTCTCACAAATGGGGAGGCAGAAGATGCAAATCAGGGTCCCGAAGCATTGGATCCTTGCTGGTAGGCGGTCCCTTGATGGAAGACAGTCCTTACACGGGGTCTGCCTTCACCTGTGGAGTGCACCTCTGTGTCTAATCTGCTCTTTCTGGAAATCAGCAGTGATTAGGTTTAGGGCGCACACATGACTGGAGAGACTTCATTAACATAACAAAGAAAAGTCCTATTGCCAAGCAGGATTCCATTCACAGGTATCAAGATTAGGTTCTGAATATATATTTGGGGGGTGGGGCACAGCCCCTAAAGAAAAGCTTTGGGGTATTTGTAATGAATCCTCAAGGCTACAAAACAAATACAAGCGACCAACACAGGACCATTGCTGTCCAGTCCATTCTGACCCATAGTGACCACGCAGGGCAGAGCAGACTGCCCCGTTGGGTTTCTGAGGCTGCAAACCTTTACAGCAGCGGTTCTCAACCTGTGGATCGCAACCCCTTTGGGGGTCGAATGACCCTTTCACAGGGGTCACCCGATTCATAATAGTAGCAAAATGACAGTGATGAAGTAGTAACAAAAATAATTTAATGGTTGGGGTGGGTCACACTACATGAGGAACTGTATGAAAGGGCTGTGGCATTAGGAAGGTTGAGAACCACTGCTTCACAGGGAGTCTGGGTGGTATTGTGGTTTCACATTCAGCTACAATCCCTAAGGCCAGTAGTTCAAAACCATGACCTGCTCCGAGGGAGATAGATGGGGCTTTCTACTCCTGTCCACAGTTACAGTCTCAGAAACTCACCGGGCAGTTCTACCCTGTCCTGTAGGCTGCTTATGAGTTGGCATCGACTCTGTGGGAACAAGAAACCGTTCCAGGAGCAGAAATCGTCAGCTTTCAGCGTTGGAGTAGCTGGTGGATTTGAACCATGGACTTTGTGGTTAGCAGCCCAACATTAGCCCAGAAGGCCACCAGGGTTCCTCATCCTGGATGCTAGATAACATTTTATTCACAGGGATGCACTATGAGTAGGCTGGAAGTAGGAATGCTGATGGGTGAAGACATGGGCGATTTAGAGTGTGGCTCTTCACAATCAGGGTTGCCCAAAAGAATGAAGCCCCATAAAAATATAATGTGATTAAAATATATATATATATATAATGTGATTATTTTCTCAATTCTTCCCCAAATAGTAAACACTAACTCAAAAATTGAAACCCACTGCCATTGAGTCGATTCTGACTCATTGGGACTTATGTAGGGTTTCCATGGCTGTGAATGTTTACAGGGACATATGGCCTTAACCTGCTGCTTTGGAGTGGCTGGTGAGTTTGAACCATGGACCTTGCGGTTAGCACTCCAAACTGGGCAGAGTCATCAGGGATCCTTATCTTGATGCATCGGAAATGAATTCATTGCATATGAATTAATATGAACTCAGGGCTGTTCAGGGCCTCTGAGTGGAATTCGACTCACCCTGAATCCCTATGACAACAGAATTGTCCCATTTCTGGGGTTTCCTGGGTGGTAATCTTCATGTGAGGAGCCCTGGTGGCGATGTTGGGTGAGGGTTGGATTGCTAATGGCAGGGCCAGTGGTTCGAACTCATCTGCTCATGTAAAGACTTACAGCCTCAGAAACCCTATATTTGTTGTTGTTGTTGTTTAGGTGCCCTTAGTTGGTTCTGCCTCATAATGACCCAAGTTCAACAGAAAGAAACATTGCCTGCTCCAGCATCATCCTCACGATTGTTCCTATGTTTGGGTTCCTTCAGGTAGCCACGGTGCCCACCCATCTTGTTAAAGGTCTTCCTCTTTGTAACGGCTCCTCTGCTTTACGAAGCGTGATGTCCTTCGCCAGGGAACGACTCTCTTGACAACACATCTGAGGTGTGTGAGACTGTGTCTCACCATCTGTGCCTTTAAGGAGCATTCTGACTGTACTTCTGTCCAGACAGCTATGTTTGTCCTTCTGGCAGTTCAGGTATGTTCAATATTCTTCTTCAGCGCCGTAACTCAAAGGCATCGATTCTTCTTTAGGCTTCCTCAGTCAATGCCCAACTTTCACACGCCTAGGACTCACTCTTCCGGCCATCTGGGCAATACTGACTCACATTGACCCCTTGTGGACTTCGGAGACGGTAACCATTTACGGGAGTCGAAAGCACAGTCTTTCTCCTGAGTCGCTGCTGGTTTCCAATGGCCGACCACGCAGATCACAGCACGAGGCGATGAGAAAACCATGGCTTTGAGTCAGGTGCGTCTTAGTCCTCAAAGTAACATCCTTACTTTTTTAACACTTTAAAGAGGTCTTGTGAGCAGATTCGTCTAATACAACCCACTGTTTAATCTCTTGACTGTTGCTTCCATGGGAATTGATTGTGGATCCAAGCAAGATAAACCTTTGACAGCATCAATCTTTTCTCCTTTTATGATGGTGTTTCCTATGGGTCCAGTTGTGAGGATTTTGCTCTTCTTTACATTGAGCTGTAATCCGTACTAAAGGCTGCAATCCTGGGTCTCCAGCAGCACGCATTTCAAGTTCTCTTTAGTTTCAGCAAACAAGGCTGTGTCATTTGAATATCAAAGGTTGTTAATAAGCTCTCTTTCAATCCTGATGCCCCATTCTTTTGCATATAATCCAGCTTCTTTAGTGATCAGTATAAAATGAGGCTTTGCAAAAAAACAAAACAAAAGTCAATAATAACATATAATATAATAATAAGGGTTCCTGGGGGAGTCGGGTTGGGGAGGGAGGGGGTATAGGGGAGCTGATATCAAGGAGTTCAAAAAGAAAGAAAACGTTTTGAAACTGATGATGGCAGAAATTGTACAGTTATGCTTGATCTAATTGAATTATGAATTGTTACAATATGTATAAGAGCTCTCAATAAAATGTTTTTTTTTTTTAAAGGCTCTCTACTCCCATAAAGAGTGATAGTCTGAGAAAACCGCTGGGCAGTTCTACTCTGACCTGCAGGGTGGCCGGGAGTCAGATTGGTCTCAGTGGCAGTGATGCCCTGTACAGGGTGGTTATAAGTCAGAGTCAGTTCGATGGCAGTGGGTTTGGGTCGCATCATCCTTATGCAAGCAGAGAGCCAGGTCTTTGCTTCCATGGAGACACTGGTGGGTTTGAGCCTTTTGGTTACTAGCTGAATGCCTCCACCATTGAGCCACCTAGTAATGGGGTTCAAATTCTTTCTGGAAACCTGGGTTGAGAAAGGTTGCCTAGACTGTAGGTAATAAGGAGCCATGGAAAATATTTGAGTTGAAGTGTGATATGATACAGCTGTGTTTTAGGAAACCCTAACTGACAACAGTGTTCAGGATAATTTGAGCGATGTGAAACTAAAGATTATGAGATCTTTTATGAGATGAAAGGTAATTAAGGAAATGAAAATGGTAATCAAAAGGAGGTTATGGAGGCACAGGATTTAGTAATTCATTCATTTAAGACAAATATTTATTGGGCACCTCCTGAATGTCAAGTGTTGTGGCTGCCATGATGAGCAAAAATAGACATAGTTATTACAACCCAATGGGAAGTCAGACAGTAAGCAATTAACTGTACACATCCACGGTAAAATCTTAACACAGATAAATGCTGAGAAGGAATGTTTGTCTGTGCTTGTAGCAGGGGCCTAAATGCTACCATGAGCAAGTCTTTATGTATTTGGAGGAGTGGATGACAGCACAATTGAATGAGACTTTATTTGTACATGTTAAGTTTGGGATTTATTTTACTATTAGTGAGGGACTATTGACTATTTCTAATCAGGAACTAATGATAACAGTCTTCTATCACCTCTTCCTGGCCATGAGATCTTTATTTTAGTAATGGTGGGGGCTATATTACATCTAGTATACATTTTAATCCCAGAGCCTGTTTCCAATGATCGCAAAAAGCTGTTGTGTTGCTTTTCCGTTCCAATCCTTAGTAAGAATGATTCTGTGTAAGCTTTAATAGTTATTCCATAAGGGTGTAAACACACATCCAAACAGGATTTTCTCTTTTTATAGGTGGCACCTACACAATCACTGCATTCTATCTACTCTGTCTCCATCCTATTGTTTACTGTGGTAAAAGTTCTACCCATGCTCTGCGGGGTGAATTTTCTAAAGCTGCTGAAGAAGCAGAGCTACTGCTGGAACTCAAATAAAAATAAACACATACAGCCTAACCCCACACCCCTCCACCAAAAAAAATCAGACTTTCAAATAAAAGCTTAAACGTTTATGATGAATCTACTGTTGAAAGTCTTGTCAGAAGTATTTCTCATTTTCTAATACATTTTGGTCCTTTGGGAGCGTGTCTATTACAATTTAGTACCAAGATAATTGCCTCCAAGGAGTTGTTGTGGTTTTTTGGTTTTAAAATAGAGACTTCTACTTTGGCCTCATAGAAATTCTGGAACTAATTTGAAGATAAAGAATAATCAGTATATTTGTCTCTTTTGAGTTTGAGGCCTTAATTTTCTCCTATTTTTTACTGATCATGTTGTATCTATGCCTCCTTCAGTTGGCTTCTTCAAATCAACAACATCAACCTCAACAAGCCATTATGATTATTTTTTACTTATGTTTTTTAGCATCTACCTGGTTGAGACTCTCTCTATGACAGGGTCTGGGGGAAATCACAGACAGGAGCCATACTTTGTCTTTACCGGCAGTATTAGAGCGGGAACCAGTCTCCAGGGGAATGAAGTTCATTAGAAAGAACAAGGAGTCATCCAATCTCAATCTTGCTATTCCCAGTTTCTATTAAATCCAAAACACCTTCTGGGAAGATTCAGCAAAACAGACTCGGAGGTTTTGGCTAAATGTCATTATAGCTGAAAGTGTGTCTTGATCTCAATATGGGCTAAAAAGCATAACTTTAGCTTCCATGGTTTTAAGTGTTGTGAAACACATGCACGTGAATGCCTGGATTCACCAGGAGGAATTTGGAAACAAACAAACAAATGGCTGAACTGCTTTTAGCAAATCCTATTGAAAATGACAAAATTGTTAAAGGAAGAAAAACCAAACTTTTGTGAAAGGTTAATATTCATATGGGATGATGGGGTTTAACTAGATGGCAACACCTGAAATGTGTCTCTAGCTGGGTTGTCCAAATGTGGTAGTAACTAGCCAACGGTATTTCACTGCTTTCCTGGGATTTTCTCTGGAGTTGTCATTTTTCAAGCAAGGAGCACTGTCTGATAGCTCTCTTATCCCCAAACTAAACTTCTTCAGCCATCTCCCTGCCAGGCTGTGCGCAGAGAACAGGCATAGAACCAGAATCGTAGGGAGAGAAATGCCCTAAGGTTTTCCTCATCAGGATCTGCGCCTTCCATGAAAGAGAACCCAGTAAATCGTAGAATCACTCCTTCCATCCTTCTAAAATTGTTACGCTTTGCTTTTACTCAGTAGAAGCCAATGGTCAATAATGGTCCTCATGTTACACTTCCGAGCTACCTGGGGACATGTGCAACCTTGCCTCTGCCCAACAGGTCTTTGCATATTTATTACAGATACCACAGGAGTGAGAAAAATGTCCTCCCTCTCTAGTCCCAGATGGGGAGACATTATCTAACCCCGCGTCGCACTCCGATGACCTTAATGGTAACTAACATGCAGGAAGGACCCTTGGCAGTCCAGCGGGTAAACTGGCTACTCACCAAAAGACCAGTGGCTGAAACCCACCAGCTGGCCCGAGGGAGGAAGGTATGGCAGTCTGCTTCTGTTAGGATTTACACATGGAGTGCTAGGAACTCCATGGAGGCAGTCCTGCTCTGTCTTCCAGGGCTCTGAAGAGTTAGAATTAACTAAATGGCAAGGGGGTTCATTTTTTTGACCAGACAATGAGTTCTCAACGATCACTAGATGATGAACCAAGGGTTTTATTGACATTATTTCAAATGCAAACATGCAGCTAACAAGATTCTTACTGTTATTTCCAAGTTTGGCGGGGGAAAGACACTGGATGAGAGAGAAGCGGTTGCCATGGAGAGGAGCCCAGTCTGACCCAGAGTCAGCTTGGACCACACCGTTTGTGCTCCTTTGCCCTTCCTCACGCCTTTATATAAATTTCAAGCACATGCAGCTGGGTAAGTTGCAATTGTTTGTGTTTTTTCCTTTAATCTGTGCATCATGGAAATCACAAATACGGTCCTTTATGAGTGTAATTTGTAAAAAAAAAACAACCATTTAAAATCAAGGCTAAGAGGCAGGCAGCTAGAAGAAGCAGGTTTGTCTTCAAGCCTCATCTGGGATGGGACCAGTTTATTTCGGGGAAGTCTCACGTCTTCACATTCCCCAAACTTTTAGCTGAATCTAAAGAGCATTAAATTCTAAAGATTATTAAGATCATATAGTTCTGTGATTCAAAGATCATGAATTTATGATGGAGATGTAGTGTATAATGAATACATATAAAATATGTAACATGTGATAATCATGATGCATATAATATGTATTATATGGACATATGTGTGTTGTGTCATTATATATGCATATACATATATTTACACACATATATGTGTATATATATGAGGGAGCTTCAAAACTTCCATGAAAAATGGAATTGAAAAATAAAGGTATTTTTTCCATGAGCATTTTGAAACTCATATATATACTTACATACATTTTTACAGGGAGCATTTTTTACATCATTCTTTAAGAAAAAAGTACAAATTTATGATTGTCAGTAAAATATCGAAGCAAAAACCCCACTGCTATAGAGTCACTTCTGACTTCTTAGGGTTTTCAAGACTGTAAATCTGTCCTTGAGTGGACAGCCTCATCTTTCTCCCAGGGAGCCACTGGTGAGTTTGAGTGACACACCTTATACTAGCTGCCCAATGCCCAAGCCACAGCTCTACCAAGACTCTGTATACTCACTGCCACCGCCGAGGGGGTGCCGACTCATAGCCACCCTGTGGGGCAGGATAGAACTGCGCCGGTGAGTTTCCACGACTGTAACTCTTTGTAGAGTAGAAAGCCTCATCTTTCTCCAGAGCAGTGGCTGGGGGTTTCAAACTGCTGACTGCAGCTAGCAGGCTGACCCATAACCACTGCACCCTCAGGGCCCCTCAGACTCGTTCTAGTTATGTTTACCAGTGCGTGTAGTGTCACCTACCCAGTCCATTCCATAGCTTTTTAATAATGTCAGACATACTGAAGTCTTTCTCTGTATCCTGACATATTATTTTCTTTCCTTTTCTTCTCGGCAACAACAAAACTTAAAGCCTGGGATGTCTGGAATTTATTTCCAGACTCTATGACCTCAGCCAAATCACAGCAACGTCAATTTATAAAAGTTGTCTGATTATTCTGCAAACATTTATTACAACTTACGGTTTCAAAAACAAGGTTGGGAAGGCCCGTCTCTCAACTATTTTTCCCCTTCAGCCGGCTACAAACTTTGGTGAACAATTATATCTCATGATTGATGTATATTCCTGATTCCAAATTGATGTTGAAAACCTTTTTGTGTTTAAGGGACATTTTCATACTTTTCTCTGTGTCTTCCTTGCTAGTAACGTCGCCACATTTTCTCTTTCTTGTTTTTTAATTTTAAGTTTGCTGTTGATAGGTGCTGCTGGGTCTCTGCTGACTCACAGCGATCTTATGTGCAACAGAATAAAACGTTTCCTGGTCTTGTACTATCTTCGTAGTCGTTGCCACCTGAGCCCATCGTGAGAACCACTGTGTTAGTCTGTTTCCTCGAGGATCATGCTTGTTTTCACTGATCCTTTCTTTTATGAAGCATACGGCCCTTCTCCAGGGACTGGTCCATCTGGATGACTCGTCTAAGTATCTGAGACCTAAGTTTCGCCATTCTCAATTCTAAGGAGCAGTCTGGAGTGACATCTTCCAACACAGATTTGTTTGTTCTTTTGATAGTCTATGGTATATTTCTATTCTTCACCAATGCCATGATTCAAACACACCATTTCTTCTTTGACTTTCTTCATTCATTGTCCAGCTTTCATATACATCTGAAGTGATTGAAAACACCATGGTTTTGTGTCAGGTGAATTTTAGGTTTCAAAGTCACATCCTTTTAAGACGTTAAAGAGATCTTTTGCAACAAGTTGGCCCTATGCATTATGGGATTTGATTTCCTTTCTGCTGTTTCCATGGGTATAGATTGTGGATCTATGTAAAATGAAATCATCACAACTTCAATATTTTCTTCATTTATCACGATGTTGCTTCTTGGTTCTGTTGTGAGGATTTTTCTTTTTGTTTCTTTTTAAAAATTATTTTATTAGGGGCTCATGCAACTCTTATCACAATCCATACATACATCGATTGTGTAAAGCACATTTGTACATTCATTGCCCTCATCATTCTCAAAACATCCGCTCTCCACCCAAACCCCTGGCATCAGCTCCTCATTTTCCCTCTCC
>NW_022106189.1:37589886-37591202 GCF_000313985.2 Echinops telfairi
TGGTACTGCCATAATGGCAGATACTTAAATCAAGGGAAAAGAACTGAAAACCCAGAAATGAAATCATCAGCACACACACAACTGATCTTCTATAATATGCCCCCAAAATGTCAAATGGGAAGCAGATGCCCTCTTCAACAAGTGGTGTTAGAAAAAATGGATGTCTACCTGCAGAAAAATGAAGCAAGACCTTTACCTCACTCCATGCACCAGAATAGATTCAAGGCAGATCAGAGACCTCAAGGTAAAACCCCAAACTATTAGGGCCATAAAAAAAAAGGGAACTGGTACAAACCTAAGAACTTTGGTACAGAGAATGCATAGGCTGTTGGAATTAGGGAAGGACACAAACAGAGGAAGCACACATTGACAAGTGGGATATACTGGAAAGACAATGCCTGTGCACATTGAAAGACTTTGCCAAGAGAATAAGAAGAGAGCCCACAGACTGGGAAAACATCTTTAGCAAAGACACATCAGACAAAGGCCTCATTACTAAAATCTACATTACTATGTTAACTTACAATAAGAAAAAAAAACCAATAGGCCATTGGGTAGGTAGGCAAAGAACACAGAAGTTTTACAGAAGTTTTACAAGGGCAGAAATCCGAATGGCCAGTAAACATATGAAAAAATGCTCCAGATTGTTAGCCATAAGGGAAATGCAAATTAAAACAACTATGAGATACCACCTAACACTCTCTAAGAGATTCCAATTCAAAAAATCAGAAAGCAACAAGTGTTGGAGGGGTTGTGGTGAGATAGGAACTCTCATTATGGATATCAATTTGACGATACCTAAAACAAATGGAAATCGAGCTACCATATGACCCAGCAATCCTCCTACTGGGCATATACCCAGAAGAAGTAAGAAACAGAGCAAGACCAGTCATCTGCTCTCCAATGTTCATTGCGGCACAGTTCACAGTCACAAAGAGTTGGAAACAACCTGAATTTCCATCAACGATGAAAAAACTCTGGTATTTGCACACAATGGAGTACTATGTATGAAGCACGTTGTCTCATGGGAAGAGTTGGAGGAAATTATGCTGAGTGGAGTAAGCCAAGCACAAAAGGACAAGTACAGCATGAGTCCACTGAGGTCAGATCCAACTCAGGGATGCATATGGCAGTCAACTAAAAAGGAGGGGAAAAGAAAAAAAAGGTGAGGATAATGGGGGAACAGGGCAGGAATCTACCCCCGGGGAGGGTATTGCTTATGGTCTCCACAGGAAAGGGAGAGAAAGACCAGACCTCATCCCTGGGCTCCAAGCCTTGAGGGAAACATACCGACATAGAGCAGCAAACAGAGAGGA
>NW_022106189.1:37592800-37598295 GCF_000313985.2 Echinops telfairi
ATGAGGAAGGTGAGGGGAGAAGGGAGAGAAAGAGGGAACCGATTACAATGACTGATGTATAACGCACATCGATGAACAACAGAAACGTAGGTGAAGGGAGACAGCAGATGGTGTAAGATATGAAAATCATGATAATTTATAATTTATCAAGGGTTCATGAGGGTGGGGGAGAAGGGGGGGAGAGGAGCTGATACCAAAGTCTCAAGTAGAAAGAAAATGCTTTGAAAATGATGATGGCAACATATGAACAAATATGCTTGATATAATTGATTCATGGATTGTTATAAGAACTGTAAGAGCTCCCAATAAAATGACTTATATAAAAAAAGAAAAAGTAAAAGAAATAATAATATACAAGTATGTATATATAGTGAATGAAGTACAACAATTCTAAGACATTACTTAAAATAGCGAGGAAAAGTATGAACTTTAACCCAAGGGACAAATGCTCTCAACACACACCTGATCAAGAAGATAATGAAGTATTACCTGCTCTCTTAATGGACCTCTCTCATATGCCAAGGCCCCCTGGCCTGGCAGAATTCCTGCCAGTGATGAGGGATACTGATGGGAAAGTCAAAGCAGGAGGGGTGAAAAAGCACATTCTTGTCTGGAAGAAGACAAGTCCATGTATGTATGTAGAAAAAGGAGGAACAACTTCCTAGTGGGGGAAAACATGACTAACAATACTTTTAAGGACCCTACAGGGGGAGCATACCTGGTACCATGCAACTAAGAAGCCACATGGGGACCCAGGCCATGTACTATAGAACACTGGGACATTGAATCCTGGATCTTCAAGGCACATAACATGCTCAAAGGCCATACCAGAGAAATCCAACGTGTAAACGCCACTAGGTGAACTAGACTACCTCAAACACACCTACAACCTGAGGACTTAAGACTGAAATTACGTCTATACCAAGAGTATTGAACTGTCAGTAGGTAGACTAAATTTTTTTTACTACTTCAACACCCTACTTGCTGTATTAAAATATGTATTATTCTGGCAGGCCTGTGACTGACATTGTCAGTGAATATTACTGTAAGTGTTGTCTGACTACCAATTCCCATTGTTGGTGCAAATTGTGTCCAGTCTCCCAAGGATTTATTCTGTATAAGTGAATAATCCAGGTATTGTGATATGTAGTAGCTTACATTTATTCATTCTCCCTCTCTCAGTAGTGTTTTAAAAATTAGTATCATGGATCCAGAACAAAAAATCATATCTATGTCAATGAGTGGGGAGGACGGAGTGGAGACCCAAAGGCGTTCTGTAGGCAATTGGACATCCCCTTACAGAAGGGTCACAAGGAAGAGATGAGCCAGTCAGGGTGCAGTATAGCACCCGCCAAGCTAGGGGTTCCCTCCCAGGTCCGATGGCACAGTCCCAGATCAGTGACTCTCTGCTTCCCCTCCCATCAGAACATCCCCGTCCTCAGTCCAACGGTACAGGCAGCTTTGAGGCAGGACTCAGTTCATTTAGTCGGGCCTCTATGTCGGTCCTTCTGGTGTATCCCCTGGGGTATGCCAGGCAGTCTGCAAGGTCAGTGTTCAAGTTCATCATGGTGCTTAGGCCAAGGCGTAGTTCACCAAGGGTTGGGTAGAAAGATACTCATAGTGTCCTGGGGCGGGTAGTTTTCTGGGAGGAAAAGGGCTTAAGAGAAACCATTTATCAAGAAGGGAAGTACAGAGTAATAATAGGCAACATCTGAGCTCTAGCCCAGCATGCGGTGACAACGGCTCTTATCTTAAGGATAGATTCCTTGGGCAAGCTGTGCAATTGACAACATGACACAGGTCTAAGCAGGGTGAGGAGTGGTATCAAGGGGCCACCAGGCTTCGCACAGTTGAGTGGCTGCTTTAATGGTCACAAGAGGCAGGCAACGAATGCGCCAAAGAACACGTTGTTTTGGCCCTTTGTCTAAAGTAACAAGCAAGCAAACAACCCCGAACAGATACCATTAATCTGCAAGGTATTTTAGAATTCCAATGCAGACGCACTTGACTTTCCGTCTCTTAATGAACCAAACTGCCGTGTTCTCCTGCTCCATGACTCGTCATAATCATATGAGTAGTTCTCTGTTTTCCTACGTGCTGATTGCTCATGGGTACCATCTCGCCATTCCAGGCAACGGCAAGAGCCCTGGGCTCCCCATGTGTTCTCTCACCCCCGCGCAGTAAATGCTTCTCACTTTTCCGAGGCATCGCTGCTGCGGCCACGGCCATCATTTCCTCAGCACCATCTGCAGACGGCTATGTCGTGGGGATTTGTATGGATTCCAAATAAGAATTCAGCTGAACAGGCCAGCATATTGTTGTTAAGAGAAAATAATTGATCGATTCCTATTCTAGCCCCGTCTCTCCCCACCCTGATTTCTCCCCATAGACCCCCGCCGCCCCCCAAGAAGCTATCTTTACAGGTTTGAAATGGAATCAGATTTCCAGACTGCACAATTAAATTTTAGTCAAATATTCCCCTTCCCAGAATGGGAACAGTACTAACAGTGTTGTTAGAAATAAGACACTTGATTAAAAGGCGAGGCGCTTGTCTATATCTTTAATGTGCATTCCTAATGAGTCTTAGCAGGAGGCTGATTCACATGAAAATGCACAATTAGCTCATCCAAGTTTAATATACCATTATCTGCACCCAGGCCCTCTCTTCATTACCATTTGAATGTACTGATTTCTTTGGTGTTTTGTGCAGGAAACAAATCCTCATATATGGCTCTAGACCCTAATTTGTCTGCACTTGCCCTTTAGACAAAAGGCCAAAACAATGTGCTCTTTGGTGCATTCAGTTCCAACCTCTGGCTATATTTGCAATTGTAATGCAGCACATTTCATTTCCAGGGTCCTTCGTCCATATGCAATGTGGAAGTAGACGTAGCCCGGGGATTTATTTGTGGTTCTGGACGGTGGTACACCATCTTTCCTTGTGGACTCCAGATACAGGGCCGTTGAAAACCAATGAGGTCACACATTACTTGAACATCTGATTTCACTACCATACCGAGTTGCAATTAATATCCAGACTTTGGTATCTGGGACAAACATTTGGCTGAAATGAAAACCGAGAAAGCAAACGTTTTATTTAATTCCTATCCAGGTTATCCTCTGGCCCTTCATTATTTTTGGTATTTCTGACATGCCACACGCCTGCAGTTCGGCAAGCTGCCTGGGTATGCAGAATTTAATTTAATCTGGAGAGAGTGCAATCAATAACAGATTAAAAATACCATAAGTGTTTTTAATTCCTTCCCTCTTTCTCATTTTCAAATGTCATTTATATTTAGCCTTTCAAAGAGACTTAAATAATTTTACAGAGAAAATGTCTTCCTTATGACCTAAGTGATAGTTTGATTTCTACTCTTAAAAAAATAAATCACATATAGGATATTTTAGTAAGGGTAAGTAATTTCGAACAACCCAATCTGCTATTATTTTTGCAGATTTACACAGTAATACCAAGAAATAGGACATACTTGAGGTGCACAGAGTCAAAACTGTTATTCATTTGCTCATAAGGTAATAGTAAGAATAATTTTTAAATGTAAGGAGATTAATTGTAATGCATCTAACATATTAGAAAGTAGATGATATTAAAGAGTATTTGAGTCTTTAGAATTTGTTTCTGGTCTCTATAATGTGCTACTTTTGTTATTTTTCTTAATCTCACTGGATCTCAGGATTTGTCTTTCATAGCAGCATCTGCAAAATTGAGAAAAAAACCCCCACCCTCTGTGCATTGTTGTTGTGAAGCTACAGAGAAAATTATAAAGCATAAACTAGTTCAGCCAAGTGGCAGGAGACAAGATCAATATAAACATCAAGTATATTTGTATACCCTAACAATGAAAAATCCAAAGAGGAAATTAAGAAACTAATTTCATTTACAATTGTATTACAAAGAATAAAGTATTAGGAATACATTTAACAAAAGAAGTTCAAGACTTGTACTCGGAATACCACAACACACTGGGAAAGGAATGCCAGCAGATCTAAACAAATGGAAAGCTATCCTATGTTCATGGATCAGAAGATTTCATATAGTTACGATGACACTACTCCCCAAATTGATCGATAGGTTTAGTATCTATATTACCAAATCTCATGTGATTTTTTTTTTGCCAAAACCAATAAGCTAATTTTAAAATTTGTATGGATATGCAAGAGTGTAGGAAGTGCGGAAATGACTTGTGATGAGGGTGCCAGGGGCCACATTATCTCCGATTTTATAGGACCGAATCCTTAGTGCATGGTTGATAATGTGAAACGATTCACCTGTGTGGATGAGAGCAAATTTTGGATAAGACTCCGGAGGATGAGAATTGCAGAACATTGAATGATGCTTGCGTGAAACCTGTGCATGGAACAAGAGGGGAACTTGCGCAGTTCAGGGTTGGAAAAGGTATATGGCAGGGTTGTATTCTTTCCCTATTTAATCAGGATGCTGAGCAAGTCACTCAAGAAGCTGGACTCTGAAGGAGAATGCTGCGTATCACGACTGGAGGAAGATCCATGCACAACCTGTGATGTGCAAGGAACACAACTTGCTGAAAATGGAGACAATCAGAAGGACTTTCTGAAAGCTCAAAGGCTGGTCTTAAAGGAAGGTTACACTAAACATAAGTAAATAAACAGAAAGGTTACACTTAAACTTGAAGAAAAGGAAAATTCTCACAACTGGACCAATAAATTACATCATAATAAATGTGGAAGAAAAGTTGTCAGTAATTTCATCCTACTTCGACCCACAATTACTAATGTCACAGAAGTAAAGAAATCACATGATATTGTCTTGGGCAAATTCATTGTGAAAGACTACTTTCCCGTTTAGCAAAAGGGTCACTTTGATGACTAAGATGTGCCTGACCCAAGCAATGCTCGTTCCAATTGCATGTAACAGCTGGACAATGAAAAAGGAAGACTGATAAGAATGGATGCATTTGAGTTGTGGTATTAGTGAAAATATTGATTATACTGTGGACCGCTAGAAGAACAAATAAATCAGCATTAGAATAAATACAACCAGATTTTTTTCCTTAGAAATGAGGGTGATACTTCAGTTTACTTACTATAAGCATCCCATTAGCAAAGACCAATTGCTAAAAAAGAACTCCATGCAATCATATAAAGTAGAAGGTCAACAAAAACTTGAGAAACCCTAAATGGATGGATTGATCCGACAGCATAGACAATGAACTCAGACATACAAATGACTATGAAGATGGAACGGGAGCAGCAACATCTTGCTCTACTGTACTCATGGTCATTGGAATTGGAGTTGACTGGGTGGCACTTAAAAACAACAACTCACCCTCTCTCTGGGGGATGGGCAACAGAAGGGTGGGTGAAGGGAGATGCCAGGCAGTGTAAGATAAGATAAAATAATAATTTATAAATTATTAAGGGTTCATGAGGGAGAGGGGAGCGGGGAGGGTGGGGGAGGGGAAAAAGGAAAATGAGGAGTTGATTCCAGGAACCCAAGC
>NW_022106189.1:37599166-37603095 GCF_000313985.2 Echinops telfairi
TGGGTAGTAGTATTAGTAGTACTAGCGGTGGGGGCTGGCCCCTCACCCCCACTCCAATTTAATTTAATACTACAAGGAGAAACCTTTTTCTGACTTACAATGACTTTATATATAGTTTCTGAGGCTGTAGAGCATTACAGGAGTAGATAGTCTCATCTTTCCTCTGAGGAGCAGCTGCTGGGTTTGAACCTCCAGTCTTGTGGTTAGCTTCCAATACTTACCTGACAGTGCTACCAGAGCTCCTTGAAGACTAAGATACTATCTGGCTTTGATTTGGGCCTTTCATTCACTTTCATCTTCTGTTTATTCCTTCCTCACCCTTTGGCTCTGTTCCATGTTGGCTACAGGGCAAAGTATGAATCTATGCAACCATCAAATCCTAGTTTTCTAGAGGATGCTATGGATGGTCAACTTGGCAGCTTAGGCATGAGAAGGTTTGCTTGTTGTCTATGAGGCTGAAGCTGGAGCTTGACCTCCTTAGGATGCTTACTTTTGGTTCTTCTTATTTCCAGTTGCTTATCTTATGCATGACCAAACAGCCAGCAAGAAGAGGGGGAGCATGAATATCAGGCATGGGCCCCATGCTGAAGATTTCCGGCAAACACCATCAGGCAGCATTCACGCTACTTTTTCTTATTGTGTTATAGGTCAGAAAGGGGATTTAGAGACCATAAAATGTCACTACTAAACCTGTTTCACCTCTAATGTGTTTAGGTTTCATTTGAGAATGTAAGAACCCAAAAGATGGGACTGATGAGTCCTTATGTGGTATACTTTAGGGATGCTGTAAAATAGACTACTTCCTACTGAGTTCTTCCCAAATCAGAAAAAGTTGGCAATGTTGGAATTACAAATCAGCCTGATGGTGTTGTTGGTGTTGCAAGGTGCCGTTGAATCAGCTCTAACTCAAAGTGACCCTATGCACAACAGAACAAAACACTGCACAGTCCTTACAATTGTTCCTATGTCTGATTCCATTGTTGCAGCCACGGTGTCAATCCATCTTAAGGGGCTACCTCTTTTTCAATGCTCCTCCACTTGACCAAGTGTGAGTCCTCTAGGGATGTGTCTCTCCTGACAACATGTCCAAGGTGTGTAAGACAAAGTCCTGCCATCTTTGCTTCTAAGGAGCACTCTGGCTATACTTCTTCCAAGACAGCCTGATGCTAGAGGTGCTTAACTCTGAGTATCAAGGCGAGGCTTCTGTAAGTGTAGGATTTGGGGGTTATTAAGACCCTCTCTTTTATCACACTTGTTTGACAGACTTGGGACTATGTTTACCTATACTTCAGCTCTTTCATCCATTCTTGTATGTATATAAATAGTGTGAGCACCTATTAAATACCATGCACCATGCTATCCCCGCCCTCATGGACTTGCATTCTATTGGGGGAGACAAACCAATAAAATAATAGTCATACCTGCTACACAATACCTACTGAAATAGGGAAGAGATTTGTTTACCATTTCATTAATATGAAACACTTTTGTAGGTTCATGATTTTATGAAAAAACTTTTGTAGGTTCATGATTTTAGCCTAGAGCATATGGATATATTGGGATTTAAGAGTTTCTTCTATCTAAGCTTCATTTTTAGAAATCAATGGCTTCCAAATGTTTATTTCAGCTCCCTCTCTTACTTGGTGATCATCATTCAAAATGGAGCAACAGCTTCATTTCATAATCATTTCAAATGACAACCTATGTGTCCAACGATGAATAGAGAATAACAGATTCATGCATACTCAAAGGGCACACAATTCAGCAAAATGACAAAGTACCACCTGCCACCGTCCTATGGCTCATGTCTAACTAGTGGTTATCATGAGCATCAAGTCTTTAAGTTCTGAGGTACTGCTGTTTGCGCTTTACCTAAATCTTAAGAGTGGATAGAGCAAATTTCTCTAACTATTCAGCTAGTGAACCCAGGAAAAGTCCTGGGAATCACATCCATTTATAAGAGAAAATTGAGAACTAAGTCTATAGACATGCTGAATAAAGTTTGACACGAGCTTTTTAATGTAAGGAATTTACAGTTGTAACACCATCCTATTGTGATGGGAACTGGAAGTTGCTGTTACTGTAAATGGAGGGAGAGAGAGAGGTTTATTGTTGCCTGAAGCTTTAGAATAAAAGTTAGAGCGATCTCAAAGGAAGATCCTTCATCAGATGACCTGCTCTCTTTGTGCTCCTTTCTGAGCTATTTTCAGACTATTTTGTTACTGCGAAGAGCCCGTCCAAATCTGATCAACACAGGTTTCTCAAGAGAATGGGGGTGGGTTTTTTTATCTTAGAAATTGTTCAGTTATCTTTAACTTTAAACTGCCTTTCCGTAATTAGTTTGGCTTGCTACTTTAACAGAAAGTAATCCTAACAACCCTTAACGGGGTTAAAAACTGATAACGGGAAAAAGGAATGATAATGAAAAATTGCTGTTAATTTTCTCATTTAGAGAGTAAAAATTGGTAAGTTCTACTTACTCATTAAGTTGCTATCTCTTGTAGAATATGCTTAGGAGTGTGAGAATAAACAACAAAAAGATAAAGATACTCAATAAGAAGAATGCACCAGTACAGCATGGTTTTATATTATCCCCCCCAGATGTAATCTTATGGTTGATGAACTTTTGAGTTACTTTTTTAGTGGATGAAGACTAAGGCACGCCTAACCCACAGTAATTTTCATCATGTGATACGAACGTGAAACTTTACAATTGTTATGTTTGAGTGTATTGTTGCAACCACTGTGTCAACCCATCTCCTTGAGGAACTTCCTTTTCCCCTCTGGTCTTCTTCTCAATGTCCTTTTTCAGGAACTGTTCTCCTCTGAAAACATGTCCAAAGTATGTAAGACGAAGCCTGGCCATCCTTCCTCTAAGGTACATTCTGGCTGCACTTCCTCCAAGACAAATTCGTTTGTTCTGTCAGTCTACGATACATTCACTATTCTTTATTACCTTGACTTTTCATTACAGTGATGGCGAATAAGAAAGCATGGATGCAGTTGAATGGTGGTGTGTAGACGGAGAACACTGAAGGTACTGTGGACTGCCCACAGAGCAAACAGATCTGTCTAGGAAGAACAGCCAGAGCGCTCCTTAGAGGCAAGGATGGGGAGACTTGTACTTCGGACATGTTGTCAGGAGAGACCAGTCCCTGGAGAAGGACATCATGCTTGGTAAAGTGGAGTTGAAAAAGAGGTAGGCCTTTGACGAGATGGATTGCCACAGTGGCTGCAACAATGGGCTCAAATATCAGGACAATTGTGAGGATGGCGCCTGCCATTTGGTGCTTTGTTCTGTTTTACACAGGGTTCCTGTGGGTTGCCATGGACTCATATAACAGCACCATAGAGCTGATCATTTACATCTCAACAGATTTAGCTTCAGATTTATCCTGTCTTAATCCCCCTAATATAGAGATATGTTGCTCCTACATATCTCTATTCCTCTTTCCATGTCATATTTTATACATAATAAATAATAATGCTATAAATCTATAATACATGGCTTTAAGTATAACTTTACCATCTATCATCCTTTCATTAGCCTATTACAGTCTATTTCCACCAAACTCCATTTTCTTCTGTATTGCAATGGGCAAGTGTTTTGCGTACATATTGGTAACATTCCTGTGTAAGTCCAACACCTGTTGTTGTTAGGGAACACCTGGTCAATTCTGACCTATGTATACTAGAGCAGAACACTGCAAGCTTCTGTGCCATCCTCACAATTGTTATGTTTGAGTCTATTGTTGCAACCACTGTGTCACTCTACCTGTGATAGTTACATAATTTGGTGTCAATTTGAGGAGTCAGAGCGAAGGGGTGGAGTCCAGCCTGTCAATCAGATCATAGCCAATGAGGCCTCTGTGTGGGCATGGCCTTCTCCTGAGGATTCTGGGAACTCCTGTATTCCTTCTTGGAGGCGG
>NW_022106189.1:37604868-37613507 GCF_000313985.2 Echinops telfairi
TGTTCTAATTTTAGCCCTACTTTAGTTCAAAGGAGCCCTGGTGGCAGAATTTATGCTTCAAATTGGACTGTTAACCACAAGGCCAGCAGTTCGAAACCACCAGCTGCTCCAGCGGAGAAAGACAAGGCTTTCTACTCCCATAAGGAGTTTTGGTCTGGTAAACCGTTGGGGATAGCTCTACTCTGTCTTTCGGGCCTACTATAAGTCATAAAAACTCGATGGCTGTGAGTCTGGTTTGGAGTTTTAGTTCTAGAAAAGTCTGGGAATCAACGATTTAAATGATGCACGTACAGTAAGTGAAAAGTGCTTATGATGGATTGTTGCCAGGAAGGGTTGGTTCAATCCTTTCTAACCCAAACTAACCAAGGCCACTGCCTTTGGTCAAGTCCAACTCCCTAAAGGGTTTCTGAGACTAAGTCTCTTCAGGTTTCATCTTTTTCCCAGGGAGCAGCTGGTGGTTGTAAATGATTAACCTTGGGGCACTTACTGCACCATCAGAATTCCTCCAATTGTTCCAAAGTGAGGGCAAATTTAAAAGACAAATGTGAATTGTCTGTAAGGTGGACATTTATCACCCAGGAATTTGCTGTACATAATACTAAATACAATTGCTTTAAAATGTCAATAAAAGGAAGAAAGGAGAAAAATATGCACTTATATGACTTTTATAATCACATAATTACCTTTTCCAGTAATTTTATTGTTCCTCTTTCATTCATTCACATTATTGTCTATAGTCACTTGCTTTAACTACAGCCCTTCCTTTAGTATTTATTGTAAGTATAAAAAATAATTTATTAAGGCATGGGAATAATTACACAGAAAGCAAATTGGTTTAAGAAAGATTTTTTTCCCCCTCAGAGAATTACCTTTCACAAAGCAAAAGCACACTCATTCTGGTGCAAGCCAACAGAGGGTGTAGTTATGGCTTAGTTATCTTAATTTAAATATTGTCATGACAATTTATTTTGCCATTATCTATGTAATTAAGAATTTTTTTATTAAAGTAATTCAACCAAATGTCTAGTTTAGAGTCAGAAAGATACAGCCTTGAGCATGGGGTCTATATACTAGTATAAATCTTGCTCAGTAATGTGCAAGAAAACCTTTTTGCTGCAGCAAAGTTGTATAGAATGGCATTTGAAATTTAGAAGACTGAATTGAAGATCCCTGAAGATAAAAGTTCTAATTACTGACCTGATATTCCACAGGAAAATTCTTGACTGTCTACCAAATCAATAAGGAAACACCCTTCCTTCGTGCAATTGGTATTGAGGATTGATTTGAGTAACCACTTTCACACTCTTATCTCGTTCACTGTAAAGACCGTGACCCAGATACCTGGCATTAGACAAACCCTGCTATGAGGTAGACTACAGAGAAAAGCTCATATATGGAATGGAGTATATATGTAAATGCACCTTGCACATGGACACAAAATTGTTGTTTCCATTCACAGATATTAAGAATGTTCTGCTTCTGGAAATATAAAGATCGAGACAGATATGGATAGATAAATGTATCTTTATTTTATAGAACTGAATAATACCGGTATGTTGTCATTAGTTCTCATGGATGGATGCTAAATACTTGTTAGACCATAGAATTTTACACCTCATCTTGTGAGTTTATGTGCCAAGGGAAAGAATAAGACATATATTTAAATCATTTTCTAGAATAATTCAGTAATTCATTTGTTAATTCTTTCATTTATTCACTTTAACGGAATGGGGAACAAGTAGGATACTTGCCACTGTGCAGGTTAAATTCTGGCAGAAGAAGAAGAAAAAAAGCAAAAATACAATAAAACACTTATGAGATGTCAAGGCTCTGAAGTAACCAATAAAGGGCTCAGTGTTCTGACAGAGTATTCGCTGTATCCTTTCTTGCCAATCTCCGTGAAGAATAGGGAAAGGGGGTACTCCAGGTAAAGAGAACGGAACGTGCAAATGCCCTGAGGTAGAAAGAGCGCTGAGTGTCTGCAAGGAACAGAGTAAGACTCCTGTGGCGCAAGCTCAGTGACCACAGAGGGGGAGGGGGAGGGGGGCCAGCAGAGGAACCTAGAGAAAGAACTTGGTCCTGGCGATGATGCAAAAACCACAGGCCACGATGAATTACACATCGTCGACTATTCTAACGGCAATAGGGAATCATTGAAATGTTTTAAACTGCGATCTGTTTTGTCTTTTAAGGACTCACCTTTTCTGCTTGACAGTGAAAATATTATAAAAAAAACTATCTTAATTGCATATTAATATGTTGTTATTTGAGATAAAGATCATCGGGACTTATCAAGGGTTTTTAAGCTGTTTGGATTTGTTATGGGTAAAGTCAAAAGAGTAACTATTACATAAAACAGAAATAAATGAGACATATTTTATTAATTTCATGCTTTTGGGGATAGCTCAACCTTCAGAGCAGATAGAAAGTTTCCAATAATGGTTTTACTTCTATCTTACTGTTGAAAATACATGTCCTACAATTTGGAACACGTGTCTTTAACTGGATTACCAGAACGACTCAGGAACTTTCCATTCAGTGTGAATTTCTAGAGGGGTGATTTCAACATACAAGAGATGCATAGCAGGACAAGACTCTCCATTAGAGAAAACAAAATTCTATTCTCTGTTGACTGATAAACAGTTTAGCATGAGATGGCTCGATAGCTTTAGCCTTAAACTATTTGGTCTCCCAAGGCAGAGGTATTTTTTAAGGCCTGCCATTGCACCGTGTCATTGTAATGACACCGTAAAACAGTTCTTTTTATACTTTCCAATAAAACAGTGTGACATCTTAAATCTGAGTTGCTTTACTTTTTAAAGGGTAAGGAATACATGATTCCTTTCCATCTGCCTCCCTGCACTAAGGCAATCACTAGGTACAAAGAAGGAAGCTCAGGGGAACTATAGACTCACTCTATAAATACATCCAGGGTAACCACATGGAGGGGGAAGGGCTCACAGTATGAAAAATAAGATGACAAGGTGACAACAACCTGGAATTATTCAAAAGTAGAAATTTCGATTCTCCCCCACCCCACAGAGGGCATTGATCACATAATGAAGAACACAGCCACACAAGCATATACTCCACAGGGCCCGAGATCCTTATGGGACTCACGAGAGAACAAGAAAGTTTGGGATTGTTCATTTTATATATGAGATTCTTAGTTCTGAAAGTTGGAGCCCTGTCCTCTTACATCAGTGTGTCCAAAAAATGCCTGCATTTTATCCTGGATTATGTACAACATTCTCAATTGCCAGGGGGAGTGCTGAGTATTATTATTATTATTTTCTGAAAAGGAGGCAGTGGGCCATATGAGGTTGCAAACCTATGTCTCATATGGATCAAGTTGGATGGGTGGGGAGGAGGCAAGTGGGGACTGCTAAGGGGAATGAACAATGGAGTGTTTTTGTTATTTATCTTTTCTTTTTTTTTTCTGCTGGTGAGAATTTACACAGCAAAATATAGACCAGTTGAACAATTTCTTTAAGTACAATTCAATGACATTAATTACATTCTTCAGATTGTACTACCATTCTCGTGCTCCCTTTCTGAATTGTCCCTCCCCTATTGAAATAAACTCATTACCTCTGAAGGGTAGTTGATACTGACAAGTTGATCCATATAGATATATCTTAAAAGAGCACACGCTTTTATGTGCTCTTTAAGGTATACAGTATAACATCTAGATAGAGTAAAGCATGTCTCAAGGTGGAGACACTCTTAAGGTCGTGAAGGTAAATTATTGTTTGGCTTTGAGAAGACTTCAGAAGATACTTTTGGTTTGATGTTACAATCTAAAAATCTCAGGGCAATAGTTTCAGGGGTTCATCTAGCCCCGATGGCTCCAGGAAACCTAGAGTCTATGTAAATTAGAAATTATGTTTCCGCCTTTGGTTAGAATTCTTCTGTAGAATCTTTGATTGATTTGTTCAGGAGTGTTAGTGGGCACACGTTATTTCCACTGGCACATCAGCAAAGAGGACAGTTGAGCACAGCAGCACTTAGCCACCAATCCCTTTCCTCCCCTGTTCCTGACTCTTCTTCTTTTTCCTTTTGCTCCAGCGAAATAAAGACTAATTGTTGTACCTTGAGTGGCCACTGTTAGATTTTAAGACTCTAGGATCTATTCAATGAAGTCAGAGGTTGAACAGAAGTACTTCCACATGAAATTAGGCCAATTAACAGGTATGAGAAATCAAAGGAAGCAAATCCCATGCGATGGTTGCTTGTCCATAAGAAGGTTTTAAGGTATTTTTTGTCTTTGCAATCTATTGAGCTAAACCATTCATTTATTCAACTGATATTGAGTGTTCCTGGCACACTGGGACCTGTGGTAGGTGCTAGGAATAGATCTTTATGTAAGTGTGGTTACCATAATTTTAATTTTTTTTCTAAGAGTTTTTCTCAGATGTAATTTCTGTTGGCTGAGTAAGATTCCACCATAAGTGTGTAAGTACCACATTGTCTACCCATGATCTGTTGATGGGCATTTGGACGGTTTGCATCTTTTAGTGGAACCTTGATTACTGTACAAGTATCAATTAGGGTCTCTTGAATGGGAGGTACCTGCTAGTTCTAAAGGAGCTCTGGTGGCAGAGCGGATTGCTAGTGGGGCTCCTAACCATAGGGTCAGTGATTCGTATCCACCAGGTGCTGGAGGAAAATGAGTCTCTCTGCTCTGTAAAGATTTCCCACCTCAGAAACCCAAAGGGGCTGTTCTACTCTGCCTTCCCCGGCCACTGTGAGTCAGAATTGATTTGATGGTAGTTCTAATTTTACTCTTCTGAGGAACTGTCACGTCATTTTCTACACCCTTGTACCATTTTGCATTCTCACCAGCGATGGCTAGGAGTTCTGGTTTCTCTACATCTTCATCAACATTCATTATTATTATTTTTGTTTGTTTCTTTAAATAAAAAACCTTAGCCAAGAAATAGCATTTCATTGTGAGTTTGAGTTGCTTCTCTCAGGTGGCTAACGAAATTGAGCATCTTTTCATGTGCTGGATGGACATTTGAATGTCATGTTTGGTGAGATAGGCGCCCTATTGGCATAGTGGGTTATGCATTGGACTGCCAATCGAAAGGTCGACAGTTCAAAACCACCAGCTACTTCCCAGGGGAAAGATGAAGCTTTCCACTCCTGTAAAGAGTTACAGTCTTGGAAACCCACAGGGGCAGTCCCACCCCATTCTGTAGAGTCTCTGTGAGTTGGAATTGACTCCGTGGTTGTAAGTTTTTGGTGAAATGTCTATGCAATTCCTTTGCCCATTTCTTATTTGTTTTTTTGTTGTTAAATTGTTAAAGTTTTATACCTACCTTTGCTATTAGATTCTTATTGGAAATATTTTGGAAAATATTCTCCCAGTTGATAGCTTTTCCCCCAACTTTTTTGGGGGCTGTTTTTGATGGATAAAAGTTTTAAATTTAAAAAAAAGTTTAACATTTTTATGAGGTCCCATTATTTTGTCTTTTGATATTTGTGTTTTGGTTATTATAGTAGATAATCCATTGCTAGAAGCTGGGCTCAACAGTCTGTGCGTTTCCTTAGAAAACTTTAATGGTTTTAGTTTTCACATGGTCTTTAATCCATTTTGAACTTGTTCTTGTGTATGGGAGTAGAATTTGGAAATTGTATATGTTCAACTGGACAAGTCTCTCAAATACTAACAACTAATTTCTTTTTAAAAATTTAACTTCAGAGACAAAGAAATACAAATGAGTTCCTTTATTTCAAGTGGATTTCTTCTTCCTAACTCACACACACTCATATTCAGAAGACAGTCTGAATATGATACTGCTTGTATGTGCTCTGATATCATAATTTTAATTAATATGACTGTGTTGTGCAATGTCAGTTCCACTTCTGCTATAAGACACAATAATTAAAATCTAGCTGATCAAAGTAACCTAAGTTAATGGAAGCATTTGAGGGCATTAACCAAAAGTCAAGTCAATTGCCATAAAATTCATTCAACTCATAGTGACACTATTTCTAATTCATGGTCCTATGTTTTCAAACATGGATTCCAGGTAGGTGGTGACACTCAAGTTTACAATGTCTATATCCTGATGCCAGGTACCCTGGTGGCATATGTGGTGGGCTGTGATCCACACAGTCAACAGTTGGAAACCATCAGCCACTCCACCGAGAAAGATGGGCTTTCTACTCCCTTGAACAGTTAGGGTCTCAGAAACTGCTAAGGGCAGTTCCACCCTCTCATCGAGGGTCACTGTGAGTCAGCATCGCCCTGATGTCAAAGAGTTTGGTTTGGGTTTATCCTGATGACAGAGCCAAAGTATCCCCTGTGATTTGCTCCAGTCCACAATGAAAATCAGATCTTTGATCTTTGCTGATAATCCACTGGCCAATGCCATCTTCTCTGAACGTCTATTTGAGCTGGAGTTCCCAGGATTCTCTATTAGCGGAGACATTTTACACACACTGGTTTCGTTTCTTGATTTACCTCTTTATTCAGAGTTTTGTAAACCGCTGCAAAATGCTCTGTCATTCCTTTTAAGATGCATTTGCATAATACAAATCAAGGATGGATTTCCTAAATACATACAAGTGGAGAAAACTTGAACTTCTGCAATTCTTGAAATACAGATCGGATGCATACCTGAGGACAAAGCCTGTCTGCTTAGATCTCCATGTGAAATTCCTAGTCACTGAGGTCCTTATTTGATAAGGAATATATTCTATTACGATTCAGATTTTACTGCTTATTTTATTTAACTCTCACGACATAACGGTTGAAAAACTTTAGGCCACCCTGGAAGAGGAATCAAATCGCAAAAAAGGGCTATTCAAGGTCAACTGACTCACTGACACTGAGCCGGTGGCATCTCGTGGTGTTTCTTCCAGGGGGCGCTGGTAGTTTCCAAGTGCTGACCTTCAGTCAGCAGCCCAGCATGCAACCACTCTGCCACCAGGGCTCCTTGGACTATACAGGGCTCCTTAAAGTAGGTTTTCAGTGGCTCCTTCTTCTGTGGCTACTACTCAGACATAAGAACTGTTGTGAGGACGTGCAGGAGCGGGCAGTGTGTGGCAGCGCTGAGGGTGCTGTAAGTCGGAACCAGCTTGATGGCACTAACAACAACAATCCTTTTAAGTAGAAGAATCAAGGCCCCGAGATGGAATTTAAGGCAGGTGAATGTAGGGGAAAGGTGGTTTTTGGATCTAATATCTAAAACTTGTTGCCCCTGTGTAGAGCAAATGGTTAACGTAATCAGCTGCTGACTGAAAGGTTAGTGGTTCCAGCCTACCCAGAGGAGTCTTGGAATAGAGATGGGGTGTTGTGGTTATGCATTGGGCTGCTAACTGCAAAGCCAGTCATTAGAAACCACAGGCTTTTTACTCTGGCAAAGAGTTACCATCTCAGAAACCCACAGGGGCAGTCCCCTCCTGTCCTGCAGGGTCGCTATGAGGCAGCATCCACTGGATGGCAGGGAGCTGGGTTTGGGTTTTATCTCTTTCTGATGGATCACAGCCATTAAACAACCTTGGGGCGTAGTTCTGCTCTAATACACGGGGTCTCCAGGAGATGGAAATGGCTCAACTGGCAAATGGTATGGATCGTATTTAAAAATAGAGCAAAGGTCAGAAAGAGTTCCAAGTTTCACTTCCAAAGGGCCCAAATGTAGACTCCTAGAATGAGGAGGTATTGACATAGTTGTTGTTGAGAGCGGTCCAACCCATAGTGACCAACAGAATTCAACACTGCCGGCTTCTGAGCCATCTGCACAGTTCTTCTTAGGCCTGAGCCCATTGCTGCAGTTGCTGTGTCAGTCCATCTTGCCAAAGACTTTCTTCTCTGTTGCTGCCCCTCCAGGCACCACCCATGAGGACCTTCTCCAGGGACCAATCTCTCTTGATAACATGTCCAAAGTCTGTGAGATGAAGTCTCCCTATCCATGCATCCAAGGAGCATTCTGGCTGGACTTCCAAGACAGATTTGTTTGTTTTTTGACAGTCAGTCCCTAGTAATTTCCATAGTCTGCACAAGCACCCTCGTTCAAGGGCAGCGATTCTTCTGTCTTCCTTATTCAATGTCCAACTTTCACATGGATCTGAGGCAATTGAAAATACCATGGCTTGAGCCAGGTGAAATAGTTACTAATTTATTAATGTTTACTGATTGGTTGATAACTCCTCTTTCATTTAGCTCATCACCTGTCTTTGTACAGGCCCGGGGATATGTGCGGTATGACGTACTAGATGCTGGTCTCACTCTATGGTGAACTCTGCTACACTCTATAGATCATCTCAGGCTCAATTTCTCTAATCACTATGTCATAGGCTATTGCGGGGTGAAGAAGAAGTAAGCTCTAGACCACCTGGGAAGTGCCTTTGGGGTGGAGTCTTGGGATCCAACTGCTCTGTGTAAAATCTTCCAAACCACGGCTTGATTTTATGAGGAACCTCCCCGTAGTATGTGGGACCACTTACCACACACTCTCTCAGGGGTCCTCAAAGTCAACTGTCTGTCTTTATGTGATGGGCTGTTTGTGGGCCCAGTCTTTCCCTTCCCCATTCTGCTCATTCTGTGCTCCTATCTTTTGATACAAAACATCAGCCACATTGATTCATTAGAGCAGCTCCTCAGTTCATTCTCGGCTTGTCTTTTTGTC
>NW_022106189.1:37615777-37617037 GCF_000313985.2 Echinops telfairi
AAATGTTTTGGGAATGATGAGGGCAATGAATGTACAAATGCGCTTTGCACAATTGATGTGTGTATGGATTGTGATAAGAGTTGTATGAGCCCCTAATAAAGTGATTTAAAAAAAACTTACAAAATCCTGAAACTATAACTGTAAATAATGTAATAAATAATATAATAATAAAATTATTATTTTCATGTAAAATTAAAATAAAAAGAAATGTTAGGTCTGAACAATGGTCACCAGTGAATTTTAAAGTTGGTGGGAGAAGCTTAATTGGAAATATTATAATGAAAATCAAGCTAGCATCTCCTGAACTTACGGATCAGTCTTAACATTATTAAATATGGACAGCCAAATATCACAGGTCTTAAACAAAGTACAAAGCATCGCCATCTATGATGTTTGTCAAAACGTTTGGGCCTGGATCCACTCAGTCTGCCAGGATCTCCCTGGTAGTCGATAGGAAATACGGATACCAAAAGAACGGCAAAGCAAACCAAGCAAAACCATCATTGCTCCTTGAGTTGAATGTGACCTGTGATGACCCCACGTATGCAGAGTTGAACTGCACTCCATAGAGTTGCTAAGGCTGTGACTCTTTTGGAAGCAAATCACCAGACCTTTCTTCTGCGGTGCCTTTGGAAGGGTTCACACTACCAAGCTTCTGGTTAGTAGTTGAGCGTGTAACCATTTACATCATCCATGGACTTTGTACAGTGAATAAACCCCAAACCCAAAAGACCACCGAGCCATCAGGGCTCCTTCATAGAGAGACTGACCACCCCCCAACCGCACCCATTGATATTTCAAGTCACGTTGCTGTTGTTAGGTGCCATGACGCACAGTGACCCGATGTACAACCGAATGAAACACTGCCCGGACCCGTGCCAGCCTTACAATTATTGTCGGAGCCCATTGTTGTCGCTACTGTGTGACTCCATCTCATTGAAGGGCTTCCTCTTTTTCATTGCATTCCATTTTACCAAGCATAATGGCCTTTACCAGAGACAGGCTCTCTTGAGAGTGCGTCCAAAGTATGTGAGACAAAGTCTTGTTGCACTTCTTCTAAGACAGATTCGTTTCTTCTTTTGGCAGGCCACGGTGCTTTCAATACCCTTTGCCAACACCATAATTCAAATGCATCGGGTTTTCTTCTCCAATGTCTAACTTCCACATGCATATGAGGTGATTGAAAATATCATGGCTTGGGTCAGGCACAGCTTAGTCCTCAAAGTGACCTCTTTGCTCTGCAACACTTTGAAGAGGTCT
>NW_022106189.1:37619413-37620478 GCF_000313985.2 Echinops telfairi
AATCAAGGAGAGGCTCCCAAGATACTAGGGAGATACAATGACAGTAGTATTGAGCAGGGAGAGTTAAAGCTGAGTAGGGGTGAAGTACCCAATCAGGGAGGTGAGCACGGGTTTACTTGTGGTTACTTATTAATCTGTTGGGAACAATTTCACATGCTTTCACCACATCAAAGGGTGTGCTCCCAGGTGCAGTTGGCATCTGTCTCTCAACCCCAAAGCACCTTCTGACAGAATCAAAGTCCTTGCTCAAATTTATAATCCCTGACAGGGATGAAGGATAAGCACAGACTTACTTGTGCTTATTTACTAATCTGTAGTGAAGAATTTCACATCCCTCCCCACCCCACATCAATGAGTCTGTTTCTAGGTGCGGCTGCCTCTGTCTCTCTTCCAACCCCACGGAACCTTCCTACAGAGTCAAAGTCCCTTTTCAAATCTACAGTTCCAGGAATGAAATATCTGGTGCGCAAGATTAGCATGGGCTTACTTGTGTTTTCTTTTTAACCGATAGCAAATAGATGCGGTGACTCCGATGTAAAATTGTTCACTACAGATTAGTATATACGCACAAGTTAACCCATGTTGACCTTCCTTATTGGGTAATCCACCTCTGAGCTGAATTGGTCTGGGGAGAAACTGTGAGGCTGTTTTTATTATCATGGAGACCTCTGCATATGCACCCACCTGTGACTGCATTGTTTACACCCAAGTTGCCTCCTTATTCAGCATATCCCAGAAAAGATGCATATCCTACATATTATTTAGATTTGTGTCAGGCTGGCTTTAGGGAAGCCAAACTAGTCACACACATACAGAAATGTACATCAAGAAAATGGTTCATACAGTTGTAGAGCTGGTAAACCCAGTCCAGTTCCAATTCTGTGGGTTAGATTCATTTGCATCGCTTTGGGGGTTGATGAAGCAAAGATTAGCAGAAACAATACACGTTGGTGGCATCAACCAGATGAATCCAACGTTGGCAGCCCAGATAGTCGGTCTGATGGCAGACTACTGATGTCTCCCGTGATCAGCACGCAATATGGCAGGCCATTGATTTACAGTGAA
>NW_022106189.1:37621318-37643626 GCF_000313985.2 Echinops telfairi
ATTTTCGCCCCAATGTACGGTTGCTCTTAATAAGGTTTTTGTGTGTACCCATTTCCTGTTGTACGTGAGATGCTCTAAGCATCAGAAATGAAGGGAGAGGACACGTATTAGTGTCTCATGGATACCCTTGGTTTCTTTGGGTGGTTGCAATTGCAATGTTTTCCTGCTTTAATGAGACTCTGTGTTCCTGGGAATAAGGAGCAGCATAAAGGGTAATGATGCGGACAGATTTGAAAGGCTTGACCACCACACTAAAACTCACCTTCTGGGGACTCTCTAGAACTTTGAAGGAGGACTGTGGACCACAATTGCATTTAAACATTGCTGGTCCCTGAGCAGGCACGAGCCACAGACATTTAAGGGGCTTGGGGACACTGGATCAGTCCAAACAATCGTTTTATGGAAAATATCCAATTAGATGTTTGCAATCTTTTCATGTGGAAGAAATCTCATTCACATTAAACTAATTCAGTGTTGGAGAATAGGAGAGCAAAACAAAAACAAAAGAATTACTGAGATCCTAGAGATTAGAGAATCCTCCAGCGGGTGTGTTCATTGTTTAAGGTAGCAGCAATCCTTCTGGTGTGGTCCTGGGAGCAGGGGTATTAACGTCACATGGGACATGTTTCCACTGCCAGCCAGCCAATCCCAACTCATAGCAATTCTACAGAACTCGAAGGAACTGCTCCTCAGTCTCTGAAACTATCCGTCTGCATAGGAGCTGACAACCTCCCCTTTCTGCCTCTCAGTGGCTGGTGGGTTTGAACCCCCATTCTTGTGGCTAGCAGTTCAATATTTAACACCCTGGACTACCAAGTGTCCTCGGAAATTCGCTCCAAGTGCAAATGATTGATCCCAATCCCAGACCTATGGATCAACCTGTGGAGTGGGCTCTCCAGTCTGCAGTCACTGGTCCAAAGAGATCGGATGCTTATTCAAGTGTGAGGATGACTGTTCTCATAAGAGAACACTGTGAAATCTCTCATTTTTTCTTTTGCTTTGCATAGTCTCTTCATGCTGAAAAAAAATCTCTTCTCTACCTAATTCCCCCGAATTAGAGAAATCGTTCATTTATTCCTTTTAAAACTAGGAGTAACCACAGGCTTCTCTACTGCTTTGGGATTCTAACGCAGGGGAGTCAGGCGTGTCAGCATTACGACCATCCCATTTGAGTGTTTTGCCGCCAGTCAGCACTGCAAACGGTCTGAGGCACAATTCTGACACCTGCATATCTCTCGTGGAAACAAGCCCGGAAGGCCTGTGCCGCCTTTGGAGTCTGGCGATCGATCGCGAAGCAATAATTAGTCAAGAGTGGAGGGTGAAGCCGCAGTTTTCTTCCCCTGTACAGGTGGAGACCATGAGTAGCTCTTATTATCCTTGCGCTCCCTAATCCCATCCCCAAGAAGGTCCCTGCAAGCTTCTCTGCTCATGTTCTCAAGTTTAAATAATTGACAAAATGAAACAAGACAGGAGGAAAAAGAAAAACTTACTTTATGGTCTAGTTTCTGTGGCTATGTATGTGCTGGGGGTGCTTCAAGAAGTTTGTAAAAAAAATTTCCATTATCATTTAATTCCATTTTGTCCATGAATTTTTCAAAGCTCCTTCATATATTAAAATTTGAAAGAAAATGTTGGATGTATTGAAAATGAATTTACTATGACTAATGAGCCCTAGTGTTCAGTGGGTTATACATTAGGCTGCTAACTGCAAAGTCAGCAGTTTGAAATCAAGGTCACCTGTCCCGAGGGAGAAGGAGGAGACTGTCTGCTTCCATTGAGATCCACATTCAGAAACCTTATGGGGCAGTTTGACCCTTTCCTAGAGGCTTCCTGAGTTGGAAATGACCGGAGGGCAGTGGGTTAAGGCAGATTTAAGGAGCCCTGGTTACCCAGTGGATTAACATTGCGTTGCCACCAAAAGGTCGGTGGTTTGAACTCACCAAGAGCTCTCAGTGCCATGAGCCAGTCTGCAGCCTTAACGATTTTGTGGTTGTGCTTTGGTGCCCGCTGGTAGGTTCTGTCTCAGAGGGCCCCTATGAACAGCAGCAGAACACGCTGCTGGGTGCTGCGCCACCTCACGATCATTCCTGCGTTTGAGCCAGTTGTTGCAGTCAGCCTGGGAAACCCTAGGGAGAGTTGTACTCTGTCCTCTGGGGTTCCCGTGAGCTGAGTCACTGGCTGACAGTGGGCAGTACAGATTTAACTCCACACCAAAAGGAACAGGTTGCTGTTGTCAGATGCCTTCAGGCAGGTTCCGACCAAAGGGCCCCGAGGCGCCACAGAATGAAAGGCTGCACCGTCTGTGCCAGCCTCCCAATTGTTCCTCTGCCGTGCAGCCACGGAGTCAATGCTCTTTTAGTAGTCCATGGAACTTTCCAAAGACTTCGCCCTCACCACAGTTCAGGTGCACCGGTTCCTCTCTGGGCTTCCTTATTCAATGTCCATATGAGTCTATGGAAAATATCATGGCTTGGATCAGGCACACCTTGGCTCTCAAAGTCACATCCTTGCTTTTCAATACTCTAAAGAGGTCTTGTGCAGCAGATCCACCTAATGCAGTTGTTCTCAACCTGTGGGTCAGGACCCCTTTGGGGGTCAAATGACCCTTTCACAGGGGTCGCCCAATTCATAAGAGTAGCACAATGACAGTGATGAAGTAGCCACGAAAATAATTTTACGGCTGGGGGTGTGGTCACCACAACATGAGGAACTGTATGAAAGGGTCGCGCCATTAGGAAGGTTGAGAACCACTGGCCTAATGAAACACGTCTTTTGATCGCTTGACTGCTGCTTCCATGAGCATTGATTGTGGATCCAAGCAAGACGAAATCCTTGACAACTTCAAGTTTTCTCCATTTATCAGGAACATATGCAAATCAAATGTATGTATCAGGAAATGACACATAGTATGAGAAATGAGAGTAAAATATATCAAAAGAAATGCACACTCTTTTGTTCTTACAACGACTTCTTGTGAACCGGGAGTGTGTGTCCACTTTGTGACGTGAAGTTTATTCTATTCTGGTGCTACTGTCTTGAACCCAGGAGCAAAGCAGGAGGGGCCAGTCGACATCGCAGTATCACGTCCATCACACAGACATGCGCTGTTTCGTTTCCACTGTGTGTCTCAGTTCTGTTTGGTTTTTCTTCATTTGTTAGGCGACACAACATGCAAAGCTGAGAAACATCACATGAAAAATGTTAGAGATCATTTCTTATTCTGTGCTCCATCCATTCCCAGCTTTTGTCTTGGTTCCCAACCATCAGAGACAAAGAAAATGCTATTACATTACTATCAACATTTCACAGCTTCTTGTTTTTGTCCTGTTTGTCCTTCCTGGGCCAAGACTGGGCCACGTTCACTGATTAACAATAGTCCATACGGATTAAACAACGTTGCCACAGCTCAGAATATTGTTGGTGGCCTGGTGTTTTCTGCACCGCTTTCTTAAAACTGTCCAAATTTATCTGGAAGGCTTACTTACAGCTGAGATTGTTTGTAAGGCTCTAAGGAAGACTTCTTGAAAGACGCGTGTGGAATAAGAAGGAATTTGGATGAAAGAAAACAGTGTAATCACAGATACTTTTTCTTGAGGCCTATTATAGTCACGACTGGAGCCAAGGCTAACTCTCACCATCTTGTTAAGGATGTACTCAGAGAGCTGAGGGCTCAGGGAAGCTTCACTTTCAATAGGAATCTTATTGGGTGTGGGAACAACCGAGGCAGCATGGCTTCTTCAAAATCCATACAACATACTTCAGAAGACCTCTTTGTAGAACGCGCTTCAATTTCTGCCTGTCACTGCTCAGCAGGGCTTTTGTGTCCGCCTCTCTTTTGTCTCTAAATAATGAGAGGATATACCGAGGTGTTCTGACCTGTGGTTGTTTTGGAAGTTTTATTCTTTTAGAGACTGCAGAAGAAAGATGCAATTAAAAAAAAAAAAAAGCGAGGTCAGACCCTTAAAAGGCTTTTTCTACGCTTAATTGCATTGCGTGTTTTCTCTACCCGGTGGCATTGGCGATTTGGTGGGGGTGGGGGTTTCTTTAATGGTGCTCACAGACTAGGGCGGGGATGTTTTCTTTCAATCCGGTGGAAGTGGCTATATGTGTAAGAAAACTTTTATAGATGTTACAGGCTTTTTGCTCTCTACATTCCAATTTCATCTCTGATGTGCAAGTTGTTCTTGTTCCTCAATCCCACGTCTTCCAGAAAGAAGCTCTTAGGTGACGGATGGGATTTCCAATCCACACAAGGAAAATGCTATCAAGTGACTATCAGCACTTCACAGTGTACCTTCCTGCAACCTAATTTGACATTCGATGATGTTTAATTACAGCATACATATACATAGCTATGATTTCATTCTTTTCTTCTGCCAAATAAAGGAGAGCTATGTATTCACACCCTACAAATCAATTTTCCATGAGTTCACTGCTTTGAAATTTTATTTTACCTCTTTCAACGGTTTTATTTCCCTCTTAGATGAGGTGGTTTGTCCCCCTGGCGAGCATGTCTCATTTGCACATTCATGAACATTTTCATTTTAGCTTCCCTTGAAATTCTTTATTCCCAACATTGGGATGCTCTGTTCTTTGTCATTCTGTTTAAAACACGAATCAACATTTTCCTTATAACCACAGAGACGTGGCTATCTCTTCTGCCCCTTCAATGAAATGCCTACTGTCTCCAGACACACAACCTCCAGAGCTGTGTGGATTAATTGATAGCATGATTATTTTGCAAGAAAGCAAGGGTTACGTGTGCCTGGGTTTGCTCCCTGCACACCTCTCTCTTGGAGAACCATTTGCTCCCTCTGGAATGGTCACACAAAATGTTCCACAGAACTTCCCTGCTCTCTGCCTATTGCCTGTAGTTTTGTGAAAAAATCACTTCGATAATCTCATCTGTCATGGAATACCTTCTGTTTCATTTTTAAGAATTTTCACTAGGAATTAAGCCCAATTGCGAAAAATATGTATCTTCTAGACATTTCATGTTAACATTGTTTTCAATAGTGAAAAATGGAAAATAATGTACACATGGAACAATAAAGATGACACCCTTAGGACTGAGAGTATGTATGGTATTTTTATACTAACTATATTTTTAAAGTTAAGGAAGAGATTTTAACACATTCCAGATGCAATCATGTCAAATATGTGTGTGTGTGTGTGTGTGTGTGTGTGTAGAGAAAAATGGATTGGAAGGATATGGATCAAAATGTTAGTGGTGTCTGTGGGTTGTGAGATTATGCATGTCACATGCAACTTCCACTTTCATTTGTGTCCTTTTCCATGATGCACTATTTTTAAATAGCCATGCACAGTGTAATACTTCTATTTGCAATGGCAGCTTATTTCCATTTGGGAAAAAATTCAATGACAATAGATGAGCTTAGCAAATTAGTTTGTGTATCACTGTGTTTTTCTTTCACAGATTTTCTTTTGAGTGTATAATTTTGAACCCCACTTTATTATTTCTATGTTCCTTATAAAACATATCTTGTCTGTTTGCAAGGGAAATTTTTCTTTCAGGAAATATTTTTTCCCGTAACATTTTAGCGTCGGCACATAGATTTAGAAGTTTTCTACGGAATTGCTGTAATACTTTGCCTTATTAAGGCCAAAAATCTATTCAAAATCTATTCCTAGGCCCACTTCTAATGGCAGCTATTACATTTTTATTTTATTTTGAGTTTGTGGGACTGAGATTAATGTACTTTGTCAACAAAATGATGTACCTGGCCATTAAGAAGCATTTATGTGCGATCATATTTTCTGAATTCAGAAAAAAAATTTTTATTTGTCCTTTCACAGATTATAGAATGGCTTTTAAAAAAATATTAGAGTTCTCCTAAATTGCTTACAATTTAGGATGTAATCTATTTTCATAGAAATCATTTGATCCATTAAATGAAGAGTCTTATGTTTTAATGGGATCTTAAGAGTAATCCGAGAACATCAGTTTAGTTGACAAACAGGAGACCACAGCTCCAGTGATATAACCCATCCAGGCTCTTCTGACCTAGTGGCATAGTGGTAATGAGTTGGGCTGCTAATGGCAAGGTCAACAGTTTGAAACTATCAGCTACTCCATGGGCAAAAAAGGAGGCTTTTTCCTCCTCTGAAGAATTAATCTTGGAAACCCACAGGGGGCACATCTACCCTGTCCCACGGGGCTTCTAGGAGTTTGAACCAACCTAATGGCAGGGAGTCGTTGGTTGGTTGGTTTATGAGAGGGTCTTCTGACAAGTACTTACGTTCAAGAGTTTAGTGGGCAGCTGCTGTGTACCTCAGGCCCCATGACGGACTTTAGGGATTTCTGTTGTTTGTGTCTAGTTTTAATTACTTCCCATTTTTCCGCTGTTTTGACTTAAACTCTAAGTTTCCACTCTAAATGACCGTCCCAGTCTCTGGAAACGTAACACTACTGAAGGTTAAAACAGTCATTGTTCGCTTTCTATCTTTCTTGGTACGATTTCTCTTTGTTATGCATTGCTTTCAAACCATTTCGTGTATCTATAAAATGGCTCTCACTTGAAACTTACATTTTATTTTAAATTACATAAAATTAAGGGAATACGGTCCTATTAAAGCAAACAGCAATAGGGAAAAATGTAGAGGGAAGAATCTCCTCTCTCTCTCTCTCTCTCTCTCTCACACACACACACACACACACACACACACACACACACGGTCAAATTTCCAAATTTTCAGTACTTAAAAAAAAAAAGCCACCATTAAATTGTTACTGCAGATGATTACAGCACCCATTTCCCACACTGTGCACGGATCAACACGATAGACCTGCATCTTCCTTAAGAAGGTTACAGAACAAAACATTCTCTTGCAGTTTAGCTTTGGTGATTGGAATGCATTGTTAATTGCTTGCTATCAAATGGAACCACAACTGTAAAAATTCGGTCATAAGAAATGCTTTCAGTACCATTAAAACACTTACTGTATACGGTCCACTGCTAGAATGCGTTTCAGGGAAGGATAGCACGGTGGCAGTGGACTTAAAAAAGAACAACAGCAGAAAATAGCATCGTCAGAGATTGTAGAGATGGTAGTTTTCCCCTCTGAACCCTCATTATCTGAATGCCCAAGCATAAGGAAAAGGACCATCGAGACAGCCTTCCTGGACATTAGGATTTAGTATGAGCTGAAATCACTTTTAGGGAAATGATTAGCAATTCATCCATTGGAAGGAATCCCTTGGATCCACATATTTTGATATTTATTTTTTTGCCAAGTAAGAATTTTGTAGGTGCTTTTCAAAGTTGTTATCACACATGGTTAGTAACATTCTGTCACTGTCAATTCTGAATTCAAATAAACATAGAGGAGGGTGTTTTTTTTTTTTTTGCTCCTTAATTTGCTTCAGGTAGAAAGTGTGTACACAGTTAGGGTGCAGTGTAGCAACGATGAAACATACAACTTTCCTCTAGTTCCTAAGTGCTCCCCCCACCCATGATCCCAATTCTACCTTACAGATCTGGCTAGACCAGAGTATGTGCACTGGTACAGATAGGAACTGGAAGCACAGGGAATCCAGGGCGAATGATCCCTTCAGGACCAGTGGTGTGAGTGACGATACTGCGAGGGTAGAGGGAGGGTTGGTTGGAAAGGGGGAACCTATTACAAGGATCTACACATAACCTCCTCCCTGAGGGATGGACAACAGAAAAGTGGGTGAAGGGAGACATAGGACAGTGTAAGATAGGACAAAATAATAATTTATAAATTATCAAGGGTTCATGAGGGAGGGGGTAACGCGGAGGGAGAGGAAAAATGAGGAGCTGATGCTGGGGGCTTAAGTGGAGAGCAAATGTTTTGAGAATGACGAGGGCAACGAATGTACAAATGTGCTTTACACAACTGATGTATGTATGGATTGTGATAAGAGTTGTATGAGCCCCCAATAAAATGATTTTAAAACAATAAAGTACACACACACACACACACACTCACACCCCTCTGTCCCAGAATCCCTACTAGTTAGGAAAGTTCCAGTTTCCTGGGTAAGAATTGCATTTCTATTTTCCTCTCCTCACTGGGTCCGCAAGGTCATTGACGAGTGAGTGTTCTCATAGCAGATGTGCTAACATCATCCCACAAACCTGTCATTTCACACATATTGTTTTCATAAATTTGCTACCTCCCTCAGTGTAAACATAGGATTTTCTTCTTCAGTTCACCTGAAAATTGCTTCCTCAAGCCTTCATTTGGAACCACATAGATTTGGGTCTTGTCAGCGGCCCAGTGGTGTATTTGAATGAACTCATACTCCCCAGATCTAGGTCAAGGGCATCAATCACACGTGTCGCAGGGCTTCAGCTGGTGGCCCCACACATGTCTAGTTCCAAATGAGCACGGTCCCTCCCAGAGGAACACGATTCAGGACTTCACCCTGCGGAGTCTGCCTGCCAGTTTCTAGGTGACTGGAGCGTGGTTTGTCAAAATGAAGTTTGTGTGCCTGGTGTGCTTGTTGATGAGGCAGCTTCCTCTAAATACTTTTAGTCCTCCAGCAAAAGGAGGACTTGTATGAAGATAGTCACTTTTAGAGGCAGCTGAAGTTCAAGGATGAGTAGATGTCAGGAAGAAGTTTTGTTCCTTCTGAAGTTAGACATTTGATTAGAACACCCAAGAAAGTACCAAATGCCACAAAAGTTCCAGACAGAATAGAATTTTCCCAAACAAAAAATTTTCAAGTAGAAAGGAGAACACATTTTATAATACCATATCTTATTGAGTTATGAAAGTAATACAATAATCTACACTTTGAAAACAGTGCAAAATACAGCAAAGAAAAAGATTCCAATAATACCAGCAGCCAACATTATCTATATTTATGTTTGAATGTTTTGTACCAGTATCACTGATATCTGTATATTTATAAAAATTTCATTAGCACATTATGTAGTAATAATAACATATTTTTGAGCACTTAGAACTTTCACTACTATGAGATGCACATTATTATATTTTCATTTCATAGATATGAAAACTGGAGTGTAGACTAGGTCATTTTTCCAAGACGTGCATTTAGTAAGTTTGGTACTTTGCTTCTGCACAATTTTACAGCGTTCTCTCTTTTAATCTTTATTTTTCAATGAACATGATTATGTTAAGTTCCTTTCCCATATTGTTCCACATTGTTGCCAGATTTCATCGATAGGTTTTAACACGTAGAGACTCCTGCACAGCAGACGGCAACACGGCCCAACCTGGCCTGCACCATATTCACAGTTGCTGCAGTGTTTGAACCCATTGTGCAGCCAGTGTATCGACACTGTTTTTGAGAGTCGTCCTCTCTTTCAGTGATGCTGTGCCGTGCATTATGCCCTTCTTTAGGGCCTGGGTCCGTCTGGTAACATGTCTGGAAGCCATTTTCATGTCTATGGAGCATTCTGGCTGTACTTCTTCCAAGGCAAGTCTGTTCATTCTTTTGGAAGGCCAGGGTATATTTGTTCTTCGTTGCCAATGCCACAATTCAAGCAGCACCATTCTTCTCAGCCTTCATGTCTCTTTTTTCACACACAGATGAGGCAACTGAACAACATCATTGGGGCAGGTACATCTTCATCCCTCAGAGTGACATCTTTGCTGTTTAACGCTGCAAATAAATCTTCTGTAGTAGGTTTGTGCAATGTAATATGCCCTTTGATTTCCTTTGGAATTAATTTTCTCCAGAATCTATGCTATACTCTAAATGCTATGCTATGATGCTGGGCAATGTCATCAGAGAGCTTCCAGATGAAGACAGACTAGGATAAAAGGCCTGGTGAGCTACCTCTAACGTTCGGCTAATGAAAGCTCTGTCGATCACAGGAGAACACTGATCAACAACCGATCATGGAGACGATGCAGGAGCAGGCAATGTTTCATCCTGTTAATCTCTAAGGTCTTCATGAGTCAGGACCGCCCACATGACAGCTGACCACCGCATCTGTAGGCCAGTTAATTGGCAGGGACATTCTTAACCATGTCCTGCGTGGATTGGCAATATTTTAATTTATTCCCATCTTCATTTTTTTAAGCGCTGCTATCTATACACAAGGGGTGTCTGCAAAGATATGTAATGCTGCTTTTCCTATTATTCTTGCCATCCGCAGATGTTGACCGCAGATGTTGAGTCCCCATACGAATCTGGACCGATATTGTGCTGGTGGCTACTGAACCGCAAGGGAGATTTCCTTTTAAGATGCATGGACTTTATTCTCTGCAGGTATGCTCAGTGAGTCTCTGCAGATGGAAACTGGTCAGGGCCAATTTGAAAAGCTCCTCAGGTGCTTGTGCCACTGGACTAATTTTGAAAACAAAACAAAAATGTAAAGCAGTTTAATTGCTCAGTGTCTCAAGAGCAAAGTGCTTCATCACAAAAAAGATCTAAAAGAGGTAAAAGACTTAAACCTATAGAAATAAGAAAAAATTAAAATCACCCCCAATCCCAAACTCATTAAATAGGCTCATGGAAATAAAACAATCCAAGAAAGAGAGAAAAAGGTGAAGTGCAGGCTCTTCCTGTGGCCATCCCAGCTTAGAGTTTGCTGATTGGCAATTCATTTGGGGCTAGGTTTCGGAGGACCCTGGAGGTCAAACAAAGTTTATTCTCTAGAGAATAGGAAATGAATGAAAGGGTTTTGAAACAAACACTGACATATTCCGTGCTTTACGAAAACAAAACAGACTCCTCTAATAGTCTGGGTAGCACTGACTTACACCAAGAGACCAGAAGTGCAAATATTACTTACACTATTCCAGCAGGAAGCGAGTGTGGACGTGAGTGGGGGTCGGCCAATGCAACGGGAGGGCGGTGGCAGATGTAAGAGCTAATAGGGAAAATGATCAACAGAAGAGCGGGCAGCGTCAAGGGCGGTGCTGAGGTTTGAAATGCAAATGATCGGAGATGCGCTGCCACTTGCAGTAAGTAAGAACCGAGACCTATAAGCAGCTTTGGGGAAAAGATAAAACATTTAATTGGGGTTAAAATAATTTGAGGGGCTGCTGGTACTTCGAGTAGATGATAAGGCAAAGCAGTCTAAGTTCATTAATGCAAATATACAGTCTAGCAGGTATGTAAGCTTTCTATTTTTAATAGTATAATTCTATACCTGAGATTTTTCATTTCATCCAGAATGCCCTGTGGATACATTAATAAATATTGTAATTTATTCATTTTTCATTTAATATATAATATTTCATTTCATAAAAGTAGTTTTACTTTGAAATAGTTTTCACAACTTTGGGAGGAATTATTTAAAAATGAATCAAAGAATTAGGTTTGCCTTCTTAATACAGATTCCTAACTTTAATGGTATATTTTTCATAATATATGGACATTATTTTTAATTGCATTCTGGCTGTTTCACTTTCAGTACTCTTGTTTTCCTGTTCTTCTATCTTCTCATATTTGCTTTAGACTAATTGCCTCCTGCAGAGGGGTTTTAATGGGACCCCACACTCATGGGTGATAACCTGTATTTTGTGTGCCTATCTGTTAGTTTGCTAAAAGGTGACCTTGAGAGAGTTTGGGTTTAAGGTTTAAAAAGTAACTCAGGACAATTGACTCAGGAACTCCTGGAGTCTCAACGGACGTTTCAAGAATCTGAGTCCCCCCCCACCCTCCCCACCAATCTGTCAGGGTCCATGTATTGTAGTAGTTGAGCATCATATGATTATTTTTATGTTACGTTTCAATACTATTCCTATTATTCTTCATTGATATTTTAAAATCATTTTTATCAAATTGGTGGACAAGTGTACCAGTGTTGACCTTGCTGCGGCTTTACAGAAGAACTACCCTCTCCAGGGGACACCTCATCTATATCTGTAGAATAGTTTCCCCTGAAAGAAGTGTTGGCAGGAGCTGGGGAGTCGGTTCTGACTCGTTCACGGCCGTGTGTGTAACAGAGCGAAGCACTAACTCATTCTGCACGATGCTCACAATTGTTCCTGTGGTTGAGTTCACCGTTGCAGCCGCTGTGTCAACGCATCTCCTCGAAGGTCTTCCTCTTTTTCAACGAACCTCTAATGTAGTGTCTGTCATCAAGGGATGGTGCGGCCTATTTTTCTTTCAGAGTTCTGCAGTTATTCATTCTGTTGCATGAGAAATTGTCATTTCTTTTTTTCTTTCTTTTTTTAATCACTGTGTTCAATTCCAATGAGCTTGGTCCACAGTTGTGGTGTTTCTGGTTTGTATCTATTAAAAGAACACTGTTTTGAACATCCTTCTGCAAAGACTTTGGTCAGCATATGCATGCATATATATGGAATCTAGATTTAGAGGTGTGATGGTTGGATCAAAGGGCGTGTATTGTTTGTCGCTAGTGGATAGGGTCAAAGAGTTCTTCAAAGTAGAAATGATGAGCGTTCCAGGTTCTCCTCATCCGAAAGCTGCTCTTGCTATGTGGTGTGGAGTTGATTCCGACTCAGAGTGGCCGAATTACTCAGAGCAGGACTGGTGCACAGGATTTCCTGGGCTGTAATCTGGCCTGTAATACGGGAGTAGATTGGTCTATTCTCCTGCAGAGTGACTGATGGGTTTAAACTGCTGACCTGTCAGCAAGCAGCTGAGTTCTTAACGATCGTATCTGGTGAAAAATGTTCCTATTTTGTGGCATACATTTTTACCTTAAGAGTTTTTTTTCCAATAAGGGCACTTTCTCAATATTAATGTAGATAGAATTTATCAATATTTTTATGTGTGATTGCTCTTTACGAAAACTTTGCCTATTTGAATGTCATGAACATATTCCCCTATGTTAAGTTCTGGATGTTTTATTATTTATCCCGTGCATTTTTATTCCCTTTGTTCTGTCACACTTTGCCTTAATATTTTTGTTAATGATATGGGAAAAGTTGTCAAGTTTAGTTATTGCCCATACAATGGCAGAACATATATCTTTCTACAAAATCGGACACAACCTCTTGAAAGCTTTCATCCCGTGCCTTCCCAACTGCTCTGCAGCACTACATGTGCATTGATTGAGTTTCTACTTACGTGTGGTGCTGAATATAGACTATTCCTTTTTATTTAAAAAAACCCAACATCTTTTCTATCTTGGCACTGTGGGGAAAAAGCCCTGGCAATCTGCTTCCGTAAGGATTATAACCAAGAAAACCGTGTAGAGTTCCATTCTGCTTCGTTATATATGGGGTTATGAATAGGAATGGACTTAGAGACAGTGCTTATTGGTTTTGTACCCTGATTGATTGCTTACCTTCCTGACATCATTTCTCACTGCTCTCTCCATATTTTTCGCGTCTCCCATGCGAACTACTTACAATTGGATCTTTATCTCGGGGGTCTACTTCCACAAGATCTCGGACTAAGTTTTGCAGTCACCATTTTTGGGGGGCCATGTTTTTCAGCCTCTTTGCCACTGCTTGAGAATTTGAAAAAGCCTTCTGGGTAAAAGCAGTTTTCAATACCAAGCTCCAAGCTCCCCTCTTCTTTTGCCCCTGGTTGCTTGACCCTTCGAGTCCTTGGTTTGATTGCTCTCGGATGCCTCAAACAGACTTTCCAAAGATATCTCTAGCTCAGTGGGAGAGTTGACCCAGCATAACTGATAGCAGAAATAAATTTCATTCACGAATCCATATGTGAATTAAAAAGAGAGAAACTTTAATGGGAACTCAAAGCAGTTATCGCCTTCTTCCATGGCATTTTGAAAACTCGAGGAATAGTTTAAAAATGGAACATCCAATTTTACGTTCCAGAAGTGAAAAACAACCACGCTAAGCTCAAGGCATTCTGACATTACAACTCTCTCAATCCCCTGGGCGTCTCTGTTTTCTGCCAATCTATGCAGCCCTTGGTACTTTCCTTTGTTTCTTACAGGAAGAAGCAGACTTTCAGATGTACTTTTGCTTTCATCAGATCTTCAGGAAGTAATCGTCTGACTTTTAAAGACTTATCTTTCAAAGCAAATAAAAAACATTCACAATTCTCTAACTTTTCTATTCAGCAAGTATAGAAGAAGATCCTTAACGAGGTGGATTGACACAGTTGTAACAATGGGCTCAAACTTAAGAACCATTGTGAGGCTGGTGCAGGACCGGGTAGGGCTTCCTTCTGTTATGCACGGGCCGCTAAGAGTCGGAGCAGGCTAGATGGTACACAACAACAACAAGTCGGAAGTGACTGTAAGGTTCCTAACTAACACAAATACAGTTCCAGGAAGGTCCTGTGCAGTATTTTGAATCTAGAGAGAGGCATTGGGAGGAACAAAAAGCGTGTGTTTGTTCAACAATAGAAAATAAGTAACCGTAGCATACAACATCAATAGAACAATGGAAAAGAACCATATGATTATCTCTATGAATGGAGAAAAAGCATTTGATAAAATTCTACACCCTTATCTGATGAACCCTAAAGAAGATTGGAATGGAAGGGACATTCTCCACTTTGATTTAGGTGATAGGTGAAAAGCCAGTAACCAACACGGTATTTAATGGAGAAACATGGAGAGCTTTTCTTTTGAAATCAGGAATTTACAAGGGTGCTAGCTTCTACCACTTCGACTCAGTATTGTAGCAGATGTCCTCATCAGAGTAATCAGACAAGAAACAGAAATAAAAGATAGCCAGATTGGATGACAAGAAGCAAACTTATCTTTAATCACAGATGACATGATCCTATATAAAGACAATCATCAAGTCCACGAGAACCATTCTGGAGCTAATAGAGGAATCTAGTAAAGTTGCAGGATCTAGAGTTGGGTATTCGATTTACCAGCTATGACCAATCTGAAAGGGAAACTAGGGATACAAAGCCATTTGCAGTAGGATTGTTTTTACTGTTGCTAGGTAAGACCCATTGGTTTTGACTCACAGTTACCCTATGGACAGCAGAAGGTCACACAACCTGGTCTTCAACCATCTGCACAGTCGTTCCTAAGCTTGAGTGCATGGTTGCAGCCACGGATCAAGCCATCTCAGTGAAATTCTCTTACTCCTGTTCACAGTCCGCTACTTCACCAAGCATGGCCTTCTTCTCCACGGAGGACTTTCTTCTGAGACGTGTTCCGAGTACCCGAGATGTAGCCTTGCTAGCCTTCATTAGGAAGAGTCTTCTGGTTGTACTTTCTCCAAGACAGACTTGTTTGTTCTTTTGACAGTCCATGGTGTATTTAAGATTTACCAACACCATAACTCAAAAACATCAATACTTCGTTAGTTTGTTAGCCAGGGACATGAAAGAATTATACAATGAAAACTATAAAATGCTACTAAAAGGGATGAAAGAAGACTTAAATGAATGGGAAGATGTTTCATGTTTTGGATTTAAAGCCTTAATATTGCTAACATGTTAATGCCACCCAAAGCAATGTACAGATTCAATGCTATCCTGACCAAATTTCCAATAAGAACCAAAATTCAAATTTATATAAAAAGGCAAGAGGCCCGAATAGTTAAAATTATGCTGAGAGAGAAGAACAAAGTGGGACTCAAACTTCTTGATTTGAAAACAGAATGTACAGCTACTGTAGGGAAAGGGATAGAATGGGTGGTATAAGATATGTATAAATAATAATAACAATACATAATATAGAAAGGATTCACGGGGGTGGTAAGATGGGGGGAATAAAGAGGAGCTGATATCAAAGGGCTCAAGAAGAAAGATAATGTTTTGAAATTGTTGATGCCAAAATTTGTACATGTATGCATGATATAATGGATGTATGGATTGTTATATGTAAGAGCCCTCCATAAAATGATTTATTAATTGAAAATAAAACAGCCTGCTACTGTTATTACAGTAGACACACAGACTAATGGAATAGAATAAGAGTCCAGAAATAAATCCATATATCTATCGTCAATTGAGGTTTTGAGAAGGAGAGTTGTTGTGAATTCTACAAGGGAAATACAGAATCTTTGCCTCACTCTGTACACAAAAAAAAATTCAACACTGGTGTAGATGGGAACTGGAGATACAGGGAGTCCAGGGCGGATGATCCCCACAGGACCAGTGGTGTGGGTGGCTGTGTTAGACAGGGTTCTATTGAGAGATAAAACCACATTGCTGATAATTAAATATATTTATTTATAAAAATAATTAGATATGTAACAAGAAATGAACTGTTAAATTATATACAGATAAATATAACAAATGAACAGTTAAATTATAAGCACTACAAATGGCTCAGAGTTGTGAGGGACTAGCAGTCCTTCTCCTCTGCTGCCAGATCCCCCTCTATTTATAGAGTGAGTCTATTCTCAGCACAGCAGCCAATCACAAGGCAGATCACCAACTGTCAACTGACCACCAGTCCCAACTGCCAGTCCCCAGCTCCAGAGATGCCTTAAAGGGACCTCAACTTACAGAGACACAGTCCACAGGCTAGGCATCCAACAAGTAGTGTAGCCTATAAATTGAGGCAAAGAACGAGCAAGGTAGCCGCATACTGGTCCGATGATCAAAGAACAAGAGACAAGAAAAATGAGGCTCACTGAGCCATTATCTCTCCGCCCTTCAGTGGTGATGCTGGGAGGGTGGAGGGAGAGTGGGTTGGAGGGAGGGAGCCAATTACGGGGAACTGTATGTGACCTCCTCCCTGGGGGACGGCAGGGAAGTGGGTGAAGGGAGACGTTGGACAGGGCAGGGTATGACAAAATAATAATTTGTAAATTATCAAGGACTCGTGAAGGAGGGGGGAGCGGGGAGGGAGGGGAAACATGAGGACCTGATGCCGGGGGCTTAAGTGGAGAGGAAATGTTTTGAGAATGATGAGGGCAATGAATGTACAAATGCGCTTTACACAATTGATGTGTGTATGGATTGTGATAAGAGTTGTATGAGCCCCTAATAAAATGATTAGAAAAAAAATTCAAAATTAATTAAGGTACTAAAAGTACAAATTAAAAGCATAAAAATTCTTAGAAGGGCAAGCAGGGTCAATGCTGTCGTTTTATTTTCAGCAATGGGTTATCTATCATTTTTATTTTATTTTTTAATCATTTTATTGGGGACTCATACAACTCATCACAATCCATACATACATCAATTGTGTAAAGCATATTTACACATTTGCTGCCCTCATCATTCTCAAAACATCTGCTCTCCGCTTAAGCCCCTGGCATCAGCTCCTCATTTTTATCCCCTCCCTCCCCGCTCTCCCTTCCCTCATGAACCCTTGATAATTTATAAATTATTATTTTGTCATATCTTACACTGTCCTATGTCTCCCTTCACCCACTTTTCCGTTGTCCATCCCCCAGGGAGGAGGTTATGTGTAGATCCCTGTAATCGGTTCCCCCTCTCTACCTCATCTTCACTCCACCCTCTCGGTATCCTACTCTCACCACTGGTCCTGAAGGGCCCATCCGTCCTGGATTCCTTGTGTTTCCAGTTCCTATCGGGTTATCTATTATTCTATTACTATCTCTATTATTCAAAGCACAAACAGTATGAAAGACAAAATAAATAAATGGGGGCTTTTGTTTTACCAAAGTAGTGAAAAGACAAGCTGCTAACTAGGAGACTATCTTTAGAAAACACGTATGTAACAAGGATCTCCTGACTAAAACATTTGCCAAATGCCGACAACCTAACACTAAAATGACAAATCACCCAATCATACAATAGGCAAAGGACTTGGATTGACATTTTACCAAAGAAGACATTCAAGTAGCCACGGAAAACATGAAAAGACACTCGGTGTCATGCAAATAGAAACCACAATAAGGTGCCATTGTACCTGCACTAAAACTCTCACTGTCACGGGGGTGATGTGAACTCATAGGGACCTTACAGGACAGGGAAGAACCACCTCTGTGGGTTTCTGAGACTAACTCTTTATGGGAGTAGAAAGCTCCATTTTTCTCCCTAGGAGCTGCTGGTGGTTTGGAACTGTGGACCTTGCAGTTAGCAGTCCTATGTGTAACCCCTGCACCACCAAAGCTCCTTATACTCCCGCTAGGATGGCCAACATTTAAAAGCAACAAGACAAACCAAAATATCAAAATACTATTAGGGAGGTTGTATGGAAATCAGAGCCTATTCATTGCTGGTGGGAAAGCACCATGTGGAAAATAGGGTCGTTTTTCCTATCAGAGATGCCCACAGAGACTTGTACACCAAGGCCCATTGCAACCCTAGTTACAGTAGTCAAAAGTGGAAGCAACCCAAATGACCACTAACAGATAGATGAATGAACAGAATGCTGTATATGCACACAATGGACTACTATTCAGCCAATTGAAGAACTGAAGTTTTGGTACATGCTACAGTACAGATAGACCTTGAAGACGTGCAGAATGAAATACGTCAAAAACAAAAGGACAATCTTGTATGACCTCACATGCATAAAAATTCAAGAAAAGGTCAATGTATAGAGACCAACATTCATTACCCATCACTGGGGAATGGTGAGAAATGGGAATGGCGGCTAATGGCCATAGAAACATCACACTGGTTAATGGTAGCGTTGCACAGTGGATTGCTGTAATTGCTGTCCGTAAGTTGTACACCTGTAAAATGTTGAATTGGCAACATTTGTGTGATAGATACATTTACAACAGTGACATTCTGTACAACCAAACACTTTATGGGATTTTTTGGTCTTTGGTTTGGAGGTTTAGGGTCATGCTGTCTCATGGGAATTGGTCTAGAGCTCCTCCCTTCTACCTCCTCGTTCATTTCATAGTGCTGGGCTCTTTAACAGCTCGCCAGCAGTCATCCAAGACACGATCATTGGTCTCTGTTCATCTGAAAAGACTCACAACTGATTGCTATTGAGTTGATACCGACTCTTTGATACCAAACTCTTGAGTTTGATAGTGACCCTATCAAACAAGGCAGGACGGTCCCTGTCGATTTCAACGACTGTAACCCTTCACCGGAGCAGAAAGCCTCATCTTCCTCCCGCATCACCTGCAACGACAGAGGAAAAGCAGAGTTGGGAATAGCAGAGGATAGGGAAAGGGTGGCTGATTGTCTCCATGAATAACACCTCCTTGACTAGGAGGCCGGAAGAACTGGGTGGTGTCTGCTCACCAATATGCAACATTTTGATCCTAGATGCCATGGGAGAGCCCTAGTCCAAAGAGAAGCGTAGAGACGCTGTGGAGGGTAGATGAACTCCCAAAACTTGTTATAAAATAATATGAACATACTAAAACCAAAATAGCTCCTGAAGACCTCTTTACACCAAACAAGAGTATGCATTGAGCCGCTATCTACAAGGTTAACAGTTTGAAACCAGCAGCCACTACATGGAAGAAAGAGGAGACTTTCTACTCTGAAAAAGAGTTGCAGTCTTGTAAACCCACAGGGGCAGTTCTACCCTGCCTGATAGGGTTGCTGTGAGTTGGCTTTGACTCGATGGCAGAGAGTTTTGAATTTCTGGAGTCCAATAAATCTGCCTTTACCATTATGAATTTCAAAATAACTATTGGTAAGGGACCAGTGAGTCAAAAACAAGTTGAAAGAAAAAGAAAAGGACCATACGGGGCCGTCACTGGGGGAAGAACCACTGAGGAAAGGAGGGGAGAATGATTGCCCAACTGGGGGAATGTAGTCACTGGCACTCAGTGGTAACTGCAGAAGAACATGGATTGATGTGAGTTTTGTTGGCAAGATTCTTGAGAGCGTATTTGGGGGTTCTAGCAGGGGAGCTAAGCTACTTGTGTACCCTACGTCCAAGGACGGTCTTCCTGTGTGAGAAGGTCATTGTCTTCAATTGAGCCTCACTCAGCTGCTGGAGGGGAGCACAGGGGATGGTGAGGAGGAAGGAGACACCCACCTGGCCAGTCAGATCAGCTAAGTCAGTCCTGCCATCAAAGGGGTGACAGACATCACAGCCAGATTGTCCTCCCATCCATCGCCGTGTATAATCTTCCAAGCAACAATGAAAACACAAACATTTTAAAGAAAAAACGAGCAAACCAACTACTCCAAATATACAGAAGAACTGTTACCAAGAACAAAACAAAACAAAATAAAAATGCTTCCATGAAGAGTTCCCATAGAGACTCATTTTACAGGCTAATAGAGTACCAAACTCCAGAGTTAGCAATTCAAGAATCCCATAAAAATGAGATTTACATAAAAATGCAAGGAAAAATGATTGACATTTCAATCTTTACTGGTAGCAGGTCAAAAAGCCACATCCCAATGGGGTTTAGATTTCTGTTTTACAGTGACTTGGCTGTGACCTATTTCCAACTCTCAGCTTATTGACTTGCTTAAGATTTCTCTGCAGGCCAATTGGTTTCTTTGTGGTTTTCTGTTCTGTACATTCAGGGAGCTGGGCCCTGTGCTGAGTCAGGGACGTCACACCCTCTGTTTGTGGGAGCGCTGGGAAGCTTGATTGTCTTCCAAAGGGTGACACATGCTTCGCAGATGAACTGTCTCTAAGTAAGCGGTGAGGCACAGCCCCAGCATCACTTCAGTTGCTGGTGGAAGAAGCGTTAGTGTTGTTCGGTCCATGTAGTGTGTACCAACTTATAGCGGCCGATGTACCACTGAACAAAACACTGTCTGGTCCTGAACCATCCTCACAACTGGTGTTAAGTTTAAGTCCATTGTCGTAGTGGCTGTGTCCGTCCATCTTGTTGAGGACCCTCCTCTTTTTCGATGACCTTCTACATTACCAAGTGTGATGTCCTTCTCTAGGGGCCGGTCCCCCCTGATAACATATATCTGAAGGTGGAGGTTGGCTTAAGGTCTTGTTTATCACAAGGAGAAATTGTAATCTGACTATTTATCTTATAACACCAAAACGAATGAACTAGGAAAAAAGTCCAAGTCTTATCATCATATTAATTAAATACAGAAAAAGAGCTCTTTTTCTTTAAGTGAGAAAGTCAATTGCTAGTATCAGATTCATATCCCGCCCTTGTCCCCAGGAGTGGGACTCTGAAATCAAGGGAAATGCATTCCCAACTCTTTGCATAACATGAAAACATTTCATCACTCTCTGAAGTTGAAGGTCTAAAGTGCTGTAGATTAATGTGTAGAAGCAAGGCGGAGGAAGACATTTGGTGGCATCGTGATGAAAACAGTAAGCTGCTAAGCTGAAGGCTGGCAGTTCAAACCCACCAAGTGCTCTGAGTGAGAACGATGTGGTGGTCTGTTTCCATAGCACACTGATGCCTTTGAATTACGGTGCTGGGGAAGAAGTCTGAAAGTACTGTCGCCTGCCAGCGGAAGAAGCCTGCCTCGACATACGTGCAGCCAGAATGCTCCTTCTAAGTACGATGGCAAGGATTTTCTTAAGGACTTTGGACACTTGATCAGAAAAGACCACTCCCTGGAAAAGGACATCTTGCTTGGTCAACTAGAAGGTCACTGGACAAGAGGAAGACCCTCCACGAGATGGATGCCACTGGCTGTCACCGTGCCTCAGACAGAAGGTCGAATGTGAGGAGGGTGCGGGACTGGGCGGATTTCTGTTCTATTGTACGTAGGGGCTGCTAGGCATTGGAATCAACTCGATGGGACCTAATTATGACAAAAACATGATTTGGACCAAGACCCTTTTACTACCCATTTCAGTAGAGTTTGCATTTCCACAAATAAATGCTAGGTTGCTAAATATTTGGCCAGCCAGATATTTATAATATGCTAAAGATGTATAACTATTTATGACTGTCATGTTGCATCATTTCTTTAAGCTCTTATTCGATAAAGGGAGCCCTGGTGGCACAGTGGTTGAGTGCTCACCTGTAACCTCCAGGTTGTTGGTTCGAGCCCACTAGCTGGTTTGCGGGAGAAAGATGTGGCAGTGTGCTTCCATCAAGATGGGCCTAAAAGCCCTATGGGGCCAGTTCTGTGTATTTGAAAAGCAGACCAGAAAATGGCATCTCCAGCAGCATGTACTATCCTCAGACCAAGATGAATTTTATTGTTATTTTTAGACAATGTGGCTCTGGAAACAAGAGTCAAAGTAATATACCTGGACTCCTCTCATCCCAAACAGAAGCCCCCAGTGTTCGCTAAGTGCTTGTGGTGTGTTTTAAACACAGCAGCACCTTTAAAGTGCACCGTCCTGTGAGGCACCACTATAAATATTCCTGTTTTACAAATAAGGGGCCTGAAGCTGGCTGCTAGGTGGTAGAGTTTGGGCCTGGACTCAAACTCTGCACCTCGGATCCTTTCACCGTCTTGTGGTCACAGTATCTGGAATTTGCGTGGTGGTTTCTTTCCACTGAGCGTATCACAGGTTCATCACAAATTCCCATCAAAGCATCCGTTATTTGTCTCACTGAAATGCTTAATTGCCTCTTCTGTGGGAGGGTGTCCCACACATTGATATTATTCTTCTATTTGGTTCCTGCTGGATGCTTCTCCTATTC
>NW_022106189.1:37643726-37648188 GCF_000313985.2 Echinops telfairi
ACACACACACACACACACACACACACACACACACACACACACACACGGATCTCACCATCTCTACATGGACCCCCCAGGGGCAATGATGACATTCCTGGGAGTACCCAAGCCTTCTCCCCCTCCTTTCCTGAGCTACCCCTAGCCCCTCAGCCAGCACTCCCTGCTCGCTAAGATCAGCCTGATTCTTGTTGTCTGAGGCAGAGTGAAATCAGGAGACAGAGTCCTTGCTAAAGAGGAGTTAAGTGGTTGAAGGCATTTGCACTACGAGAGGGATGTATTTTAATAAGTATGCAAATTGAGAGCCTATTTCTTGAGCATCCACCCAGGCACCAGTAAGACCTGGGGTGGGTCCTTGTCTCTGCAGAAGGGACAGGAGCAAGAGAGAGGAAAGGATGGGCCTGGCAATGGCAGGGTGTGCGAGATTGGCCAGAAGGATGAGCAGCAAGATGCCTATGGAGACAGGACCCTAGGACGTTGGAGCACCCCTCAGCTCTCTCCCTGGCTCCCGCCTGTCAAATATTCACTTCTGTCCTGGCTGATGAGGGATCGAATTTACTGTCAGCGCCTCTTCTTCTCCTTCCACATTTCTCTGTGGGGTTGGGAGAGGTGACCAATTTGTTGCAAATCCACGATGAACTTCATTAAGTATTCACAACTGCTGTTAAAATCGCTGGAGATCTGCAAAGCAGAAACCCAACATGCTCCGAACAGGTTTGACATGCAAAGCAAAGACGTGGAATTTGCCAGAAATTAAAAGCCGTGCTGGTAAATTCAGACCTTTCATAATTCTGCCCCCCCACCACACCTTGAGTGGAACATAATTTTATTGCAATAAGAAATGACAGTTACATGTTTTATTAATGTGCATTTTAGGCAGGCTTCATAACATGATCTCATCATAAAATCCTGGAAGGTAATGGATTTATCATTCAATGCGTTTAATACAGCAATAGAGGCCTTGTAGCCTGGGAAGTATGAAATATTAGTTCCTGTAATCAAAATCCAGATGGCATTTTTGTCCTATCGGTTAAAATATTTTAAAAAAATGTTAAAAAATTTTAGAACAGCTTTACATTTACAGAAAAATCATACAACGGTTTAGCAAAGCCCATGCGCCCACACAGATTTCCCTGTTATGAACTAACTTTCTTAGTATGATTTATTTCTTACAGTTGAACTGATATTAAAACATCATAGTTAATTAAAATTCTATATTCAAGGAGCCCTGGTGGCATAGCGGTTTAAATGTTAGGCTGCTAACTGCAAAGTCAATAGTTCAAATCCACCCACCGCTCTGTTGGAGAAAGATTAGACTGTCTACTCCAGTAAAGAGTTACAGTCCTGGAAACCCCTGGGAACAGTCTGCCCTATCTGATGAGGTTGCTAGGAATCAAAAACAACTTGATCTGAGCGAGGTATGTTAGTTACTCAGCTCGCTTTAGTTTTTACCTAATGTTCTAACTCTTCCAGCATCGAAAACAACTTGATCTGAGAGAGGTATATTACTCAGCTCTCTGTAGTTTTTACCTAATGCTCTAACTTTTCCAGCATCCTATCCAGGATACCACGTTACATTTAATTGCCTTGTCTCCGAAGGGCCCTCTTGGCTCTCAGCCTGTCTCAGGGTTTCCTTGTTTGGATAGACTTGACAGTTAGGAGGAATACGCAAACATTTTGTGGCTGCCAGTCATCTGGGATTGGTCTGATGGATGTCTTTCTTGTGACTGGACTGAGCTTATGTCTTGGAGGGGGGAACCAGAGAGGTGCAATGCCTTTCTCTTCACATTATGTACAATGTCTATGACTTATCCTTGTGGACATTGACCTGGATCGTCACCGGGCCTTTGGAAGGAAATCTGCCACCCGTCTGCTTGTTTTCTTTACATCTTCACACTGTTCACTAGTATGCTTCTGGCATTCATGAAGGAGGCTCCAAGATAGAATTCAATTTGGACAAGATTTCTCTAGGTAGATACATGTGATGAATAGAGAGGGAAGGGAACAGTAGATGGGGAGACCGTGAGCAATTTCACAGCTTTTCACCACATGCTCCAGGGACTGATTTTACCTATCTATCTATCTATCTATCTATCTATCTATCTATCTATCTATCTATCTATCTAATCTATTATCTATCTATCATCTATCTATCTAATCTATCTAATCTATTGTCTATCTATCATCTATCTATCTATCTATCTATCTATCTATCTATCTATCTATCTATCTATCATCTATGCATCTCTCAACCTGATAGCTGCTTCTTACAGAATCAAAGGCTCTTTCCAGATGTACAATCCTGTCAGGGATTCGTGACAGTAAGCTGTTCACTACAGATTAGTAAACATAAGCAAGCTGTGCTTAACTTGCTTACTGGGCAATCTACCCGGGTCCTAACATTTAAAAGCATTGAATTAACGGGTATGAGGCGGTGATGGTTCAGTGGTTGCATTCTCCCTTTCCAGATGATAGACTTGGGTTTGATTCGCAGCCAGCGCATCCATGAGCAGCGTCCTTCCCTCTGTCAGTGCAGCTGTGTGTGTTGCTATGATACTGGGTGGGTTTCAGCAGACTATTTCGACTAAGATGAACTAGGAAGAAAGGCCTCGAGAGCTACTTCTGAAAATCATCCAGGGAAAACTCTATAGCTCACAACCGTTTTATCCATACCTGATTGTGGGAACTCAGTAGGGCATGGAACAGGGTTGGGCCGGATTTCCTTCTGTTGCGCATGGGGTTGAGTCTGAACCTACTCGATGGGCACTAACAGCAATTAAACATTATCTATCGCAGACACACTTGAGTGTGTATAGGTAAACACTATGATATCTGTAATCTGATTTAATGTATTCTAGCCCGTGTGTTAGGCAGGGTTCTTTAGAGGAATAAAGCCAGGCCAATCATGATTACCTATATCAATAGGTAGATATAGATATAGGTAGATAGATAGAATTATACAACAAGAAGGAATATACCCTATTTCCCCGAAAATAAGAGAGTGTCTTATATTATTTTTTGCTCCCAAAGATGCGCTAGGTCTTATTTTCAGGGGATGTCTTATTTTTCCACGAAGAAGAATACGGTACACATTTATTGTTGAACAACAACAAAAAAGGAAATGTATTACCTGTAGACGGTATGGTAGTAGTTGTCATCACAAACCAGCATAACCAGACAAACTGTGAATCCTACAGTATCAAGAATTTCTTGTTACTACCATTGTTTCCATGTACAACAATCTATGGTACATTTACTCATTTATTCAATGACAGTCATGTCATCATCTTCTGGAACATCATCATAACAATCCAAACTCTTATTTTTGGGGAGGTCTTATTTTCGGGGGCTGCCTTATATTTCAGTGAGAGGCAAAACTGTAAGTAGGTCTTATTTTGGGGGATGTCTTACTTTCGGGGAAACAGGGTAATAGCTAATTAGTCCACACAGAAGTACAGAGGGCTCAGTTCAACTCGCTTCTGTGCAACAGTTAATATATTGTAAGTCCTTCAACTTATGAGGGCTGCCAGGTCCAAGGTCAAGGAAGCAGACAGCAGAGTCCTCCCTTGGGCAAGGCAAGCAGCAAGCATCAAGGTGGGTCACCAACAGTCAGTAGCTCAGGAGCTTAGCAAAGCCAACCCAGATGGGATATCAAACTAAAGCAATGCAAGGCAACAGGATCTACCAGCCTCAAGCTCAAGTGATGTATGTACCAGCAGTGTGGCAAAGCAGGTCTCGAAGAAGCCTCAAGCTCTAACGACATATCCACAGGTTGGCCTGGCCCATGGGTAGTGTAGCTCACAGGTTGAGGCAGAGAACTAGCCAAGCAGTAGCACACTCCAGCATGCTCTGATCACCAGAGAGCAAGAGAGAGGGGATGGGCCTTTCAGAGCCATTTATCTCTTTGCCCTCTAATCACCTGATTAATCCCACATGTTCCTGTTGGCCAGTTTGGCACAATAAATCTAACTATCACATACCCCCTTCCTAAAAAAGGGGGTTTTGATAAAGAATAGCAAAATGACGACTGTGCACGTGGTGCTTTGAGAACATGAGAATTCGTTATCTAGTCTCTCTAGTGTCTGATTAAAAATTGACATAATAAATAGTTTTAAAAGGTAACCAACTCATTATTATTAATCATTGATGAGACTACTGGGCACAGCATCCAGGATCTGTATGGATTTAAAATGTTAAATTTAGAAAACCGCAACAATAACTGCTGGCCACTCACTGGCAGCCGGAAGCTCTATAACGCACTTTAGGTAAGCTAGTCCCCTGGTTATGATACTCGGCCAGTAAGGTAACTATTATTAGCCTTGACTTACACAATTGATAAAGATGTTAGTTTGCACTTGGACAAGAGTCTATCTGTTAAAAAAAAGCCAGTGTTCTTTCACGATCCCTTTCCACGATGCTCCCATAGAAAGTCATTTGTATTGACTACACGACAGTTTGTGTCAAG
>NW_022106189.1:37649497-37651383 GCF_000313985.2 Echinops telfairi
ATGTTGGAGTTTCTGTTCTTCCACATTCTGGCCAATAATTAGTATCATCTGTCTTTTTAACTTTAGCCATTTTAGTATACATGGCATGGTGTCTGCTTTTGGTTAATGTGGACTATTCTAATAATAAGGATATTGACTATGTTTTCATGTGATGATTTTAAAAAAAAACATGCCCAAATGTTGCTATTATGCTTGTTTGCATGTTCTTATGACCGACTTTGGGGGATTCTGTACTTGTTGGGCTGCTGACCGCAAGGTCAGAAGGTAGAAACCACCAACCACTGCTCTGTGGGAGAAAGATGAGAAGACGGGGCTTTCTACTCCAGTAGACAGTGGCAGTCTGGGAAACTCACAGGGGCAGTTCTATCCTGCCCTAGAGGGTCACTATGAGTCAACATCAAAAGTATGTCAGTGAGTTTTTATACAATATAGACAAAACCAAAATCACTGTCTTCGAATCAATTCTAACGCCTAGTGACCCTCCAGGGCAGGCTGGACCTGCCCTTGTGGGTGTCCAAGCCTGGAACTCAATGGGAGTAGGAAGCCTATTCTTTCTTCCACCGAGCAGGGGGCGCTTTCTAAGTGTTCACTTTAGGTTAGCAGGCCAGCAGGCAACTACTGGGTACCACCAGGGTTCCTGTACAATAGAGATGCGAATTCTTTAGCAAAAGGTGATTTGTATGCATTTTCTAATTTTATGAGCTTTGTCTTTTCATTCTCCTGAATTTGCTTGTTCTTCTAGAAGTCCATGGTAGATATGGGCAAATTTCATTCTCCTAAGTTTCTTCTGATTTTGAGTCAAAAATGTTTAGTTTCCATCAAGTCCACTTTGTCTTTAACCGAAAAATTGTGTGAGTCCTTATGTTGGTGCTTCTTATAAAGAATCTTTGCCTGATCCAAGATAACGAAGAGTTTCTTTAATGCTTTCCCCTAGAAGTGTTATAATTTAGCTTTTACACTTATATAACAGGTCTCTAGTTAATTTTTATATATAGCATGAAGCATGGAGTTAATTTACGCACCCCCCCCCCCGCCCGCCCCATGCATGGGCAAATCCAATGGTTCCAGTCCATTTATTGAAAAATTACTAAACAAACAAACAAAACAACAAAATATCAGAATAGATTTTCCTCTCTTTTCAAAATCCAATTTCAATATTGCTAAAAACTTAAGTGTTTAGAGAAACACTTAGTTTACACTTAATTAAAAAATTAGTGTAATAGAATATCTTTATTGTGGGTAGATATGATTTGAATCGGGCAGCATCAACCCCAACGTGTGGGAAAGGTATGTTGAAGAGGAGCCAGTGGGTTGGGCAGATCATTATTATGTTCATGTATCAGGAGCTAACACCAAAGCAGGTGCCATTCGAGAAAGTTGGAGAAACAGTCATGAAGGATATGGCACAGGTTTTCCTAACAGACCCTGGGGTTCCTGCTTCCCCAAACAGACAATCCTCTAAAAGTGCTCAATGCTGAGGGCATATGATGTACCCTCACCTGCTTACTGGGCTATAGTTTGACCTGAAATTGACTTCAGGGAAATAGTTCCTTAAGGACTCAAGGTTCAAAAGGACACCTAAGGGCAGATGGCTTGCCTGGGTCCCCTCAATTCCATGAACCCAGAAATTGGATTTCAAGACAATTTTGTCAATAAGTACTTGGGTCTATTTCTGTTCCATTCTGGTATTTTTGTTCTAATCAGTTGACCTATTTATCTCGTTGCCAAAATTACACTGTTTTGATTATTGTTGCTTTACAAAAAATATTGAGTTGAGGGAGAAGGTAATACATCAGATTTTCCCTTTGACTTGATGATCTGTCAGGGATGTTTAGAGCGCTAGGGCCCTCTCAGATCGTGTGTGTTGTGTGTGTGTGTGTGTGTGT
>NW_022106189.1:37652105-37653146 GCF_000313985.2 Echinops telfairi
TTTATAGACTGGTATCAGACACGTGGGCTCATATTGGACTTATGGACTTGATCTGGCCTAAGCTGGGATGTTTTCTCAATACTCCATTGCTCTTGCATATAAAGTTCTTTCTCACACATATATGAGTGTCTACAAATTTTTTTCTCTAGTCTACCCAGACTAACACAATGCATTTGAACAGTGGTGAAGCATATTTAATAGACCGCAGAATACCAGAAGAATGAGCAACTCTGTTCAAGAAGGAATACAACAAGAATGCTCTTTAGAAGTGAGGCCTGGAGACCTCCTTACTTCCTTTGGACCAGCGTGCGTCATCAGGAAAAACCAATTGAGAGCAAAGAACATGATGACCAGGACAGTAGGTCAGTGGAAATCAGGGAAGCTTTCCATGTGATGGATTGACTAACAGCCAAGCCAACAGATTCAAAACACACCAACCACCATGAACATGATATAGGAGCAGGCAAAGTTTCGTCCTGTTGAACATAAGATCATATATAGGAACTTATTTGAGGGCAACTGACAACATCAGTCAAGGCCCCTCAATGCACTCTCCTTGGGTCTCACGGTTAGTTCTTGGCCCATCTGGTGGTCTCCTGTGACAGCCGTATGGCTGTTGTTTCTGTGAGTCATCGAGCGGATGGCAAATCAGTGGCCCTCTATGACAGACTAGAATTTCCCATTAGTGGTTCCCAGGCCAGGTCTTTTCTCCCACAGAGCGGCTCGTGGGGTCAAAGCACCAGCCTTTTGTTTTGCACTGGGGCACTTAACCATGGTGCTACCAGGGCTCTCAGCAGTGCATGGAGCCCCCCCACATTTGTGTGCCACTCACATGGCTACTGTTTTGGATCACGTCCGGCGCTTTCTGACTTTTTGGCATGCGGCTGCAAATTAAATCAGGCCCTCCTGGCAGTGAAGCTGCTGGTTTTCACAGCATGCCCAGTTCTATCAAAACTACCATGTTGACCAAGCTGGCAGGCTGGCAGGTGGGGGGTGGGGGTGGGGGGCGGCAGCAGGATGAAAGCGGCCCCGAGCTAAAAC
>NW_022106189.1:37654065-37655838 GCF_000313985.2 Echinops telfairi
TTTTCTTTCTTCTTGAACTTTGATATCACTTCCCCTTTATCCCCCCCCCCCCCTACTCCCCAGGCACCCTTATTGTTATAATATATCATTATTATTATTACTTGCCATATCTTACACCATCCAGTGTATCTATTCACTTACAATTCTGTTATTCATTCCCCTCCAAGGGAGTTATACAGTCATCGTTGCTATCAGTCCCTCCCCTCTTTCAGTGCCCTCAGGGAATCATTACTCCTATTACTGTTTCTGAAGGGTGTATCTATCTTGGATTTAATGCATCGAATGATCTTAATTATACAAATGAACCTTTACTGGTCTAACAAGATTAACGAGGTAAAACTAAGACCATAATAGTAAGGGGAGGAAATAGTAAAGAACTAGAGGCTAGTGATGTGTTTCATCTGTGCTATACTGCAACCTGGAGAGATCATCCCTTCTGTGTGGCCCTTCTGTGAGGGACTGTCCAATTATCTTACAGGTGGGTTTTGGGGTCTCCACTTTGTCTATGCTCCTTCACATCAATGTGTTTGCTTGTTTTTGAACTTCTGATACCTATTCCTGTTAACACCTCATGATCACACAGGCTGGTGTGCTTCTTCCATGTGGGCTTAGTTGCTTCCCTGCTAGATGGCTGCTTATTTGACTTCAAGGCAGTAAGATCCCAGATGCTCTATCTTTTAATAGCTGGGCACCATCAGTTTCCTCACCACATTTGCTTATGCACCCATTTTGTCTTCAGTGATCATGTCGGGAAGGTGAGTATCATACATAGCCACATTATTAGAACAAATACTTTTATGTTGCTTAGTAATGGTGCAGGACCAAGCAGTGCTTTCCTCTGTTGTATACCTGGTCATCGTCCTGATGACACCTAATGCAACATTAGGTATAAGGAGCCCTGGTGGTGCAGTAGTTAAAGTGCTCAGTTGCTAACTCAAAAGTGGGGGTTTGAGCCCATCAGCTACTTTAGGGAAGAAAGATGTGGTACTCTCTTCCAACTTGTGCTTTAGAGGATGTATACACACTGTTCTCATATTTATTGCATCAGAAATATGGAATAAAACAAGCATCTTCCATGGAAGGGATGACACCTGAAAGCATGTGAAGTATAAAATTACATGTGTATTTAGAAATAAATGAAGGCAAAATTGACAAATAAAAATGTACAAGAAAAGTCAATGTTGTTGCCAGGTGCCCTGGAGGGGGTTTTGACGCACAGTGACCCTATGTATAATACAATGAAACACGGCCAGTCCTACATCACAATTGTAGTGTCCAGCATTTTCACTTTCTTGTTCTTTCCCCATATTATCTGCAACACCTACTCTATCTTACAAAATAATGAATCAAGTGCCCACCTCAAACAAATGCTAACATATAGAGATGTATAGTCCTTATAAAACATGCATAAAGATGCTCTGAGAGCAAAACTAGACTTTTATAGTCAAATAAATCCAGTATAAAGTAAAATATATCAGAGCCTTTTACAGTGTCACTAAAAGCCAGAGCAATATATATTGCATTTCTCAAGAACGGAATCACTTTAAAAAAATCATTTTATTGGGGGCTCATGCAATTCTTATCACAATCCATCCATCCATCCATCCATTGTGTCAAGCACATTTGTACATTTGTTGCCATCATCATTCTCAAAACATTTGCTTTCTCCTTGAGCCCTTGGTAGCAGCTCCTCATTTTCCCCCTCCCTCCCCCACCCTCCCTCTTTCACAAACTCTTGATAATTTATAAATTATTATTTTTTCATGTCTTATA
>NW_022106189.1:37657357-37658818 GCF_000313985.2 Echinops telfairi
AAAAAAAAATCGCTTTTAAGATTTTATAATATAAGTCATCATAACCTTTCAAATGTGAAATGATTAATAATGATTCCATAATATCACAAACTATGCAGCCAGCAAATACTCCAATATCTCTAAATTTATTTATTGCAAAAATAATAATTGCACCAAGATACAAATACAGTGACTGGTTTAAAAATCCTGTAAGTCGCTTTTAATCTATTCTGCCATCTTCTCGTCTACTTTGTTTCTTCTGCATTGGGAAGTTATTTATGGAATAAACAAGTCAGCAGATTTCTGGTAGTTTCTTGTGGTCTCAATTTGGGGATTACGTCTTTGTGGTGCTATTTAGCCTATTATACCCACAACCTACCACACCACACAATGCTTTTTGCAGTGACACAGGGAGGGCAATGGAGGGCATAACTGAATTGCTTTCAAATGCTCTCTTTTCCTCCGCTGCCACAGACTTAGACTTAAAAAGAAAAACAAATTAACTTATAAAAAACCCCTTTTTGTTGTGAATTAGGTGAAGGGTTACCTGTTTTACATTAAACAGTTCATATACATTTTATTTCAACCGTCCATTGCAATCCCCTCACCGTACCATCTTTTATCCTGCTCCCTCCCTGTTTCCTGTTTCCCAACTCTCTGAACTTTGTCCTTGGGTAACTGCTGCCTTGTAGGTTTTAAGTGATGGATTATTCTCACATGAGGGAAGGTTCAATTTCAGAGCGGAAGAGTGACGACGGGCCATAATCTTGGAGAGTCCCACCAGTTTTGACCTGGGCAGTAAGTCTTGTCTCTTATAATTTTGGGTTTTGTTCCACCCTTTCCTCCTATTCTATCCAGGACCTTCTGAGGTGATACTTTTCGGAGCTGTTGGTAGTGGTAGTCAGGCACCATCTAATTCTTTGGGTCTCAGGATTGTGGAGACTGATGTTTGCACAGATTAAGTGCTTCTGTATGTCTTTATATTGTCACCACTTTTCTCTCCTCCCGATAGGCCAATAGGGGCATCTTAGGAGACTGCTCATGAGAACTTAAGAACCCCGGTCACGACTCACCAAAGTAGGATATGGAACATTGTGTTTGTGGACCATATTATGCTAATTGACCTTGTTGTCTCCCGGGACTATTTGCATGGGCAGTGTATTATTTAATGGAGCTCTACAAGCCAAAGTTTTTAACTCCCATGAAACAACCTTTCCCGGCATGTGTCTGGTGAGAAGGTGGGGGAAGATACTTACAGGATTTGCCTGTGAGTAACAGTGACCAAGATTCCCTGCAATGCCATTCTGCTACATGTAAAGTGAGTGCTCTGAGAAGCAGGAGGTGGGATCTCATTACCAGAAAGAGCCAGGATCAGAGCATGTCCTCCAGATCCAGGATCCCTGTGCAGTGAACCTCCTGGATCCAGAAGACAGCTATCATATCAAAGGAGCAACAGTAGAATGAGGAGCCAGAGCACGGAAC
>NW_022106189.1:37659797-37660783 GCF_000313985.2 Echinops telfairi
AGCAGCCCCACCCCGTGCTACAGGGTCACAGCAGTGGGTTTGGTCTTCCATTTCTCATTCCTAAAACATGTTGACAAAGAAACATTTCTTTATAGACAAAAAGCCCAGTCAGTATAGGCTGTTGTCTTCATTTTAAAAAAATGTTTAGTTTGATTTTTATATCATTTTTTTCTTCAAGCATTTGATTTTTCTGCATGGATGGCTTCCACACCTGATTAATGGCCCCTTTGTCGTCTATGAGCTACTTAAGGAGCTGTGGTGGCCCAAAGGTTAAGTGCTCAGCACTGCACTGAAAGGGTAAGGGTCAGAAACCACCAGTGATTCCATAGGCGAAAAGAGCTGGCAATATGGTCCTGCAAAGAATCCAGTTCTATGAAGCCAGTTGGACTCTGTCACATAGGGTCCTGATGAACTGGAATTGAGTAAGTGGAACATAACAACCACAACTTGAGTGATCTCCTATGCTTTTCTTAAGTCGTTCATGTACCGCTGGAATGAACTACAGTGAATTTTGATTTTGCAACAAAAGGCAATGATCATTTGACACGTGCAAGAGGAAGTGTTGTTTACACTAATGTTAGAAGAAGTAAGCGCTATGTTGGCCAAGAGATGGGAAGGGATGTCCTAGACCCATTTCACATTCAACATGGCTGCTAGAGCAAGAGGGACTCTTGCATGTTATTTCAGACAAGAGAAGTAAGGGGACCTGTACTTTGTGGATACATAGGAAAAGAAGGGCAGTGGAAAGTTTGCTCAGGAGGCCAGATTTCACCGATGCTCACTGGGGCACAGAAATAGTCTGGAACAATGGTTATATTTTAATGCTGCTGCTGCAGCCAACTCCCCAGGAGGCTTCATCCTTTGGGTCCTTCCCTTTATCCTCATAGTAGCGCTACTCTCACGATTGGTCCTGAGGGGGTTATCTGTCCTGAATCCCCTGTGTTTCCAGCTCTGATCTGTACCAATGTACATGCTCTGGTCTAGCC
>NW_022106189.1:37663198-37664490 GCF_000313985.2 Echinops telfairi
GCAAATGGCTTTATAATATTTCACTTAGCAGACACACGCACAAAATTTACCCATTCCTTCTAAAGATTGCAATGGGTTTTACATACACTAGAAATGACCTGCCATAAGGGCTAGAAATGATGAGAATTAGTGCAATGTGGTGCCTGGCTCAAAGAACAAATAACATTTTGTCTATCTTTAAGAACGATGCCTGCTTTTGAAATTAAACCCAGCAGGTAGGAAGACTCTAAACAGACTTCAAATCGTCGAACATCTGCTCCCCCTAGCACAATCTAAAACCAGAAACACACGCATTTTACCACGCTCAAGTTCACACAATCTAGTTAGAATCATTACACTATGAAATTTTCATCGGAAGCATGTTTGAAACCAGAATCCAAAATGTTTTCACTCCCAAGTCATGACATCCTATTAGACTTGTTGAAAACGCTGTATTATCATATAACTATATTAAACAAACAAATAAACCCAAACCAGACTCCCACCCATGGAGTTAAGGCTGACTCATCGTGACCGTCCTGAGTTTCGGAGACTGTACCTGTTGACAGGGGTTGAAAGCCAGTCTTTCTGCCGTGGAGCTGCCTTTACTCTCCAAGTGCCAATCATGCAGTGGGTAGCCCAACGTGTAACCACGGCACCACTGGTGCTCCTCTGTGTATGAAGAGATTATATTAAAAATAGTTGGTTCTCTTTTGCTAATGAAGGTTTATCGCCTATCCTAAAATGTCTTGGGACCAATTGTAAAATGAATAAACCCTAGAACCCATTGTATTTAAATGAGATGGCCATTTAGATTTCAGCTCTGAGATGACATGGCTTGATTTTCTCCTTTCCTGTCCACGTGGCCCTACAACATACCCCGGCTTGCTGGAGAAAACAAATGGAGCCATTTACGTTTCTCAGAACTCCAAACTTACTGCCATAAATCAACTCTAACTCTATAGCCACCTGATAGGACAGGTAGAACTGCCCCTGTGAACTGCTCTCCTTTATGAGAGTAGAAAGCCTCATCTTTCCTCAACGGAGCGTCTGTTGGTTTTATTTATTTTTAAACATTATCTATTTATTTATTAATTGTTTTATTAGGGCCTCATGCAACTCTTTTCACACTCCATACATACATCAATTGTGTAAAGCACATTTGTGCATTCAATGCCCTCATCATTCTCAAAACATTTGCTCTCCACTTAAGCCCCTGGCATCAGCTCCTCATTTTTTCCCCTCCCGCTCCCCCTCCCTCATGAACCCTTGATAATTTATAACTTCTCATTTTGTTATATCTTGCCCTGTCC
>NW_022106189.1:37666388-37667755 GCF_000313985.2 Echinops telfairi
CATCTTCATTCAGTAGAAGGAACGTCATCAACTTTCTTACTCATAAGATAGCTAAATTGTAAAGAAATATATTTGTGTTTTGGTTTTTATGTAAATTTATGTCCATGAAGTTAATGCCCTAGTTTCCTTCAGGTAAAAGAAGAGATTTCCTTGCTAGACACCTAAGTGCTTGTCTTTGTTAACTAGGACTACTGTAAAAGAAACACCACAAGCGGATTGATATCACAAACAGGAAAGCTTTTCCACACAGTGCAGGAAACAGGAAGTCCAAATCCCGGGCACAAAGTTCAATTCATGACAGTGCTCTTTAGGGGTTTGCTGTGGGCTTGTCCATTTAAGATCACTCGTTTCAGAGGGGCTGAGCCCAAGGGCTCAATGGAAGTAAATGTCTAGAAAAGAAAGATGGAATATGTGGACGATGATGTTGGATACAATTGATGGATGGTTTGTAGCAAGAGTTGTAAGAGCCCCCAATAAAATGAAGAGAAAAAAAAGGAAGGAAGGAAGAAAGCAATCAAACTACTTAAAGTAGTACTCAAAATTAAAAAAAAAAATCTCTAATTTCAGTATAGTAGTTGGGCCAACTGCAGAGAACCAGGCAGACCCGTACACAGTCCTAGCCCTTCTTGCCTTGCATCACTCATGGGATTGAGAAGGTGCTATAACTCAAATGACTCAGTGCTTTTCTTCAGAGGGATTCATTGCTTTCTATGCATCTGGGAATGAACATTAGTGTCATGAGACTTCAGTCAAATGAGAGTACCAGTGCTTTGATTTTTTTCTGGGTTTCTATGAACATAATGACCAGTTGAATTACCTGGCTCAGAATATTGGCTTCAGGTTGTGGATTTACTTGAAATTGTAGTTGAGTTATTACTTGTAGACACAGTACTAAGTGCTTGTTGGGAATAACTTAATTATACGCAGTGTGGCAGAGTGGGTTATGCAGTGAGCTAACTGCCAGGTCGGTGGTTTAAACCCGTTAGCTGCTCTGTAGGAAACAGATGAGGCTACCTGCTTCCAGAAAATTTCATGTTCCAGAAACCCCGAAGGGGCAGTTCCAGTCTTTTCTGTAGCATCACTGTGCGTTAGAATTAACACGATAGAGCGTGTTTTAAGACAGCATATTCCAGAAGAAGCGATAGCCATTTGTATATACTCAAAAACACAAAACAGAGCCATCAAGTCAATTCCAACTCGTATCGCCTGTACACAGTCTCACAGGATGCAAAAGATAGTCTCATCTCTTTCCTAGGGAGTGGCTGGTATTTTTGAACCATTGACCTTGAAGTCAGTGTGTGTTAGTCTGGGTATGTTAGAGAAACAAATCCACAGAAACTCACATGTACAAGAGAGAGTTTTATATA
>NW_022106189.1:37669092-37692770 GCF_000313985.2 Echinops telfairi
GAGAAATGAAGAGCTGATACCAAGGGCTTAAGGAGAAAGCAAATGTTTTGAGAATGATGATGGCAACAAGTGTACAAATGTGCTTGACATACAATGGACGTATGTATGGATTGTGATAAGAGTTGTATGAGCCCTCCATAAAATGATTAAAAAAAAGAAAAGAGTTCAACAAGAAAGAAAATGTTTTGAAATGGATGGTGGTAGCAATTGTAAAATTATGCTTGATCTAACTGAATTATAGAATGTTATGATATTTATAAGAGCTCCCAATAAAATACTTTTTTTAATGAGAAAAAAGACACAATGATCATCTCTCCTTCTATTTCATTATGTTTTCCCTTCTAATCTCATTATAACTTAATTGTGTTTTCTAGATATATTAAGAAAAATTAGCTGAAGACATATGACACATCTTACACACTTACCAAGCACATATGTGGATGGAGAAGCAGTGACAAGCACTGTAGCTAATGATCTACCAGTTACCACTCTAGCCTTATAACGCCGAGCGTAATGTTTTCATAACATTTAATTAAATGTGTATATTAACATATATAGATAACTATGAAAGTAAAGAATGAAAACAAAATTTTTTGCCCTGAAATTAAACATTCAGATGTTATAGGGCTAGCATGCTACAACCACTACTCAGAATGATTAACAAAGAGAATGAAATTCATTGATCAATTCCAACAAGCTTGTCAACTGGATATCATGTAAGATAAAGTGCCTAGCATCCATGCATCCATGCATCCACCTTTCTCTATATTTAATGCATTACTTGTTCATGTAGCTATTTAATCTATATAAATATCTAGATTGATCTCAACTTGAAAATACAAAGTTGGAAGTATGCAAATTATCACTGCTATTGATTTTACACTTTGAAAATTGTTATATAAAATTAGCAATGCTATACAAATTGAATGCCCATATTTAATACTTCACTTTTCACTGTAGCTAACAACTAGAGAAGACAAATACACAAGTCCATAACTAACATGTAAGTGTGAGTAACAGAGCCTCTTTCTCTAACTTAGACATAAGGAGTGTCTATTTGGTATTTTTTAAAGTTTAGTGTAAATTCATCTTACTCTCAAGTTGCAGGATAGGGAAGATGAGCAGGTGGAACTCGGAAATTGAAAGAGTGAAGAGGGCAGAGTGCTTTTCGTGTAGAAGATAAAGCATCTAACCAAGGATGACAGATTCTAGGAGCTTCTAGACTTTCAGGCAGGGCTTTGAGGTTTCTATAGTCTGAAGACCAAATTGGCATTATTACTCTCAGTTAGGAAATATGTCAGCGCTCCTCAAATAGTTGTGAAATGGATAGAGAGTTTATAACTGTACTGCTGAAGCACATTTCGCTACTATTGAAATGTTAATAGGAAGCTCTCATCTCGTTCTTCTCTACCAGCATTCTTCCCTCACAAGGGTTCGCAATTAGGTGTAGCCCAATAAGCTAATTCGTCATCTGGTATGCTGAAGGGCAGATCCACATTTTTGATTTACTACCATTTTCTTTTTTGAAAGAACATTTTTACTGGCACATAATTCGCATATCATACATTTCAATAGTTTAAACGGATTAAAAGGAGTTGTGTAATCATCACCACAATCAATTTTCGAACAGTTCTTCTTCCTTGTACTCAGTGCTGTTAGATTTCCATTTCCCCCACCCTCCCCTGCCCTGTCCCTAGGAAACTATTCTTTCCACTGATCCCGCCCCCCTCTTTTTAATCCTAAGAACACTAATGATCAGAGCCTGTCAAATTCCATCATTAAAATATGGCAGCCCAAGATATACATTGTCAATCTGGGCTTGTTCTCTTTCTATCAGTTTTAATGATCTTGAGTTTTGCTGATGGATAAATTCTATATTCATCAGATCCATAGATTTAGTGCACTTCAATGAAAGCAACTTTCTCTTAATGCTGGATTCTAGTTTCTGTTTCCCTTCCTGGAAATTTTGTTTTTAAGACTCTAATTGCACATTCACTTGCAGATGTGACAAAATTGAGAATATCATCTTTTATACGATATTCTTTGGCTTATTCTTGAGAGGAGTTACACCGCTTTTGACGTTCTTATTCAAGATCACAGCACATAAGCAATGTTTGTGAATTCACGAAAAGGAACAAGCAATCAGTGCCACCAATTTCTCTGTTACCTTTAAACATGTGTTTGGTGTACTTTAAACATGTTCTGGTTCAATAAAATGCTAAACAAGAGAAACTCAATCACACTCTTGCACTCTTCCACACCTGCATCTTTCTACACGCATATGGTGCTGGCAGAAAGTAGCTTCCTGTCTCTGTACCAATCATTTATTTAGTTCACGCGCCTACAATTTGGTCAAGGCTCAATGAGGAAAGCTCTCCAACTTGAGTGGGGTCGCATTCCACTTTTAGGATTGCTCCCTTGCCTGGTTAGGTAGTTGGGTCAGTGTTCTACATCATGTGGGTCTTTCTCTATGTGACTGCTCAGGTTTCTGTACAATATTTGGTGACTGGGTTCCAAGAGTGAAAGTTTCTAGTTTCCTCAATCATGGACTCAGAAGAGCATCTCTTTCACCTTATCATGTTGGTAAAACATAGATCCATATATAAAGGGAAGGGACAATGAATCCATCCCCTGATGAGAAATGTTAAAGGAATATGAGGTCATGTTTTCAAACTGCTATATCATTTCATTTAAAATATTTTTGAATTTAAATGAAGATTCCTTCTTGATCTACCCTATTGTTGCTTAATTGATTCAATCTCATGGTGACTGTGTTAGTCTGGGTACTTTAGAGAAGCAAATCCACAGAAACTCATGTATAAGAGAGAGTTTTGTATAAAGGGCAAGTGCACATCAAGAAAACATTCCAACCCAGTGCTGCCCAAGCCCACAAGTCCAACATTAACTCATTAACCCATATGTCCAACACCAATCCACAAAGTCCTTCTCCATCTCACAAAACACACGCAATGATGCCGACTGCAGGAGGAAAGCCGAGTCAGTGAATGCGTAAGCATCTCAGCGCTGGCAGAGGTCTCCACACAACTGCTCCAGCATCCAGGACTGCATCGGGGTAGATCCATGTGGCTTCTTCCTCAGGGATGTCTTGCAGGAAGTGAGCCTTGCCAGCTGAAGCAGGGAACTGGCTAAGGCAGCTGCACCTTGGTCCGACCATCAGAGATCAAGAAACCCAAGAACTAGCAAGGCGAGGCCCACTGAGCCATTTATCTCTCCGCCCTTCAATTAACCCCACATGTGTTTATTGGGCCAGGTTGGCACAAACTAACTACGTCAGTGACCTTATCAGAGAGAGAGTAGAACTGCTCCATAGAAAGTCTAAGGCTGGAATCTGTCTTGGAGGAAGTACAGCTAGATTGCTCCTTAGGAGAGAAGATGGTACGACTTTTTGGACATGTTCTCAGGAGAGACAGGTACTTGGAAAAGGACATGATGCTTGGTAAAGTAGGGGGCCAGTGAAAGAGGAAGACCTTTAAGGAGATGGACAGACACAATGACAGCAGCCATTAAGATAACATAACAAAGAAGAATCCTTCATTGGTAATTACTTTAAAAATGATTCTGCAGATTTCATTCCTTGCTTTTTTTCAGTAATTTCTGTTGAGAAGTCAGTTGCCGGACTTAGTTTTGCTTCTGTGATATTATTGTGATTCATATATTCGGGGTACCTTTAAGATCTCCATGTTCTTTATTTTCAGAAGCTTAGATATGATGTGTTGATAAGAATAATAATGATTTTTTTTGTTTCTTCGGGCTTCTTAAATTTGTGGCTTGATTTTCTTTAACAGTTTTCTTTATTTTCATCTTCAGTGCTCTGATAACATATACATTATTTTCATCCATAAGTATCTTCTACTCTGATTTACTCCCTTGTCTGTCTTTTCTCTCTGTTATTTAGTTTGGCCACTTTCTTCTTTACTGTATTATAAGTGACTTATTTTCTCCTAAATTTGTTTAATCTGTTGAACATATCCATTGATTTCTTAATTAACTAAATGATTATCTCAATTATGTAAATTCCACTTAGATCTTTTAAAATAGTTTACTGTTCTCTACCAAATTCTCAATCTGACTTTTATCTCTTTGAATTTATTAGCAGAGTAATTTTAAGGTTTACCTGAATCTTGTGTTATTCTTTTGTTGTTCCCTTGACTTTTATTATTTAGTAGCCTTTTCTCACAATGACTTAAAAAAAAATTCAGCGTTGAATATTGTGCATAGGATATTGCCAACATAATTTCACCCTTAGAAGAAGAAATACTTTTCTCCAGAGAAGTTTTAAGATTCTTTTGGCTCAGAAATACTTTTCTCCAGAGAAGTTTTAAGATTGTTTTGGCTCGAAGATATGGTCACAAGCAATCCTAGACTAATTTAATCCAACCAGTTCTGAGACTAATTTAATCCACCCAGTTCTGAGAAGGTTGGTGTGTCTCCAACTTACCTGTGTTTCAGGTGTAGCCTTTGTTGTGTGCCAAGACCTTCTTGGCATCTCCCTACTTCTACTTTTAGGCTGTGAAACTTAAGGATCTGCCAAGAACCTGGCTCCTTTATTCAGCTTCTTCTAAAATTAACATCAATTTCTATGATAGATATGGCCTTTCATGGCAGGCTCGTTTCTTCTGGCTTTTTATACTGGGTTCTCAGCCTCCCATTTTTCATGGTCATTTAGGTCTGTGGAATCTTCACACATATTTTGATTTTTTTGTTGTGTAAGTTTTACTAGTTCTCAATTGACAGGTAAGGTTGATCATCAGCCCCTATTTCTTCTTTATGTACAGCATATAGCATCATTTATCAAACACATGTATCAGAACATAATTTTCTGTTTGAATTATTAAATGTAAAACTCTGAAATAAAAGTGCTCGGTGACTCATGAAACTTTTTATCTGCCCATTTACCCTCTACTGTTCATCAATTTTTTGAGTTATGCCTATTTAATTTTATGACTATGCTTAAAATTGAATGAATTTTGAAAACAATTTAACCTTAATGTGAAAGGAAACTTTGACTATCTGTCTCACCATTTTATTGATATTGTTATTGTAATCCAGCACATCAGCTCTGTTGAATGCACAACATAGGATTATACCTGCCTCTTATTACGTGGTATTTATATGACTATATTGGACTAGAATGGTATATAGACTGTGTATTTTATATGTATTATCTAGTACAAATTTATTTCTCAAGGACACTATAGGTCTGGGGCCAATAGTTTCTTCCACAATTTATCTCTATACAAATTATAGAATTTTTCCATGTCAAAATGAAATGTTTAATATTTCCCTTTTGAAGCAAGACCTATTTGGTTAACCGGTATATGTTATCTAGAGACCAATATTGAGAGATAAGGGCAAAATAATTTTACTACTTGCCATAACAAGAATCAGAGCAAATAGTAATATTATACAATAGTCTAATATTTTACATGTAATGCTTTCTAGCATCTAATTCAGATCCATATCAAGAACTTGAAAGTAACAATTTTCTGAAAGATTATGCAATTTTGGATGTAGAATAGAAGATAAAGGTAGGTGAAGAGCTTGTTATAGATAATACCACATTTAGACACAATATCAAGAAAAATTATTTTAGAAATCACATCCTAGTTCTAGATTCAGTATATTTTGTCACCTGCTAATGTAATAGGATTCGTCTGTCCTTTTCTAAATTTCATTATCAGATTCTATCTGTTGAGTTTCATAAAATTTCCCTACATATTTTGTATTCAATCAGCTTTGTTGATGAAAATATACATCACTAAGTAAATGTACCATATTATTTAAAAAAAGCTTTAAGATATAAGACAAGATTTTATCACTAGCCAAACTAATTTCCTTTCCAGTTCTACCGAGTGTGGTGTTGTTTTCTAATTCAATTTAATATTTCAGTATCAGTGATTTAATGCAATTTTGGGTTTATTGTATCTTGATTATTAAACATGAGGAGGTGGCATTAAATTAGTTTCAGTACCATTTAAATCAACTGAAATGATACTAGCTTCAGATAATAAGATAAATTTAACTCCTGTAACGTGATTTCAGAATTATGTCTTGATTTCTTATCAACTCCTATTATGCATTGTTTGAAATTCACAAACCATTATATAATGTTATATACGTTTAGTATGATGAAGAGAATTTGCTCAGAGGATACATTAAGAAGGTGAAATATGATTTTGAAAGTTGTGGACTATGCTTTCCAATTTAATTTTATTCATCCATACCTAATTTGTATTTTCAACATAAAGCATAAAGAGAATCGTCAGAGTTTGGTTCATATCCAAGGCAAAGAGGAACTTTTAGCAAATTCTTAAATGTATGTCTAATTGATATTTCTATTGATAAAAGATGGACAATGTTTATTAGCATTCCCAAATTAATTTTTAAGACCTGCTGTAAGAGCTATTGTGGTGTTCTTAATACTAATCATATTTGGTATTGTGGATCAGTTAGTAACCTGAGCTCAAAGGAGCCCCGGGGACACATGCGTACCCACCAGCTGTCCCTGCTCCTATAACACTTTCCAGCCTTGGGAATCTTATATAGGGTCACTTTGAGTTAGAATTGACTTGATGGCTAGGGGTTTGGGGATCTGAACTCAAAGAGCCCTGGTAGCACAGTGGGTAAGCACTTGGCTGATACCCCCAAGGTTGGCAGTTTGAATTTACCAGTCCACTTCCGAAAATTCCCACTTCCTGACATTGAGTCAATTCTGACTTATAGTGAACCTACGAGGCAGGTGGAATGCCTTTTCTAAACATTTCCTATACATGTCCTTTTGTGTCTGGAGATATATATGTATATGTATATGTATATAATCTTCATCTTTATTTTAAAAAGTTGGAAATAAGCCATTGATTGCAGGAGATAAGTCAAAGTGAACTATAAACAATGCTAACTTCATTACTAATCAAAGAACACACATAAGGACACTATCTTTCAATTAGGGTACACACATATGCTTTTTGAGCATGAGAGTCCATTTCATTTTTCTTTAAAGATTGAATGAAATATGTAAAATAGTAAAATTAGCATATTTTTAGATTCCGTTGTACCCAAGTCCTGAAATTTGCCCAAATACGTTATTTTAAAAGAAGAATATAACAGAATTAATTTATTATGCTACTTTTAAACATTGAAAATAACGAAGTAAAAAAAAAAAAAAGAAAAGAACGAAGTCAAATAAAAATTTAAAGTACGGTATACAAGAGTAATTGTGAATCATCGACATATACAGTGGAATGTATATTTGTGATTGTATTTATGATTCCAATGCCTAGAACACTCTCTGCCACAAAATCAATACATATTTGTTGAGTGAAGGAATATAGGAGACAGTTTTTTTTCTGTGTTTTCAAAAAAGGAAACTTTTATTGGAAGCAAATCTATTAAATGAATCATGGATGTACAGGTTCTTAAAATAATTAATGACCTAGGTAGATGTGAGGTAACGAACCTGGCCTCCTCCACACAAAAATCCTAGAAAATATTTCCTCCAGGTTAGATTCTAATATTATTGCCCCGAGAATTCAACTCTAATAAACTAAAATAAAAAATCCTACAAATTAAATGTTTCTTCTTACTAATTTGTTTGATATACTTATATATCTATAGGAAACATGTCTTTCTTTTAAAAAATATTTGGCATTTTATTTATTCATTTATTTTGTAATAAATCATTTGATCGGGGCACTTACAGCTCTTATAACAATCCATACATCTATTGTATCCTGCACATTTTTACATATGTTGCCATCACCCTCTTCAAAACCTTTTCTTTCTACTTGTGTCTCTCATCAAGCTGATGTTCTTGGCATCAACTCCTCTTTCTCCCCCCTCCCTCCCCCACTGGTGAGCCCATGATAAATTGTAAATTATTATTATTTCACATCTTATACTCTCCTCTGTCTCCCTTCACCCACGTTTCCGTTGTTTGTTACCCTGGAGGGGGAGGGGAGAGGGTTATATGTTGATCATTGAGATTGATTCCCCCTTTCTCCCCACATCCTCCCCCTACCATCATGGTATCACTACTCCCATTACTGAGGGGTTTATCTGTCCTGGATTCTGTGTGTCAAGAGCTCTTATCTGTACCAGTGTACATGCTCTGGTCTAGCCAATTTGTAAAGTAGAACTGGGGTCATGATAGTGGGGGCAGAGGGGAGCATAGAAGAACTAGAGGAAAAATTATAGGTTTCGTTGGTCCTAATCTGCACCCTGGCTGGCTCGTCCCTTCCTTGTGACCCTTCTGTGAGGGGATGTCCAGTTATCTATAGGTGGGCTTGGTTCTCCACTCCAGCACCCCTTGTTGACATCAATATGATTGTTTGTTTTGGGTCTTCTGATGCCTGATCCTGTCAACACCTCTTGATTGCAAAGACTGATGTACTTCTTCCATGTGGGCTTTGTTGCTTCCCAGTTAGATGGCTGCTTGTTTATCTTCAAGTCTTTAAGACCCCAGAAGCTATATCTTTTAATAGCCGGGCACCATCAACTTTTTTCCCCCCACATTTGCTTATGGACCCACTTTGTCTTCAGTGATCATGTCGGAAGGTTAGCATCACAGACTGTCGGGTTATTAGAACAAAGTGTTCTTGCATTGAGGGAAGGCTTGAGTAGAAGCCCAATGCCTGTCTGCTAGCTTGATACTTAACATGTAAATATATGTACATAGACCTATATCCCTATCATTATGTAAAAATGTATTTACATAAGTATATTTTACAAAAATATATTTACATGTGCCTGTATTTATACCTCTATAAATTTCTTTTGCCTCCTAGTTCTTACCTCCATTTCAGCGGTTCTCAATCTTCCTAATGGCCTGACCCTTTAATACAGTTCCTCATGTTGTGGTCACCCCCAACCATAGTTATTTTTGTTGCTACTTCATAACTGTAATTTTGCTACTGTTATGAATTGTAATGTAAATATCTGATATGCAGGATATATTTTCATTGTTACAAATTGAACATAATTAAAGCATAGTGATTAATCACAAAACCAATATGTAATAATATATTGTAAAATATTTATTTTTAATTACAAATAAATGAAATTTTGTCTTGTAGCATGGGTAACAGTTTTCACACCGGGCACTTGTATGTGGGTGTATCTGCATGTGGGTGGACCCACCTGGACACAGAGAAAGGAGTGGTGTCTTGATTCCTAAGACCATCAGAATTCCTTTTACCTTCCTCCTGTCCCATTATTGTGTTCGACCTTCATTTGGCTCTCAGTAATTCCTCTCAGTTACACTGCACTTGATCAAACCCCACTGGGCCGTCTACATCCTCCTCACCATTGATTTTAGATCACTTGTTGTTCCCTTGTCCCTGGGTTTGCTCGCTCCTTCCTTTCTTTCCCCCACCTCCCTCACTCCCATGTCCCCTAGAATCTGTCGGTCCCATCGTTTTTCCTCAGGATTATTTATCCTGCCAGTGGGGGGGGGGGGGTATAAGTAGTTCCAGGTCTGTGTGTTGACCCTTATGAATGTTTTCTGATTGAGTCTGACAGGGGTCCAAGCCTGAAGTCTACTTTTGGGATTGCTTGGGGACTTCATTTTTTTGGTGCCCTTTGCTGTTCTGCTGCACTCCCTTCGTGTTTTGCCCTGGTGTGTGTGTGTGTCAGACTAGGCACAATTCCTGCACTATGTCTCCAGTGTTGTCCCCTGTAGAGCTATGGGACATTGAGGGGATGCCAAGTCTTGTGGTGGGGTTGGCCATATGGTCCTCTCTGCGCATTGGCTGCTCTGGGCAGGAATGTCATCCTTGGGGCTTGGTGGGCCAGGATGCAGTCCACTCTCTCTTTCTCTCTCCTTACCTCTTAGTTTGCTCCTGTGCGGTCAGAGCAGACCTGCCCCTTTCCCAGGGATATGTCTTCAGTGCTGTCCTCTGTAGTGCAGTCTGCTGAAGAGGGGTCCATGTAGCTGGGATTGGGGTCAACCCCACAGACCTCTCTGTTAGTTTGCTGCTTCATGCCTGCATGTTGCTTTCTAGGCTTGGCACACCAGGTTGAGGTCTGGTGCCTCTCTCCCTTTCCTGTGGAGTCATAAACAGTACTCTCCCCATGGGTTGATTAGTGTCTTGTTCCTCTACTACCCATGACCCCCCCCCACCCCCCTTTTCCCCTCCTTTTTAGCTGGCTGCCATATGCATCCCTGGGTTGGGTCTGACCCCTGTCAGAGTCCCTGGACCTCACCCTGGGAACTTATGCATTTATTAGCTTTCCCCCTATGCCCATTGTGCCTTTTTAAGCTTACCTCAGTGGACTCGTGCTGTCCTTGTCCTTTTGTGGTTGGCTTACTTCGCTTAGCATAATTTCCTCTAACTCTTCCCATGAGATAATGTGCTTCATGCATTCATCATTGCTTTTTAGGGATGTATAGTACTCCCTTGTATGTATGTACTGGAATTTTTTAATCTATTTGTCTGTTGATGGAAATTTAGATCATTTCCAACTCTGCGATTGTGAACTGCACCGTGATGAACATTGGAGCACAGATATCTGGCCATGTTCTGTTTCTTATGTGTTCTGAGTATATGCCTAGTAGGGGGATTGCTGGGTCATATAGTAGCTCAATTTCCATTTGTTTTAGGTAGTGCCATAGCGATTTCTATAATGGTTGCACATACGCACAGGTACATCAGCAGTGGATGAGAGTTCCTGTCTCACCACAGTCCCTCAAACACTTGTTTCTTTCTGATTTTTTGAATTGGGTTATCTTTGAGGGTGTTAGGTGGTATCTCACAGTTGTTTAATTTGCATTTCCCTTATGTCTAATGATCAGGAACATTTTCTCATATGTTTATTGGCTATTCGGATGTCCACCCTTGTGAAACTTCTGTTCAGGTCTTTTGCCCACTTCCTCAATGGACTATTTGCTTTTTTCTTATTGTAGGCTATCAGAGTATTGTAGATTTTAGTAATAAGGTAATGATGTGTCATTGCTAAAGATGTTTTCCCAATCTGTGGGCTTTCTTATTACTCTCTTGGCAAATTCTTTTGATGTACACAGGTGTTTTATCTTCAGTATATCCCACTTGTCAATTTGTGCTTCTTTATGTTTGTGCCCTTCCCTATTTCCGATAGCCTATGTATTCCCTGAGCCAACGTTTTTAGGTTTGTTCAATTCCCTCATGAATGGCCTTAGTAGTTTGGGGTTTTACCCCGAGGTCTGTGATCCACCTTGAGTTAATTCTTGTGCGTGAAGTGAGGTAAGGGTCTTGCTTAATTTTTCTGAAGATAGATATCCATTTTATCACCACTTGTTGAAGAGGGCATCTGCTTCCCATTTGATCTTTTTATTGCACCCCTATCAAAGATCACACATCTGTATGCTGATGATTTCATTTCTGGGTTTTCAGTTCTTTTCTATTGGTACAAATATCTGTCCTTATAGCAGCACCATGCTGTTTTGACCATTGTGGCTGTATAATAGGTGTTAAGTCCGGTAAAGTAAGCCCTCAGACTTTGTCCTTCTTTTTGAGGAGTTCTCTGCTAATTCTGGGCTTCTTCCCTCTCCATATGAAGTTGGTAGTCAGTTTTTCCAATTCTTTGAAGAAAAATGCTGATGTTTGTATCGGATAGCATTAAACTTATATAGTGCCTTAGGCAGGACTGACATCTTTACTATACCGAGTCTTCTGGTCCACGAGCACAGGATAGTCTTCCATTTGTGGAGGTCACTCTTGCTTTCTCATAATAGTGTTCAATAGTTCTCCTCATACACATTTTTTTTTTCTTTGGTTAGGTATATCCCTAGATATCTCAATTTGTGCTTGGTGATTGTGAAGGGTACTGCCTTCTTGATACCCTCTTCCATAGTCTCATCCAATGTATATAACTGTCTGATAGACTCCTGTTTGTTGATCTTGTATCCTACCACTGTGCCATATTCCTTTATTGCTTCTAGCACTCCTCTTGTGGAGCTTTTGGGGTTTTCCATATATAAAGTCACATCATTTGCGAATAATGATAGTTTCACCTCTTCTTTTCCCAGATGAATACCTTTGATGTCTTTCCTTTGCCTTATGTTGTTAGCTAAGACCTCCAGTATGATGTTAAATAAAAGCGGGGCCCTGGGGAGTCCTCATCTGGTCCCCCTTTTCAGTGGGATTGTTTTCATCTTTTCTTCCATTGACTACCACGTTGGCTGTTGCTTTTCATATATAACTTGTATTATATTGAGGTGTTTTCCTTCCATTCCTATCTTCTTGAGTGTCTTAAACAGGAGTGGGTTTATATTTTTATATTGAGGAGAAGAACATATACTCTTAAAATTTCCATCAGTATGTCCAAAGAACTTTGAAAAAATTAAGAATAAAAAATTATTTTCCTCCCTGTCAGTTAGTTAATCACAGTATTTTCAAGCTATGATTTTGCATTAAAGTTTTATTAATCACCTAGCATTTCAAATGTATATTCTAATATGGAACTGTTCAAATTTAAATAGTTATAATCACTATTTACTATCAGACAGCACAGTTTTCAAATCTTGGAATTTATTGAAGGCATTTTTCCTGAATATTGTTTACTCTTTCACTTTTTTTGTGCTAGCTCATATGCAAAGAATGAAAACAATGAAGTGACAGAAAAAAATGTTTTCATGATAAATAAGAATCAATGTGGTTGGCTTCAGGGTTCATATATATTTTAAACTCGTCTTTTTCAAATTCAAGTGCATGATACATTACACTGATTGTATTTTCATGAAGATACCTGTGCTTAGCAAGATGGTTTCTCAGAAGCTATAAAATGCTGTACTTGAATCTCTTTGGGAAAAAAAAGAAAAAAGAAGGAGACACAATTATTTGGAAACTGATACGATAGGAGACCTCAAATATATTTTGTTTTAAAGGCCTCAGCCCACTCTAATTCCCCATCAAGGAAAATCAATCATAGGATGAGAGCATGAATTAGATATCCCTAAATGTCATAACATTTATATATTGGATTTTATTTTTACTTCATTAAGAAACCAAATAGGACTGTAATTAAAGAAAACGATAGCATATGGTAGAGAAACTGTTTATGGTTTTCTCAACTTTAAACCCCATTAGAAATTCTGTGCTGTGAAGGACAAGCCAAGTGAACTATATGCATAATTGATTAGAAACTTACTCCACTTTTAAATCACAAGGAAATCCACTTTTATTTAATTTAAAATCTGTTACACAGCTCTGCTTGAAATTGAATGTCCTAAAATTTCCCATGAAATTTGAAAGCAGATGAAAATGAATGAGTGAAACACCCCCTAACAATATTATTTAACTTTATAGACTTCTTCAGAGTAGATGTATCTAGAAATTATGTTTTTTATAGCTTCTGTCATAACAAGTTAATCTCCCAATTTATAGCAGCAATTCCATTAAAAAAAAAAGTCGAATCCCTACTGTGTGCCATGTGGTAGGAAAAATTCTGAGCAAATAGACACATACAAGTTCACTCTTGACGTCAGAGGCTGGAGCATCAGATTAAGCAAATTAAGATTTAATATCTTGCAAGTGCTGTTGAATCAGAGAAGAATGCTCAAGAAAGAAAACAATAGATGATCTTAGCTGTCACAGTGTGTCAGCCATAAAGCTTCATGACTCAGTTCTATTTTCTTGTTTTCTCTCACAATTCCCTAGGTTACCTCCATAGCTGCAGTTTCCTTTAAAATTATATATCTTTTGATAATTATATTCACAAGTTTCTCTCCATGAAATTCATAACAATTTTCATGTAGGCCCGTATTCTATGGCCAAAGAGCACTGGAAGGACGAGATTTCCTTGATATTCAATTCAACAGTTCCTGTTTTCATTCAAGATTGAATCAGCACCAAATGCAGGCCATCCAAATAATTTACATTTGTATGCTTGCTGTGGCTTGGTAAATCATGGGGTATGATAGAGCATGAGACGTGCCCTGAGGTTTGTTGTCTGGTTAGGGTGATTGGGGTGGTGTATGTGGGCATGAGTGAGTGCACCTGCTGTGTGATGTGGTATTCGGAGTGGCATGTAGTATGGGGGGAGCGGTAGAGGCAGCGTGTAGGTGTTGTTTCTGAGATGTGCCATGTAGTGTGCAATCTGGTGAACTGGGGATAGTAATGTGACAATGTGGGGTATGATTCGCTCTGATGCAGTCGTGAGCCCGTGTTGTAAGGCACACTTTTAAAGTTCCATGTTTCTGAAGATCTGCAATCATTAAAGGGAATGCAAGTTCTCTGCAATTAGTAAGGTTTTCAGGCTGCGCTCATTCACCATTTCCTGTGTGGATTTGTTTAGCTGCATTATAGCTTTCCCAGGCTGAATGCCACAGCACGTGGAAATTCAGTTGGGCTCAACTCCAGGTGATCAGAAAGAATAGTGTCTGGGGCCTTACCGGATTGTCTTCAACTAAGTAACCATTGAAGTACGCCATCAACTAAGTCCACATGGAAGAAGTACACCAGCCTTTGTGACCCAAGGATTGTACATGATAAAATCCAAATCTGAAGGAGGGAATTGTATCAGAGTTTAAATTGTGAACACCTTATTTGTAGAAGGCTGTGGATAGCAATAGAAACCCCAGATCCATTTTTCAGGGTACACACATAGATTAGGCCTTCGATGGATACCTTCTGACACAGTTGAGGGATGTGGATAGCTTTGTTATCAGATAGAGAGCATTGTAAAATTGATTATGACAGATATAGTTAGGGTGCAATGTAGTATCATTTTAATTCCCACTTTGACCAATTTTAAAGTTGTTTCAGTTAAAAAAATGAAGGGGAAATACAAGTGGATAAGCTTCTGATGACTCCCCTCTGCCGTAGACCAGATGTGTGAATAGCCCTGCTACCATACAAGAGTGCATGGAAAAGAGGATTATTGCAGATGTAGTTAGGTGAAAATTTAACACCTTAACATTTGATCTCCTGTTTGGCTCATTTTAATTTGTTGTATTTAATGTGTTTTGCTTCCTTTTCAATGGAAGTATCTCTGTGTTTTACTTTGTTATTGTTGGTGTATTTAAAAAAAATGTTTTTCCATATATGAAATCCAGGCTAGGTAAATCTATAGCAGCAGAAACTGATGAATGGTTTCTTGGGGGTATGCCAGGGGAAGCTTGGGGGACATGGAAAGCTAATAAAATGAATTATTAGCTTGTTCATATTTGTTCAATCTCTGTGTGGAGCAAATAATCAGAAAGCCGGGTTATATGAAGAAGAGTGAGGCATCAGGTCTGGAGAAAGGCTTATTTATTAGCAACCTGTGATATGCACATGACACAAATGTGTTTGCTGAAAGTGAGGAGAAATTGATGTACTTTCTGATGATGATCAAGGATTGGAGCCTTCAGTGTGGATTACAACTCAATGTAAGGAAGATCCAAATACTCTCACCTGGACCAATAGATAACATCATGATCAATGCAGAAAAGCTTGAAGTTGTCAAGGGTTTTGTCTGACTTGGATCCACAATCAATGCTCATGGATGCAGCAGTCAAGAGATCAAAGACGTATTGCATTAGGTAAATCTGCTGCACAAGACCTCTTTAGAGCATTGAGGAGTGAGGTAGTTAGTTTATTGTGCCAACCTGGCCAATAAACACATGTGGGGTTAATTGAAGGGCGGAGGGATAAATGGCTCTGTGAGTCTCGCCTTTTTAGTTCGTGGGTCTCTTGTTTTGTGATGGTCGGACCGGAGTGCAGCTGCCTTAGCCAGTTCCCTGCTTCAGCTGGCAAGGCTCACTTCCTGCAAGACACCCCTGAGGAGAAGCCACATGGATCTACCCTGATGCAGCCCTGGGTGCTGGAGCACCCATGTGGAGACCCCTGCCAGTGCTGAGATATTTACACAGTCACTGACGTGGCTTTCCTCTTGCAGTTGGCGTCATTGCCTGTGTTTTGTGAGATGGAGGAGGATTTTGTGGGTTGATGTTGGACATAGGGGTTAATGGGTAATTTTGGACTTCTGGAGTTGGGCAGCACTGGGTTGGGATGTTTTCTTGATGTGTACTTAACCTTTATATAAAGCTCTCTTATACATGAGTTTCTGTGGATTTGTTTCTCTAAAGTACACAGACTAACACAAGGAGCAAGGATGTTTCTTTGAAGACTAAGGTGTGCCTGATACAAGCCATGATATTTTCCATTGCATCAACTGCATGGGAAAGTTGGGCATTGAGTAAGGAAGACAGGCGAAGAATAGACGCATTTAAGTTGTGGTGATGCATTTGAATAGAGAAGCGTACTGGAAGTACCATGGACCGCTGAAAGGACAAGTGGATCTGTATTGGAAGAAGTGAGGCCCAGAGTGTCCCTTAGGCAAGGATGGCGAGACTCCGTCTTACATACTTTGGATATATTGTCAGGAGAGACCAGCTTTGGATATATTGTCAGAAGAGAAGGGCATAATGTTTGATAAAGTGGAGGGGTGGCAAAAGAGAGGATACCCCTTGACCAGATGGGTCAGCACAGAGCCTATATCAATGAACCCAGGCATATGGACCATTGTGAGAATGGCGCAGGACCAGGCAGTGTTGCATTCTGTTGTGCATAGGGTCGCTATGGGTCAGAGTCAACTCCATGGCACCTAACAACAACAACAACAACAACAGCAACAACAGCAACAGCAACAACAATGAGTACAAGAAAAAAGAAAATGTTCTAAAATTGTCATGATGATTGTTCAACTGTTCATAATATGATTTAGCTATTGATTTGCATGATATATGAATTATATGCCAATAAAACTTTTTAAAATACAAAAATGGAGTACTAGACACATTTTATAAGAATCTTCCTGGAGGTCTAGTCTAAATACAACCACCACAGGGATGGTTTTAATCATTTGACCATCAGCATGGGGTTTTCCACTTAGGAAAGGAAATATTTTCATCGGCAGTTTCAGACAGAAGGTGCGATCACCTGGGTATGAGTGCTTACAGGATCTTAATCACCATCAAGAGTTTCTAAGGATGAAGAAATGAGAGGAAATTATTTTTTATTCTGTTCCTTCTTGTTGGAAAGAGGAGAGGAAAATCATGGAGGGTGAAAATCGAAGGAAATCCAGCAAGCATTTTATGAGCAGAGGCTCTTTGTCCAAGTCCAGTGGTGTACATTCCTGTCCTTTCCATCTTTGAAATGTTATCTCTCCCTCTACAACTGCCTTCAAGTTTAGTAACCTCAAGATGGTGGGTAAATAGGGACTTGTGAGTGTGAGTGTGTTAGTCATGGTAGACTAGAGAAACAAATCTAGGAAGACTCATGTGTGTAAGAGAGAACTTTATTTCAAAGAGTAATTGTATATTAAGAAAACATCTCAGCCCAGTCCAGATGAAGTCCATAAATCTGGATATCTCTTTGTGATATCATTCCATATATCTGATAATAGTCCATAAATTCTTCTACAGACTCACACAGCCATGCAATGACACCGAGTGCAGGAAGATGACAGGCCAGTGGGTGGAAAGTCTTGTAGATCCAGTGTCAGTGGAAGCATCTCAGCACTGGTGTGGGTCTCCACATGGCTCCTACAGCTCCAGGGGTCTAGCGTAGCTTCATGTGTCTTGTCAGCAGGAAGACGAAGCAGAGAGAGTGTGTGTTCCGCTTCCAGGGAGGAAGACAGGAGTCCCCAGAATCCTCAGGAGAAGGCTGTACTCACACAGAGGCCTCATTGGCCTGAATGACAGGCTAGAGTCCACCCCTTCACAAGTTGACAGATTATATCATTGCCACAGTGAGGGTTGAGAGAATCCAGCAAAGCTCCAGGGAGCCGGTAGGTAGAGGGCATCTAAGAGGGGAAGCCCTCAGTGACTGGGCCACCATAGTGGAGAAGGTTCTCTATTTCCCCAAGATGTCCACTCAGGGACTTGCACCAATCTCAAGGGGAATCCCTGGTCGAACTCAGTTATAATCCTGTGATCAGTTCTTCACATGGTAAAGAAGGAAAAAGGAAATTGATGTAGGAGAGTGCCATTTGACATTTCAGCTGGCGTACGAGGACATATCTTTCTCTTATTAACCAACTAAGAGGAAGTCCATTACCCTTATAACCGCACTAACACTTGCCAGTATGTCTATACTAGATATTCAGCTCTCTATTATTCACTTGGATACAATACCTTTTCATTTTCAACTATATCTGTTTGGGATCATTCCAGTTGGTTTTTTGAGTGATGTTCTATTGCTCTGCCTCTCTACAAAAGAGGAATACAAACGTTAAAGGAATATACTGAAATTAAACAGCTCAGTCTTTTTTTTTAACAAGTGGCAAAACAAACAAGAAGTCAGAGTAGTCGTTTGAGAATTTTGCACCTGATCCTGTTACTGAGCTGCAATTCTCCCATCTGTAGAAGACTTTTGTCTGATTATGCAGACCAGACCCAAATAGCATTGCCACTCACATCTTATCACTATCCTTTGATCACTATATTCCTCTATTACTTCATTAAGAAACAAATTATCCCATGATTGTACTTAATGAACAGGCTCAAAATCCCTATAATTCATAGTCACTGTGAATCTGACATCTAAGGAATCCTTTCTTTTTGACTCCTTTTTCCTTAAGGTCCCCTTTACGGGGAAATTATCATGATCTTCTAAAGTTCACAGTCACAAAATAGTGTATTTATCTGACTCAAAAGGGAAATCCTGAAAAGGCCACACATTACGTGATGTGGAGAAGGCACACTTTGTGATAAGGCCAGACCCTTTAAATCATTAGGAAAATCGTAGTGGGAAACAACTCAACCCAGCAATTATAAACATAAACCTCTGTACTAAATAGGAAGCAAGCTGTTCTCTTCAGTTATGCTGATTAGAGCACATCATACCATCTTTCTTGATAAGGCACCCTCCTCTGTTTTGCCTGGTTCCTGATCCTCACGCATCTTCTGTAGTGGGCTGGGCACACACTGTACCGCTTCGGTTTGCAATCCACAAGCTCTCTCTGGTACTGCTTACTATTTGTGGTAATTGCTTAGATAACTCGGGTCCCAACACATTTTCCTTAAAAACGAAATTAACAGTTGGATAGCTGTGTTGGCTGAATTGGTTGTGGTTTTCATTGCCCGAGAAGACATGTAGGACGTGTTGTTGGGTTCGATGGATGTGAGGGTCTCGTCCAGCGAGACCCTCACGTAGTGACCCGAAGGGGCGATGAACCTGGATGGAGAAAAGACACGGAGACGTGGAGCAAGACAAATGCTGATCAAGCTCAATTTATTTGGGCAAAGCTCGGGGTATATATTTGCAGTAAAGAGGAACTGGGAGGTGCATATTTTAATAAGGCGTGCTGCATAACATCCAATCCAATATGTATATTATAATGAAACATAAGAATGTTAACCAATCAGCTGCAGGTTAAAAGGGCGCGCACTAGTTCTCAAAGACGTCCGCATGTAAATTTAGGTTCATCAGGCGTATTGCTAAGTCCATCATATTCCTAATATGGTATGTCTGTAGTCCAATGAGTGCTTGGTATTTTTAACCAATGGGTAAAGGGTGAGGAGGATAACCAACCAAGGTCACGTAGCTGCACAACAGTTACAGCTGCACAATAGTCAAAGAACATTTCGGGGGGAGACGGGGGGTAACACAAACCGCAAGCTGTCTCAATATAGGAACAGACAGTTTCATAGAACAAGGAAGCTTTGGTGACTAAGATATCTTTTAAAGGCATAACCACCTGCCAGTTATTTTCCACTAGGGCCGGTCATTGTTTGAAGGACCCTGAGAATGTCCGCTAGGGCTGGCTCCCAACAGGTGGAGTTTAGTCTACTCATAGTGTATTCACTGATTGGGTTAGTCCAACGACTCATTCAAGTACTGGCCATGCATAGTCCTTGACTTCCCGATGACCAGGGGACCTGGGACCTTGGGGCACTATGTGGCCTCCTGGAGCAGTGAGAACACCCATACGCTGAGAGGGAGTGGTACCTTCTTGTGGACAGGGAAGACTCCATTCCAGAAACGCTTTCAGATCTTGCCTAAGGCATTGCCACACTGCATTCTTTCTGGTTGTAAAGGGGTAACTGTAAGTAAAGGTAAGTGCTCTCTGTGTTGTTCTAGAGAATTATCTAACCCACTGAAGACAGTGAGAATCAGCAGAGAGGATGGGACTGTAAGATCAGAGTCATAATTTGTGGAGACCCAATACTGGAAAGAGAGAAAGTAACATGTAAGTGGCTGGTGTCAGAATGATGAAATGACAATGTGGGGATAGAAGTTATATTTGTATTTTAGAAATCAGCCTGGCATTGGCTCCTATTCAAATGGAAAGCAAAGAGGCAACTGTTACTTCAAGAGAAGTTATAGTAAAATGGTGAGCATGGTAGTTTAGGCATTAAGACTGTATGATATTTGATGGTGGAGAATTAAGGTAGATTGAGATGGGGTGATCCTGTGTGTCGCTTATTTTATTTAGTTTTGGATCAAAGATTAATTCAAGCTTTTGACATATTATTATGATTTTGTGCCTACATGTTATGAATTGAATTCTTTCCCCACAAAAGGTATGTTGAAGTCCTTAACTCCTGTAGGTGTGGAATCTGACCTTGTCTGGAAATAGGGCCTTTGATGATGCTGTCCATTGGCATGAGACCAGATTGGAGTCGTGTAGCTCCTAACCTCATTGGAATGGATACCTCCCAAAAGAGGAGGCACAGAGATCAGGGACATGGAGCAAAGAAGGCCACATGACAAGGGTGTTGAGCCTCAACATTTGGTCGAACAGATGCTGAAGGGACAGGAAAGGATCTTCCTTTGGAGCTTTTTGAAAGAGCAAGGCTTTGCCAACACCTTGAATTTGCCTGTCTCGCTCCATAACTGTGGGATGATGCATTCCTGTTCTGATAAGCCAGTAGCTTGTGGTACGTTGTTGCGATGCCGTAGGCCATGAATACCATCTATAAGATTCATGGAGCCCTGTGATGCAGTGAGCTGTGCGTTGGGCTGACAACTACAAGGTCAGCAGTTTGGAACCACCAGCTGCTCTGTGGGAGAAAGTTGAGGCTTTCTACTCCCATAAAGAGTTAGTCTTGGAAACCCACAGGGGGAGTTCTACTCTCTCATGTAGGGTTGCTATGAGTCAAATGGACTCCATGCCATGAGTTTTTTATTTTTATAACATTCATGTTTGATGTTCTTCAGGAATTTACAGCCATATCCTTACCTTGGGTAAAATTATTTGGGAACACAGCTCCTGTTTGAAAGAGGAGCAATTTCCGGAGCCAGTGCGGAGTGAGGCAGCTTCTTCCAAGAGGCGAAGCATCTTTCTCATAAAGAGCTCACAGACTTAGTTAAAAATAGACCTCTTCTGTTCTTAGGAAAGTGTTCGTAGAGAAATGTTTGTAAGAGAATTCTGAAAATGTTCTACCAAAGATGTATTTAGGTAAGAACATGTCAAACTTTTTGAAATTTAATGTAAATATCCATTTTTCTCCTCTCTTAGGTGAGGCACAAGAAGTGAATCAAATGGAAATAGAAAGATTTACTCTGTCTCTTCTCGCTCCCTCTATCTCTCTTTTACTATATTAACTTTCATTCTCAGTTCTTTCTGGTAAAATCATCATTTTTTATAACTTATCCAGCACGAAAACCTCTTTGTATATAAGAGTTGAACATCGAACCCACAGAGGAAAGCGTGCAAAAAATAAAGCAATCCTCTCTTTGTATCCCATCTTCCATGGGCTCAAAGATTTCACTGATTTAATAACCCTCCAAGGACATTTAGGATTATTGCATATTGAAGCCAAATAATTTTGCCTCACAATGATCACATTTAGTAAGGAACCTTCTAATAGCTTGGAAGCAAACTAATTTCTTTCTTTGAAAAAGTAGAATTAAGTTGGAGGTGATTTTGCTGTTATTGAGAGGGCTTTAATCACACCACCTACTTAAATTGTTTATTCAGATCTTTTCATAAGAAAGCCTAAGGGCTGTGCCCCTACCCTCCATCACCACGCAACTAGGAAAATATTATATTTTAATACCAAGGTGTGATGATACATTTTTACAAGGATTTTTGAAAATCTGGAATTTAATGTAAGGCTTTAATCTAATTTTCTCTTGAATTGCTAGTTCTTTCCGGCCACCCCCACCCTCCATTCAATTGCTAAAATGTAGACTGTCTCATTTCATAAAACTTCCTAACTCTTCAGTCCAGTGCGACTCTATCAACCAACATTTCAACAAAAATGTAACAAGATCTACAATACCTGAGGATTTCCCGTGACCAGATCACTGTGATGGAAGATAGAATTTCCACAGGAATATAGCAAAAAACATACCCTTGTGCAAACTAGCAATGATGAGGACCCACGGAGCACATGCCATCTGGCAGACGTTGCTCATCTGAGTTGAATTCATCATGCTATTGATTTTTCCTGATAACCATCTGAAACAGATGCTAGCTTCCTCTCCAAGGTACCGAGAGGTTGTTGTTCTGAATAGGTGTGCATAGCGACTCCCTGAACAAGAGAATCAAACATTGCCGGGGTTCTGTGCCATCCTCACAATTGTTGTTTTGTTTGATCCCATTGTTGAAGTCACTGTGTTAATTTGTCTTGCTGAAGGCTGTCTTCTTTTTCTCTGACCCTCTGCTTCATTAAGCACGATGTACTTCTCCGGTGACTGGCCCCTCCTGATACATGTCCACAGGACGTGAGAGAGTCTCAGCATCCTTCCTCCTAAGGAGCATTCTGGGTGTACTTCTTCCATGAGAGAGTTGCTTGTTCTGCTGGCACTCCATGACAGCTTAAAAAAACCCAAACTTACTGCCAGCAAGTCAATGTTGACTCATAGGGACTCTGTAGGACAGGGACAGGACAGGGTAGAACTGCTCCCGGGGGTTTCTGAGTCTGTAAATCTCTACCGGAGTAGAAAGCCCTGTCTTTCTTCCCTGGAGCAGCTGGTGGTTTCCAACCACTGACCTTTTGGATGGCAGGCCAATGTCTAACCACTATGCCACTGGGGCTCTTCCATGGTGGATTAGACAGCTCAAATATAGGTTACACAGCTGGTGAGAAGGGAGTTGAAAATCCTCATGCAAGCAGCCTGACTTCAGAGCTAATGTTGGCCCCCTCCTTACCCCAATGCACCTGCTGCTATCAAATCAATGCTGACTCATAGTGATCTTCCTTAAATAATATAGTTTATTGCTTAGCATTTTTAGTGAACAGAATTGGGATTTCACTATAACCTAAGATTGGGGAAATCAATAGAAATGAAGAAATAGCTGGTTTCTACTGGCTGTAATATTTTATATCAATCCATTTGAAAATTCATTTTAGTAGGGCTCAGACCAGAAGCTTCAACTCAGCATATGCTGATTGTCCTTGATTTTCTTGATTATTATAAGTATTCTTTCTTTGGCTGAATTAAAATCATTAATAAAGACAACCAACAGGATCGTACTGGACAGAGTCCTCTATCACAAAATTTAAATGTCATACCAGTGGAAACCAACCCAGGGGACTTGGGGAAAATGAAATCAAAGTCAACGCTGAACCAACAAAAACAAAGACATCAAACAGACCCATTGACCCTTAGGGCATAGCATTGCACCTGAGGGTTTCTGAGGCTGTAAATCTTTTTTTTTTTTTAGTCATTTTATTGGGCGCTCTTACAGCTCTTATCACAATCCATACATCCATCCATTATGTCAAGCACATTTGTACATATATTGCC
>NW_022106189.1:37693822-37726296 GCF_000313985.2 Echinops telfairi
TTGATCAAGTCCCACCAGGCATCCTCTGCCCTCTTCGCCATAGATTTTAGATCGCTTGTTGCTCCCTTGTCCCTGGGTTGGTTGACACCCCTGCTCCTTTCCCCTGCCTTCCCTTCTCCCGTGTCTCCCCAGAACCGTCGGTGCTGTTGTTTTCTCCTCCAGATTGTTTATCCTGCCTGTCTTATCTAGATAGCCATGCAGAGACAATAATAAGCACAAAAACAAGACAGAGCAAAACAAAACAACAGCAATAAAAAACCCAGAACAACAACCATACAAATACCAACGACAAAAAAGAAAAGCCTATAAATAGTTGTTTGTTGACCTTTAGGAGTGTTTTCCAGTTGAGTCTGATGGGATGCCATGCCCTGGCCCCAAAGTCTATTTTCAGTATTCCACTGGGACTTCATTGTTTTCCTCCACTGGCTGCTCTGTTGCATACCCTTAGTGTTTGCCCCAGTGTGGTAGGGTCAGATTGGGCACAATTCCTGCACTGTGTCTCCAGTGTTTTCCCTCCTAGCACTATGGGTCAGTGAGGGACATTTTGTCCCTGGTGGGCCTGGCCCTATGGTCCTCTGTGCATTGTCTGCTCTTAGCAGGAATATCATCCTCTGGGTTTGGTGGGCTAGGATGTGTTCCACTCTCTGAAGTGCATTCTTCTGGGGGTACAGTGGGGTTTCCTTGTAGTTGGGATTGGGGCTGGCCCCGCAGACCTCTCTATTGGTTCCCTGTTTCATGCTAGTATGTTGCATTTACATCTTGAGGCACCAGGTTGAAGTCTGGTCCCTCCCTCCCTCTCCTGGGGAGATATAAACAATACCCTCCCCTTGTGCCCAATCTTGGGTTACTTCCCTGTTACCCCGCTACCCATGTCTTTTTTTTCTCTTTCTATTCCTCTTATTTTTAGTTGGCTGCCATATGTGTCCCTATGCCCCTTTTGCATTTTTAAGCTTACCTTAGTGGACTTAGGTTGTACTTGTCCTTTTGCTCTTGGCTTATTTTGCTTAGCATAATTTCCTCCAATTCTTCCCATGCGGCGACGTGCTTCCTGCATTCATCATTGCTTTTTAGGGATGCGGAGCACTCCACTGTACGTATGTCCTACAGTTTTTTAATCCATTCGTCTGTTGATGGAAATTTGGGTTGTTTCCAACTCCTTGCGATTGTGAACGGCGCCATGAGGGACATTGGAGCACAGATGAGACTGTACTTCTTTATGGGATCTGAAAGCCTCATTGCTCTTCTGTAGCTCATGGGCTTGCACTGCAGACCTTGTGGTTAGCAGCCCGATGGGTAACCAACTACACTGGGATGGAAGTGATAGGTGTGTTCAATGCAAAAACAGTTAAAGAGCAGTATGGAGTCCATATTTCATCATTGTCAGCTCAGATGAAAATGACTTGGCCAAATTCAAATACCCACATATTTTAGGTAGACACTTTGAAAAGTGACCAAGGCAGCATTTCTGCCTGGCTACTATAATGTATTGTCTATTGTTTGGCTGAATGGTGATCCTGAGAGGTGGCTTCAGTTTCAGGCTTGAAGGTTGTCCAGGCTTTAATTTGGAGCTGTGGTTCTCAACCTGTGGGTTGCGACCCCTTTGGGGGTCGAACAACACTTTCGCAGGGGTTGCCCGATTCATAACAGTAGCAAAATGACAGTGATGAAGTAGCAACGAAAATAATGTTATCATTGGGAGGGGGGGGGGCGGGTCACCACAACATGAGGAACTGTATGCGAGGGTCGTGGCATGAGGAAGGTTGAGAACCACTGATTGGGAGAAACCTTAGCAGAGAAAACTCACTGGTACTTTCAGTGCTCCTCAAATGCTTTATTTACAGAGTTTAAGTAGATAATCAGAAACTAAGCAAAGAAGCAAGAGGAAGACAGTCCACAGGGAGGACGCAGAGAATGTAGGAAAGGGGGTGGCTGGGCAGGGTCCAGAAAAGACATCGTTCTAATGAATGAAAGCAATGGTACAGAAGGAGTCCCTGGGTGGTATAAATGGTCAATGTGCTCCAAAAGGTTGGAGGTTGGGGTCCATCAGGTGGCTGGGGAAAGACCTGATGGTTTCATTGTGAAAATTCAGTCATTGAAACCCTATAGAACACAGTTCAATTCTGTGACCATTAAGGTTTTGCATCAGCTGGGCTGGGCCAGGATTCTGAGTGGTTTGGTAGTTAAGATCTAGTAATCCCTCAGGATGAGATCTCCTTGGGGGTGTGGTCTACTTCTAATAGAAGTAAATGGTGTAGGAAAACTTGTTTGCTTGTTTACTGGGTCTGGATCCTGGATCTGGCTTGTTGATCTCTGTCTGGGTCTTTGGCCTTGAACCAGGGGCCTCTGTAATGCTTTCCATCTTAGGGGTTCTCAGCAGCCTGCTGACCTTTGCATAATTTGCTTCTGCAGCAAGAAGCTTGTCATGTGACCTGCCAGTCTTAGGTTCATCAGTCTCTTCATTTGACCCATGGCCTTGGAACTTACCTTCCTCTTCATCGGTATGTGCCATTTCCTCGGTCTAGCCCCCTTCTCTCTATGCATAGATACAGTTTACTGGTTTTGCTTTGTGAGAAAATCCAGTCTAAGCCGTACCAAGAGTTGCTATGATTCATCTTGACAGCAACACATTTAAAGCACAAATACGGATACTCATGTGAATGACATATGGAGTTAGCTAAAATGGCAATAGCATGTGAGAATGCTGACTAAGCTAGCCTGCTAAGGAATTCTTCCAGCTTAAAACTAAATTCCCACCAGGGTCATGTACTTGTAAATTGTCTACTTTTTATGTAAATACTCTGTACATCTGTTTAAAAGTTTACCAAGAGTGTCATTATCTAATTCTTAAATAAATGATCTCTAAGCTTTGGGCTGCATTTTATGGTTGAATATTTAACGGAAGCAAAAATACTTGAATAGTGACAAACCCTGTGTCCCATGTATGTGTGCTACATTTATACCTCCCTGGTGGGATTGGGGAGGCACTGGGCTGCTAACCTCAAGATGGCCAGTTCAAACCCATCAGCTGCTCCATGGGAAAGATACTTTTTTCTGTTCCTTTACGTATTTGTAGTTTTGTAAACCCTATCCAGAGTCCCTATTAGTAGGAATTGACTCAATGGCAGTGAATTTATTCGCTCTTTTGTTTATGATTTTGGTTATTCGTAATAGATGTTTCTGAGTCACTTCTGACTCATAACAATGGATGCTATGTGCAACATCATACAGCTACCAGGTCCTGTGCCATCTTCACAATTTCTGCTGTGTTAGAGCCCATTGTTACAACCACTGTGTCCATCCATCTTTTGAGGATCTTTCTCTTTTACAAGAATCTTTTACTTTACCAGGCATGGTGGCCTTCTCCAGGGACTGGTCCCTCCTAATAATGTGTCTCTCCATCCTCAATTCCAAAGAGTATTCTGGATATACTTCTTCCAAGGCAAACTTGTTTGTTATTATGGAAGTCCATGGCATTTTATATTTTTCATCAACACTAATAGCAAAAATAATTAAAATGCATCAATTCTTCTTCCGGCTTCTTTATTCATTTTCTGGATTTCACTTGCAAAGGAAGCAATTGAAAAATTCCACGGCTTGAGTCAGTCACACCTTAGTTCTCAAAGTGACATCTTTGCTTTTTAACCCTTTAAGAGGGCATTTGCATGGAAGAAGCACACCAGCCTGTGTGCTCATGAGGTGTCCACAGGAAAAGGTATCAGAAGTTAAAAAACAAGCAACTAAATCAATGTGAAGGGGTGGGGATATAGTGGAGACCCCAAACTCACTTGCATGATAATTGGATAGTCCTTCTCAAAAGGACCACATGGAAGGGATGATAAATCCAGGGTGCAGTATAGCACTGATGAACCATAACTATCCTTAGTTCCTTAATATTTCCCCCCCTCACTGTTATGGTTTTTATTTGTTTTACCTCATTAATCATGTTAGACTTGCACATGTTCATTTGCATAATTAAGATTGTTTGACTCATGTGAGCCAAGATAGATAACCCTTCAGAAACAGGAGCAGGATTAATGGTTCTCTGAGGGAACAGGAAGTGAGTGGGGGCAGGGGGTGGGGGAGTGTGGGGGTTGGGAGAAGCTGGGGAAGGGGGAGCTGATAACACTGATGACTTTATAACCCCACTCAAGGAGAGTGAGCAACAGAATTGCATGTGAATGGATATATTAGATGGTGTAAGATGTGGCAAAAAAATAAGGGTTCCTGGGGGGAAGGGTGGGGGAGGGAGAGGAGAAAGAAACTGTTTTGAAGCTGACTGTGGCAGCAATTACACAGTACTGCTTGATATGACTGAACGGTGGAATGTTATGCCTTCTGTCAGAGGTCCCCCCAAAATGATAATAATGATAAAAAAAGAGGGCATTTGCAGCATACTTGCCCGTCATTTGATTTCTTTTGTTTCCCCATAGTGTTTATTGTGAATGAAGTGGGGATTTCCATATCAAATCATCATTTTTGCATTCATCAACTTAAACAACTCCTCAGACTTGCCAATGGCTTGCTGTCTTTCTTCCCTGTCACCCCCATCCCTCTGGCCCTATGTTGATGTTCCCTTCTCCGAAGCTCACACCTCCAGCCTATTGTTTCCCCTTGTACCAGTCTCCTCCCACACTTGTTAACCACCAAAGTCCACTTCTTTCCGTATGAAAACCTTTTCTTGATTAAAAAAAAATTACAGTGATCTCATAGAGTATTTGCCCTTTTGTGCTTGACCAACTCTGCCCAGCATTCTGTCCTCTGTGTCACGAGGTATTTTCCAATGCCATTGTCTGTTTTTAAACCGTGAAAGGCGTCCCAGTGTGTATAGGTGCTAAAGTTTACTGATGCATTCTCCCCTGGATGGTCATTTAGGTTGGTTCCATCTTCTTGCTGCTGGGCACAAAGCTGCAATGAACATGGACCATCTGATGTCTAGACGACTGTTTCCATGCTCATTGATGGAGATTCCACGTGAAGGGAAATCTTGGCCAACATCAGTGTTCCTCTGTTTAGCATGATGTTGCTTCTTGGCCCAGTGTGAGGTCTTTTAGTTTCTTTTCATTGAGACCTAAGACTGAAGGCTGTCATCCTTGACCCCAGTAAGTGTTTCCTGTCTTCTTCGATCTGCATACGGCAGCTTTCTTATTTTAAACTATCTAACATCCTCCTGTTCTGTGTATAATATATTCCATCAATATTAAGTAGCAAAGACAAGTCTCCCTATACTTTTATGTAGGCGTGTCTTAGTAAATATTTTAGAAATAAAGCAAACCCAAAGCATCCCATTGCCATCCGGTCCATTTCGACTCCTAGTGACGTGATCGGCAGAGTAGAACTGCCCCGTAGCGCTTCGAAGACTAATCTTCACAAAAGCAGGCTGCCACAGCCTTCTCTCTTGGAGTGACTGGTGAGTTTGAACCTCTGACCTTTTGGTTAACAACCGAGTGCCACCGGAGCACCTTGAAATAAAATTAAGAAGGGTGTAAATAGTTTATGTTATTCACTTGAAGGCCGAGAGAAATCAAGAAAGCTATATTTTCACTATACATTTTACAGGGTATAAGAAGATTAAAATGAGGCTGGGGACATTGCTTAAAGGTAAAGGAATCTACATATGCTTCCTGAAGGATCAGGGGAGGAAGGAGAGGGGTAGCACCATGGGTTGGTTGGTCTTGGCAGCCAGCAGGAATTTTCAACCTCTTTTCAGGTATTCGTTCGTGCCTCAGAGGGTATTGTCACTGATGCGTTATTTATTTTAAGCATTAAGTGGATGAATCTTCATTCCATACGAAACCTAAGAATGCACGTGCTCTGGGGTTAGTCCACCTGGATAGATAAGAAGAAGGGTCTTAGGTGGAGAAAGGCTTGTGACAGATCTCTTTAAAGGTGTCCTTCTCTTGAGTAAAGTAAACAAGTGGTGGCAATAACAATGTTTATCTTACACATTGTTATCAGTAGACAGTTATGCAGAGTAACTTAGCATAGGATCTGCATCATACTATAAAATTAGTAAGTTTCTTTTCTTTTTCCCTCTCCTTCCCCGCTCCCCCCGCCCTCATGAGCCCTTGATAATTTATAAATTGTTTATTTTGTCATATCGTGCCCTGTCTGACGTCTCCCTTCATCCACTTTTCTGTTGTCTGTCCCCCAAGGAGGAGGTTCCCACCTCCCTCATGAGCCCTTGATAATTTATAAATTGCTTATTTTGTCATATCCTGCCCTGTCTGACGTCTACCTTCATCCACTTTTCTGTTGTCTGTCCTCCAGGGAGGAGGTCACATATAGATCCTTGTAATTGGTTCCTTCTTTCCAAGCCACTCTCCCTCTACCCTCCCACTATCGCCACTCACACCACTGGTCCTGAAGGGATCAAAAAATGAGGAGCTGATGCCGGGGGCTTAAGTGGAGAGCAAATGTCTTGAGAATGACGAGGGCAATGAATGTACAAATGTGCTTTACACAATTGATGTGTGTATGGATTGTGATAAGAGTCATATGAGCCCCTAATAAAATGATTAAAAAAATTAGTAAGTTTCAATCTTCTTTACAACAGGGCACCCATCATGATATCCCTTAATGTTCTTACCCTAAAGATAGTGTGCATTTTCCTTACAAATGTGCTGCTCCAGTTCCCTACAACAGAGGAAAATAGAACAGAACTACAGTTAAAGGATTTTGTTTCCCGTATTTCATGCAAGCTTTCAGTATGGGAGCCTAAGATGACTCACCTGTAGGAATGACGGGTCTGTGCAAATGGAAAGGATAATAAGGGACATTTGGTTTGGGGACATTGATGGTAATTCCCACAATGTGGCAGCACTCCTACTTTTTCCTGTGTTTACTTTTTCCCTTTTTCCCTTCTAGTCCTTCCTGCCTTCTCAGGTTTATCTCCGGACAATGCTGCCTTTGATCTGGAAGGGTTGATTGTTCTAGGGATTGTGTACCTTTCCGATGTTGTTGTTTACTATACAAACCATTGCCATTGAGTTGATTCCAACCCATAATGACCCTCTACAGGCTTTTCAAGGTTTTACATCTTTATGGGAGCAGATGACTGCATTTTTCTCCTGAGGAATGGCTGCTGGGTTTGAACCACTGACCATGTGGCTCCTTATAGACCTGCTTATTTGGCTGAAAGTTTAGCCACTGGGATGACTTAAAGGCTTATGAGGTGACTAACAGTTGAAACAAAGACCAAACCCAGAGCATTGCTACGTCTTAAGTTATCTGTAAGAAAACAGTTCATGTTAGGCGCCATTGAGTGGGCTCTGACCCAAAGCAATGCTTGGCACAACAGTGAGGGGTGTCATGTCTCATAGTGGGGCCGGCCATGTGGTCCTCTCTGTGGACTGGCTGCTCTAATCGGGAACTTTGTCCTCAAGGCCTGGTGGGCCAGGATGTGTTCCACTCTCTCCTCCTTCCCCTGCATCCGCTCCCATGTGCTCCGATCAGATATGTTCCTCTCCTGGAGCTGTAGATTCAATGCTGTCTTTTGAAAATATCTTCTGGGGGAGCCCCTCCACTTTTCCCAGCATGATTTTCTTCCCCAGAAACTGGTCTCTCCTGACAAGATGCCCAAAGGATATGAAATGAAGTCTTGCCATCCTGACCTCTAAGGAGCACTTTGCCCATAGTTCTTCCAAGAGCGATTGGTTTGTCCTGTCAGCAGTCCGTGGTACTTTCCATATTCTCTTTCAGCACTATAATTCAAATGCAAAGAAAAATCCCCACTTTTCAATACCCCAAAGAGGTCTTGTGCAGCAAAGTTTCCTAATGCAAGCAGTCCTTTGGTCGCTTGACTTCGCTTCCATGAGAATTGATTGTGGGTCCAAGCAAGACAAAATCCTCGACAACTTCAGGCTTTTCTCCATTTTCCATAGTGTTACTAAATACTTCTTACTAAATACTCCTGACCTGCAGGAAGGATGTTGAGCATGTGTGGATTCATTTTTTCCCCTTAAACAATGTCCAGATGCTCATTTTCATTTTCTTATACTCTGAAAAAATAGCTTTCTTGATTTGTCTGCGTCTATAAGTGTATAAAATGTTTCCTATTGAGTGAGGATTTCGGTTTTCTTCACATTGAATCATAATCCATACTGAAGACTGCAATCCTTAATCTTAATCAGCACTTCCTCAAGTTCTCCTTACTTTCAGCAAGAAAGGTTGTGCTATCTGTATATTGCAGGTTGTTAATAAGCCTTCCTCCCATCCTGTCACTGAATTCTTCTTCATATAATCCAGCCTGTCTGATTATTAGCTTAGTATATAGATGGATAAGTACGGTGAGAGGATACATTCCTGAAGCACACCTTTCCTGATTGAAAGCCATGCAGTATTCCTTGTTCTGTTTGCACAATTACCTCTTGATTCATGGACAAATGCCACATAAGCACCATAAGGTGTTTTAGAATTCCCATTCTTCTTACCCACAGTTTATTATTAGGGTCCACACAATTGAATGCCTTTGCATAACAAATGAGACATAAGTAAACATCTTTCTGGTATTCTCTGCTTTAAGTTAAGATCCATCTGACGTCAGCAATAATCTTCCTTGTTCCACATCCTCTTCTGAGTCCAGCCTGAACCTCTGATAGATATTGCTGCAACGCATTATTGGATGATCTTCAGCAACATTTTCCTGGCATGTGATATCAATGACGTTGTTCTATAGTTTGAGCATTCTGCTGGGTCACCTTTCTTTGGAATGGGGCACACACATATGGATCTCCTCCAGTCAGTTGGCCAAGTAGCTGTCTAACAAATCTCTGTACATATGCGAGTGACTGTTTCCGGTGTTTCATCCGCTTGTTGAAACATTTCATTGGTATCCAATCAATTCCTGGAGCCTGGGTTTGGCTCAGGCTTTCAGTGTAGATTGAACTTCTTCTTTCGGCATCATTGGTTCTTGTTGATATGCCACCTCCCGATGTGGTGGAATGTCAACTAGCTCTTTTTGAAACCGTGATTGTGTTCTTTCTGTCTTCTTTTCATGCTCCCTGCCTCATTCAACATTTTGCCCATAGAACCTTTCAGTATGGCAACTTGAGGCTGAAACGTTTTCTTGAGTACTTTTGGCTTAAGATATGCTGCGTAATATCCCTCCGGAGCACGTTCTTCCTTTTTGGGTTTCTAACTCTAGGTCGTTGCACATTTTGTTATGATATTTGATTTGGTCTTCTTGAGCTGCCCTTTGAAAATTTCAATTCAACTCTTTGACTTTGTTATTTCTTCCATTTGACGTATGATTAAGAGTAAGTTTCAGAATCTCTTCTGACATTCACTCTGATCTTTTCTCCCCACCCACTCCACCCCCCCAGTCTTCTTAGTGACCTTTTGCTTTCTTCATGTATGACATTCTTGATGCCCTCCCACAGCTTATCAGGCTTTCTTTTAAAAAAAATAATTTTATTGGGGGCTCATACAACTCTTATTACAATGCATAATCCACCCATTGTGTCAAGCATATTTATACATGTGTTGCCATCATCATTCTCAAAACATTTGCTTTCTGCTTGAACCCTTAGTATCAGCTCCTCATTTTTCCCTCCCTCTCTGCTCCCCCTCCCTCACGAGCCCTTGGTAATTTATAAATTATTATTACTTTGTCATATCTTACACCATCCAATGTCTCCCTTCACCCTCTTCTCCATTGTCTGTCCCCCAGCAAGGAGGTTATATGTCGATCCTTGTACTCAGTTCCCCCTTTCTCCCTCACCTTCCTTCCACCCTTCCTCATCAGGCTTTCTATCATTAGTGTTCAATGTATCAAATTGAGATATTCTGAAAATTCAGGTGGGGCACAGTCAGGGTCATAGTTTAGCTCTTGTGGATCTGTTTTCATTTTCTCCAGCTTGAACCTGACGTTACATATGCGTGAGTGGTGGTCTGTTCTATAGACAGCTCTTGGCCTGGTTCTAGCTGCTAATCTGGAGCGTCTCTGTTGTCTCTTCCCACAGATGTAATCAATTTGATTTCTGTATATTCCATCTTGAGAAATCCTTGTGTATAGTCACCACTTGTGTTGTTAAAAAAGGTATTTTTGATGAAGAAGTGGTTTTGCAAAGTTTCATCATCAATTTCCAGTTTTGTGTCTATCATCAAGACCATATTTTCCAACTACTAGTCCTTCGTCTTTGTTTCCAACTTTTGCATTCCATTCACCAATAATTGTCAATGCATTTTGATTGCATATTTGATCACTCTCAGACTAAAGATGGAGGTAGAATTCTTCATCTCTAGATTTTGTGCTTGGTGCATAAATTTGAATAATAGTTGTATTGATTGGATTTTCTTAAGGCAGATATAGTCCCATCACGGACAGTATTGTATTTCAAGATTGATTTTGCAGTGTGCTTTTTGACATTAAATGCTGTATTCTTCCTCTTGATTGTTTAATTCCCAGAAGTAGTAAATTATGTGATTTTCTGATCAAAATGGCCAGTATCAGTCTCTTTCAGCTCACTAACACCTAGAATATCAATCTTTATGTGCTCCATTTCATTTTGACCACTTCTAATTTTCCTAGACTCATACTTCACACATTCCCAGTTCCAATCATTAGCAGATTTTGGCAGCTGTTCCTTCTTACCTTGAGCTGTTCCCCAGCTGCAACTGAAGTTCCAGAAGTCTCCATTCCCACAGGCTTTACTCCACTCACATCACCATGGTTGAGTCTACTTTGAGAAAGCAGCTCTTCCTTAGTTACATTTCAAGGACCCTCTGACCTGAGTGACCCCTCCGCCAGCATCATCCCAGACATTGTTCTGCTTCCATTGCTCAGGCCTCAGCATCTGACGATGCTTTGAAACTGTGCACAAGGTTTTCAGCAGCTACTTCCTCTGAAGGGGGGAAGCCGAGTCTTCCTTGTTGCCTGTTCTTAGTACGGAAGCTCTGCTGAAACCTGTTCGCTTTGGGTGACGCTGCTGGCATTTGAGATACCAGTGACATCGCTGCCAGAATCACAGCAACACACAAACCACCACAATATGACAAACTGACACACAGTGGCTGATAAAATATCTGAATATGGAGAATTATATATTTGTGTCTTATGTTTTTCATACGCAATCATAGTCGATGTATTATTCTCTCTAGTATTATATAAAGATATCTCATTGTGTTCAAAATATACAGTGAAGAAGAATAATGTACTGCACGTGGTTTATGGAACAATGGAATGAAAAGGTAATGGAATTGCTTGAAGCCCCCCGCACACAAATTTCACAGTTTAATAATAATAATAATAATAATTTGAATATAGTGCAGTGGTTAAAGCACCCAGCTGCCAACCAAAAGTTTGAGCCCCTGAGCCCCTCTTCGGGAGAAAGATATGGCAGTCTGTTTCCACGAAGCTTTACTGCCTTGGACATGGTATGGCAAAGTCCCCTTGTCCTATCAGGTCACTGAGTCAGAAACAGCTTGATGGCAGCAGGTTGGGCTTGGATCCAGAATACTTTTTAGTAGAAGTACACGTGTGATTTGTCATCAGCAATAATTAATTATTAACCATTGTCATTGAGTAAATTCTGAATCATAGCACCCCAATAGAGGGCTTCCCAGGCTGTGAATTTTTATGGAAGTGGATATCTTCAACTTTCTCACTTGGAGCAACTGGTGGGTTTGCCCCACTGACCCTGAGGTTAGCAACCCTGCACTTACTGATAGTACCACCACAACTCCTTGCAATCAGCTATACTCTGTAGTTTTGTATCTCTGAAGAGTATTTTGGCTATTCCCCTCCCCCCCCAAAAAAAGTTTTTATTTGGAGCTAATACAGATATTATGTCATTCCATAGTTCAATTACATTAACAATATTGTACAATTGCTACCACAAGTAGTTTCAAAGCATTCTCTTTCTTCTTAAACTCCTTGTTATCACCTATCATTTTAATTAATTCTGTTTTTAATGAGAATTACTCCTCTCACTCTCTTTGCGAGAAAGTTAATATTGTGTGTAGAGGTATCTCTATATGTCTGTATGGATTACTTAAAAAATTAATTTTGAATTCACCAAGGGAAGCAAATCTTTACGATTAGCTAGCAAGCACATTCAGAAGTGACTACAATTTGACTCAACTAGGCTACTTCAAAATCGTGAGCTCAATCAGTTCCTTGAAAATCATCGCTAGATCTGATGGTTACAACTGCTTCTCTGATTTCACAGAATTTAATTTCTTGGTTTAATTACTCCGCATTTCTCAGGTTATAAAAGCAACCTGATGAGTTATTTTTATTGATGGTGCCCTCATTCACTGTGCTCACAATTATATCTCAGTGCACTGGATACATGTATCCTTTGACTTCTGTGCCTTTAAGTTTTTTGCAATTAAGTTTTTGCTAAAGATTGAAGAAGCTTTCTTAAAAAAAGATGAAATAGTATTTGCTGAGATGATTTGTAAATAACATTTGCACATGCCTTCGCATATCAGAAAAATCACTACAAATGCATGAAGTGATCGTTTTTTATTTGGCGAGGTCATTCCATTTCAAAACCATCAAATATTTATTGTGTACCTTTCTGTGTCAGACATTTTAACATATGCTACCTTCATTTAGCGTTCAGAAGAGTATAAAGCTGCTGATTTTCATAATAAAAAAGAAAGTACGCTTTTACTTGGTGGACATAATTCTGTGAGCACCATTACTCTACGAGCTTCATACAGATGCACTTCAGAGTCCTCCCCTTGCCTTAGAGGTTCTTCCACGGATTCCTCCTCCGACCCTCCTCGGATGGCCCCGGGGCATCTCTCCTGTGACAGTTGGCTGGGCCTTGATTCAGTGTCCCCCCACCGCCCCACCGGCCTTCTCTCTTTGCACTTATCTTCTCCTATATGTATCCTGCAGCCTTTCTGGGCCTTCATTCCCAACTCTACGCTTTCCGACTTCCACCGAGCCAAGTTCAAATCACCCTTCAGGCATTAACCTACAAATCACCCTCCAGGTAATTCTTATTTATTTAACGGCACCCAGGAAGTATTTATTAAATGTTTTATCTCATCCCACTGGACGACGGTGGGCGATCTCACTCCGTGTCCTCACACTACTGTTCTCTGTGCAAGTGTTTGTGTCAGTTTCACGTTGTGTGAGCCCAGGCTGTGACTCTGGCATTAATTGTCTCGTTGCGAGGGTCCTGCTATGTTAACCCCTACGACCTCCTTTTCAAAAAGCAATGAGTGCTTACTGATGACCTGTCCAACGTATCAAGCCAAAGTCTTGCCACCCTCACTTCTAAGGACCAGCCTTGAAAACCGGTTTCTTTGTTTTCTGACAGTCCAGAGTAGAGTCTGTGTTCTTTGCCGACAGTGGGATTCGAATGCACGGAATCTTCGTCTGGCTTCCTTTTCAGTGTCCAGTGTCCTCGTGCATCTGAGGCCGTTAGTCCCTTCAAATTCTATCACAGCACTGCACAACTGGTGCCATCATTTCTTACCTAACATAGCTGTCTTTCCTGCAGGACAGTTCGCTCAGAGAAGACCAGACAGTGACTGACTGTCTTGTTTTTCCTATACATTCTGCCACCAATCCCCAAGGCTGAGGAGACCGGGTGGCACGGTGATTAGGCATTAGACTGCTAACCACAAGGTTAGCAGTTTGCAACTACCAGCCACTCCATGAGAGAAAGATGAGGTTTTCTAAAGTCTGGGCAACCCACAGAGGCAGTTCTACCCTATCCTATAGGGTCACTAGGCATCATAATGTATTCGATGGCAGTGAGGTGGTTTTGTTTTGTTTTGTTGTGAGTCACCAAGACTTCCTGCGAAAGACGGCCATAAAGGTTTGAATCAATCAATCAATCAATCAATCAAACTCCTTCGAAGCCAGGCATGAGGTGGGTCAGGGCCTGCAGCTTATTGCAATGCCACAGTGTGCCTGCTTTAGACTTGGAGGGCCCGGTCAGTGGGTGGCCACTGGGAAAGGCTGTGAGCTGTCAGAGGGCCTCTCGTTCAGGTGAGCCCAGGGTGGACACTGGCTCCTGCTAGGCTAACACTTCAGTGTACGACCTGCCCGCAGCATGCCTGCCCCGCACCTCTGGGGCAGCCCATGGCTTCCCAGGTAAGAGAAGCTACCAAGGAAGCATTACCAGTCTACACAGCCAGCTCCCACCCGGCTGACTGCGCAGGGGCTGCTGCTGAGCCTCCGCCGGTTCACGCAGCGGGTCTCTCGGCGCAGTCGTCATTTCAGTCCACGCTCGCAGGACACATTTCCACACTAATGAAATCTAGCCTTGTAAAGAGCCCCGGGGTCAGAAGTGACCCGCTCCATGGCGGAAACCTAGCAATGAAGGATGCATATGCGAAGGAAGTAATTGCCAATTTGGCAACTATAATTTCCCACGTGGTTCAAACAGCGATTTTCCGCGCTCACTCCAGCAGCTTGTGGACCGGTGTCCCTGCGGCGAGCACGGCCAGGCGCCCCTGCCTGGCATTGCTGCTTGTGTGATACACCTTCAGAGGGCAGCCTCCTGCCCTCCTGCCGCCCTCCGCTCCTAGGGCGCAGCACTCTCATCTTTAAATCCTGTTGATTTTGTCAATATTATAACAACAAATCAAATCCTGTATATTTTCAGAATTGGCAGCAGACTCCCTAAAGGCCTCTAAAGTTCAAGGAGAAGGCCACTGTTAAGAGGTGAACAGAGGGATCAGGAGTCAGGTTAAATTGGGCTCCGAGAGTCTAGGGTAGGAGCCCCATAATGCTGGGCAGGCCATAGGCTTACAGCATGGGCTCTAAGGGAAGGGTCTAAGCCAAGGCTTATCTCTGGGCAAAGAGCTCTGGCGAGAACTCTGCCTATAATGTTCATTCCTTTAGAAAGATCAACTCCTGATGGTCAGTGGTGCAGAATACCAATTAGACCATTTGAAGGCAGGAAGGTAATTTAGTGGGTGAAGGAACAACAACTGCTACCATCAATTCTATCGCTTACAGCAAATTAGAGGGTGACCCAGAGAAGGGAGAGGGGAAGAACATTGTACATTCATGAACCCTCAGTCCTCAAGGTGCTGCCAGAAAACACATTCATCATCGGGAGCGGGCACAGTTCTCTGGCATTTTGTCACTTATTTTTAAAAGTATGGAAATGACATTTGCTGTAGTCTGAATCAAAGCTGACACTGGGTAGTAATGATCCAACCCACTGCTGTTGAATCAATTCTGACCCAGAGCAGACCTGCCCAAAGGGTTTCTAAGGCCTCGTTGGGTAAGCATCGCATGGCTAACCACACGGCGCCAGAGGCTCAAGCCTACCGGAAGCTCTGTTGTGGCACTTGGGTTCTTACCTTACCAAGAGAAAGATGAACTTTTGGAAGACACAGAACACCACAAGATAATTTTATAAGAAACTCCGAGGAGAAAGAAATAGGGACCCAGCCCGCATCATAGGAGTCAGTTTCGTCCCCACCCTCCACCCACAGCATGCTCATCAAAACTTTCAAAAAGGCTCCTGCAGGCAGGAGCTTCTCAGGAACATCCATCAGGGTAGCAAAGGATTCTAGGAAATGGAGGCTCCAGGGAAAGATGTTGTTGTGGGCTGGGCGCAGGCTATGTCCAAATCAGCACCTTGGCTCCCTTGCCCTATCTTCGTGTCAGACGAGGAGGCGATCTGTGCATGTAAAGATTTATAGCCTTAGGAATCATATAGAGAATTTCTATGAATTGGAATGGCAGTCGGTTAGGTTTGGTTGCATTAAATGATTACAGAAGCCGTCTACCATATCTTTCCTAGTGGGTTCAAAACCATCAACCCAGCTCTTAAGTACTGTGCCACCAGGGATCCTTGGGTAATAATTACCCTCCCTTATTTGGTTTGCCTTTATCTCTCAATTCAATATTCTATTAAATTGATTAGGAAAGCCCAGAAGTCAACCTTAATAGGTGTTCACATAAGGATAGCTACTTTAAAATTTTCCTGGTGAATGAAAATTCAAAGAGGTTGGTAGGCAATTTAATCACCTTAACCGATTTATGTAAACTTCACATCAGGAGAGATAATGTTGCCTAAATTGGACGGGGCAAAATTCTGCCAACAGTTGTTTTCTCTTACTCTGCATCCCAGATTTTTCAACCCAGGGACCTCTATGTGATTTACCTCCTCTGAGTGGAAAGCTGATGGACGTTTGATGTAAGACATGAGGACTGACAGCAGAAATAAGCTTAAAGTGACTTGCCTTATCAGCTGCTGAAAAAAAAGCTACATCTGCAATAATTCACATAGTGTGATGCTGGCATAAGTAGATCAATGGGAACATTTAAATAATCCTTAAAGAGACTCTGATGTGATGCGTGTAATAAAATGAAATTGAGCAGGCTACTGGCAGTCCCCAGATTATGAATGAGTTCTGTTCCTAAATCTGTTTTTAAGTCAAATTTGTAAACACATCAGAACAGTTAGAGTTTGTATCTAACATCAGCTAGTCAAATGTTTGTCTAATTATATTGTATATAGTTTCCTTTCTAGAGGAGCCTTGGTGGGGGTCTGATTACGAGTGGGTCTGCAATCCTCAAGATTGGCAGTTGGAAACCACCAGCCACTCCTTGGGAGAGAGACGAGGCTTGCTACTCCCATAACCAGCCACCGTCTCAGAAACGCACAGGGGCAGGTCTAGCCTTTCCTGTTGGGTTGCTAAGAGTCAGTGTTGATTTGAAGGCAGCAAGTGAGGACCTTTATAGGCATAAAAAAGTAAAGAAATACCTCCAGCTACACTAAAACATCCTTAACATACAATACAGTAATAATGATAATATAGAATTGACTCGACGGCAGTGATTTATTTATTTATTTTGGTAAATTCATTTTTGGAGCCTACAAGTATTAAGTGTTCATCTACTAACCAAAAGGCTGCTGGTTTGAACCCATTGGTAGCTCCTTGGAAGAAAAAACGTGGCACTCTGCTTCTGTCAAGGTTACTCTCTAAGAGACTCATTGAGGCAGGTTCACTCTGTCCTGTAGGATCACTCCTGGCTCACCTGGCAGCTTGTCTTACTGTGGTGGAATGCATGTTGTGTGATGCTGAAAGCGATGCCCGGTATTGAAAATGCCAGCGGGATCACCCCTGGTGGACAGGCTCCATCAGAACTTTCAGGCTAAGAATAGACGAAGGAGATGGAAGAGGCAGCCCACTCCTGGAAAATGAGCCACTGAAAACCGTACGAATGTAAGTGGAACGTTGTCTGATAGGGTTCCAGAAGAGGAGTCGCTGAGGTTGGAAGGCACTCAAAATAGGAATCGAGAAGAGCAATATCCTTAAAGTAGAGCCACCTTCACGACGTTTTCAGGGCCTCTTTGCCAAGGGGCATGGCTAACAATGATAAGAAATAGCCGTTAATATTCAAGGGGCATGACTAACAATGGTAAGAAATAGCGGTTAATATCCAAGGGGCATGACTAACAATGGTAAGAAATAGCGGTTAATATCCAAGGGGCATGACTAACAATGGTAAGAAACAGCCGTTAATATCACTAAAAATGAGGACATGGAATGCCTGAATATGAAGCGAGGAAAACTGGAAGTCGTGACGAATGAAATTGGATGCATAAAAGTTGGTATCCTATGCATTAGTGCGCTGAAATGGACTGGTGTTGCCATTTTCAATTGGGCTGTCATATGGCTTACTATTTCATGAGGGACAAATTCAGGAGGAATAAAAAAGAACATTTCAAGATCAGTCTTGGAGTACAGTATTGTCTGTGCTAGGATAATCTATTTATGCCTACAAGGGAGACCAGTTAATAGAATGATTATTCAAATTTATACACGACCACTAAACCAATGATGAGGAAATTTAAGAATCTACCAACTCCTTCAGTCTAAAAATGACCAAACATGAAACCAAGACACAGTCATAGTTACTGGTGGTTGGAGTGCTAAAATGGGAAACAAAGAGGGAAAAATAGTATTTGGGAAATATTACCCATGTGATGAAAAGAAGCTGGAGACCGGCTGGCAGAATTTTGCAAGACCGGTGACTTCTTCACTGCAGGTCTGCCTTCTCAGTAGCATAAAGGACACTGTACACCTAAGTTCTCCATATGGGAGACACGGGAATCAAATTGATTACTTCTATGGAAAGAGATGATGGAGAAGCTTAATATCATAGGCCGAAACAAAGCCAGGGCTGTCTGAAGACTATCATTTGCTCATAGACAAGTTCAGTTTGAAGCTGAAGAAAAGTAAAACAATTGCACAAAAACCAGAAGATGACCTTGAGTCGATCCCACTTGAATTTCAAGTCCGTCTCAGGAGCACATTTGAAGCTTTGAGCGCTAATGACTGTAGACCAGAGGAGCTGTGGAAGGACAAGACCATCATACAGGAAGAAAGCAAAAAGTTATAGAAAGACCAGTGAGCATATCCGAAGAGACTATGATAAAGTAGCTAAAGCAAATGGAAGAAATGATGAATTAAAAGACACATTCCACGGGAAGTTTGAGAAGACCAAGTCAAGTGTGAATAGTTCCACGTGAAAAGGCCAAGAGAGCGCAACACACTCAGCATATCTCAAACTGAAACACCTGAAGAAAAATTGTAGCCTCACGTTGCAATATTGAAGGATTCTCTGGGCAAAATCTAGAACAATGCAGGGAATATCAGATGAAGAGGGATGGAATGCATAAAGACACTGTGCCAAAAAGAATTGGTTGACATCCACCCATTTCAAGAGGTAGCTTGTGATTGTCAACTAGTACTTTTTGAGAGACTAGAAGAAACCTGGCCACCAACACCAACAACTCTACTGGGCAACTGCTTCCCTTTGATCCCATCTGGTTGATTGTTCAAAGGAGTACAGACCTCCCTGGTGTTATGGTTCACCCTATAGCCCTGTCTATTGTTTGACTAATGGTAGAGGCTATTAGTTGCAACTTTGATGGCCACTCCTAAACTTAAAAAAATGATTAATTGGGAATTAATATACATACAATATCATTCCATAGTTCAGTCACATCTAGCAGTATTGTACAATTGCTACTACAATCAGTTTCCAAACTTTAAGACACCATCACTAATTACCAATGTAGGATGTAGAGCATTGTCTTTGTGGTCTGTGTTATGTGCTCTACCCATCTGGAGAAAAAATTAAAAACAAAAATGAAAGGAGAAAAGATGTGGGTGGACATTTTATGGTAAAATGAAGCACTCCTAATGAAGAAACGACAATCCTATTCTCTAGTAATAAAACACTGTATTTTAGAAATACCAGCCGATAGCGGGCATTCTAAATTTTTAGGTCAATTGATTGAAGGAATCTCAAGAGCCATCAGTGAGTGGGGTGAGAGTGAGGATGCTACTTACTATTTCGGCCCCTTGTTGGCAAATCATCTGGTTAGGTAGGCGACAGCCCTGCCACCTGTTCCTCTCTACTTAAGCTACGTTTCCAGGTTTTGAACAACCACTTGACCTTCTGCCCTAACGAAGAGGTGGTCATGTTGCCAGTTCCAGGATACTGCACTATCCCTTATTGTTAGTCTTTGACACTGACCCACAACTCTTACTTTTTAAAAACATTTTATACAATTCAATAGCTCCCTAATAGCAAGAAGAGTTGTACAATCATTACCACAATCAATTTTAGAGCATTTTCTTCTTTCATTCTTGTACTCCTTGTGATAGCTTCCTAAATCCTCCCCGGACCTGTCCCCCACCATACTCTCAAGAAACCATTAATGCAGTTACTGTCTCTAAGGAGTCATCTATCCGGGATTTCATATACTGAAAAACATACGGAAACAAAGAAACAACAAGAGTGAAAAACAATAACAAAATAAAATGAAATCAAGAAAAACCTCAATAAAAGAGAAAGCAGAAAATATAAAAAACTAGAACAATTTAAAAATGAGTCCAAAGGGAGATCAAATGATGAGGTGTTTAATTTTAACCCAACTACATCAGCTGCAATTCTCTTTCGAATGCATTCTGCATGATAGCAAGGCTATTGGTGGGAAACTCACACTGAGGGAAATATGACGAGGACTATATTCCCTCACTTGTAACAGAAAGAACCTGGAAAGCTGGTGTTCCACGGTAGGAAAGCCATCACTTTGGTAAGTCAGAGATAAAGTCCAAGTACAGTATCCTGCTTTAAATATCTTTCCCACAGATTCTCCCCTAACAGTTATACTGCCTTACTGTGAGCACATGGTGGGTTTTATCTCCCCAGAGGAGCAGACAGCCTTTTGTACTCTCCTCCCGCCATGGCATCCAGCCCCCCTCCTACCTCCTCCCAATGCAGGTATTAGGTTTCCTCACCTGTGAACTCAGGGACTTTACTGTGGTTTCCATCCACCATGTGACGTACGTAACCACCGAATATGTATGTCTTATGGCTACCCATAAAAGTTAATAAAGACGCTCTTCCTCTCTTCTCCCACCTCCATGTGGACCACTAAGAGGGGCTGAGGTGAGCATGCTACCCTTAAATGTATCTGGCTCCTTTATTTTACTCTTTCTCCGATTTTTCTTATCCTTCATGACTTTACTATGATCTTTATATACTATAACTCGATTCTTCAGTTGGTAGAGGCTGGTTACCTCTGATAGCTATTCACATCCTTCATCTATGTTCAGAGGGAATTCACTGATGGCTTATTTCCCCAGATTTTTTTTAATGGATACAATTTGTAAATGGGTCAACAAAGACACTACATTTTAACCGAACTATAGCTACTATAATAGTCTCTACAATACTCTTGGTCTGATAATAAGGATATTTATATTCCTTGACTATGGTCAGAGGGGTTTACTAGAGGTTTTATTTATGTGTGGCCCCTGCAAGTGGATTTTGGGCTTCCACTGTCATCCATAGCCTTCTGAAAACTGGGTGTTCACAATTGCAGCTCTGATGGCATTCCCTCCTTCACATTTGGATTATATTATTATAATCCTTGAGTCACACAAGCTGATGTGCTTCTTCTATGTGGGCTTAGCTGATGACTCACTTAGATGAATGCTTGTTTGAAGACGAGCCTTTATGACTCCAGATATTATTCTTTTTTGATAGTCAGGCACCATCTAGTTACTTCTCCACACTTTGCTATAGCATCTATATCTTCAGTGATCTCTTCATGAGGGTGAGTATTAAGAATTAATTGTTCTTAGACTGGGGCTAGAATTAAGTGCAAGCCCAAGATCCATTCATATATCTATGGTTTATATATTTCACTGGTTCACCTTAGAGACATCATTGTCATTTTATGTTAGCATTATCAATCATCTCTCTGATTGAATAGAATCATCCCCAGTAGAATCATCATTGTATTGATAGGGTCATTAATTTAACCAACGATATAGAACTTACAACTGAGTTGAGAAAAGGAGATTATACAAGTATAAACTGGCTATAAACTGCAAGACATGAAATTATTGCTTAACAGATTAAACTACTAAGTGATTGGACACTACACAAACAACGTGGGTTGACGATAAGGCAAAATCTTCAATAATATTGATTGACAATGGCAGAAACTGGCCTATCAGATTAATACATATTTAATAAAGCAGTCATTAAAATAGTAATTATGTGGTAGTTCTGGGCACCATTCATTGGGTGCCCTCAAGGCAAGATATCTGAGCCAAAGTCCAATGACCACCAGTTCTATATCTTTGATAGAGCAGCAGCTTGCTTCTTCTCACACTATGAAGTTTTAGGGCTACCGGCGAGTTTGAGGTAGAGCCCCATTCATTTAGTGGGGTTTCCACATCTAATCCTTCTGGTGACCCACACGTTTTTAAAGAGTGTCCCCATAAGCCACGTAGCATCGATTTCTTATAAGGGTAAAACCCAAACAAACCTGTTGTCCAGTTTGCGTGCCAGAGTGGAGCTGCTCTGCAGGGATTTTCAATGGCTGCAATTTGTGGAACTAGATCACCAGGCCTTTCTTCAGCGGTGCCATTTTTGGTTAGTAGCGCAACCATGTGAGACACCAAGAGACCGTCTATATCAGGCTAAATACAACCCTCCCCCCTTTTTTTTGGTAACAGAAACTTGACATTATAGTATAAATATTATATTTTAGTATATTTCTTAATTTGAATCTGTTTGCATGCTCTATGTGCTTATCTATGAAATAACTATTTAAATGGAGGTTAACTTCAATATTAAATGAACAAGATATTTGTTTTCCATTACACCAATTGCTTTTTAATGAAAATGATAGAAAAAGAACTTTTAATATTCACCATTTACAGTTTGTATTCATTTACGATGATTAAAATTTTAATTTAATAGTATTGTTAATTCAGAAAAAAACCCTTTATCTTTAGGGTAAATTGAAACAAAAGTAAAACTAAGCATTATTAATGTGCACTTGGGAAATAAACCTTTTATAGAAAATTTTAATTTGTCTTCAATAACATAAGTAATTTAATTTTTAAGTTTAATTTTGTACAATCAATGAAAATTCATCTTCACAAAACTGTTAGACGAGAACTAATTGTACTTCAAGGGACTGAAGTTCTTGTTCCTCAGTATTTCTTCATAAAGGATAAGCACAATCGATGCACGGAATGTTGTGAGAGCTGTAAGATCCCCCAATAAAATGACCTTTTTTAAAAGTGTAAGCAGAACAAAGGAAGCTAAAGAAATAGCAGAAGTCATACCTTCAATTTAATGTAAGCGAATGTCCAAACGCCAAGTACTTAGATACAAAGAAAAAAAATGAACCCAACTGTAGCTCACGGTCTTTCTGCTCCCACCCACTCCCATCCTATCCCCGCATCACCGCAACACGTGCAGTCAGTGAGACCAGTGAGCACAGAAGGAATTGGGTTACTAAAGGGAACAAAGGACAAAGGATTCTGACAAATATATATACACTGGTCATAATAAGACTGCACATCTAAGTCTTTGTCAATATTCATCAGGAACGTTGCCTATACATTTAAAAAATCCATATGTTTTTGAGACGAGAAATAAGAAATCACATTATTAAACTATGGTAGAGTTAGATACCAGTCTGACATTGTAGATACCAGTCACATCAAGAAACGTGGGTGGGACCGGAGATGTGAAAAGCCTTGTCCTCCGACTCAGTGCATAGGAACGTGGATTTTACTGCACAGATAGAGCTCAAAACTAAACTCACTGTCATTGGTTCAGTTCTGATTCACAGTGACCCTATAGGACGGGGAAGAAATGCTCCTGTGGGTTTCTGTGATTGTGTTTCTTTAAGGAAGTAGAAAGCCTCTCTTTCTCCCACAGAGTGGCTGGTGGTTTTGAACTGCTGACCTGGCAATTGGCAGCCCAGCTTGTAACCACTATTCCACTTCTACTCATTTGTTTCCCCTTTTGATCCATTTTTAATTTGTCTTAGATTTTATTATTTTCTGCTTTCTTTTGGACTGAGATTTTCCTGTGATTAATTTTGTTCTATGGGGCTCTTTTTGTATGAGCTTCTTTATATGAAATTCAAGATAAGCAAATCTATAGAGGCAATAACTAGATGCATACTTTCTTTGGTCTATGGCAGGCAAGGTTGGAGGAAAATGGGTGGCTAATAATAATGGGTTCAAGAATGAAAAAAATGTTCTAAATTTATTATGGTGATGAATGCATAACTCTTAAATATGTTTAAACCACCAAATTGCATGATACGTGAATGATATGTCAAACCTGTTTAAAAGGCAGTAGTCTATTAAAAGAAAAATATTAAAATTTGACTCATTTAACAGATCGTAACTATATACTTTCACGAAAATATGCTCGAATTTTTCTTTCTACAGACTTTCTTCTAAAAGGTAGTCATTTTGAAATGAGAAAATAAAAGGGCTGATAAAAGCATATCGGGAAATGGAAAGAGTATAAATATCAGAGGTAACTATCCTGATATCAGACAAACTATGATTTGAACCAAAGTGCATTGAAAGTATTAACATATAAAAGGAATACCATTTTTTAGTGTAAGTATTTTATGAAATCTTACCGGGATATATTTATATTTAAAAAATCATTTGTTGTTTACCTGAAATTCAAATTCAAATGGTCACCGTGTGTTTTTATTTGTGATGCTGATAGTCCTCCCTATCGTTTTTTTGCTGTTTGGAACTCTTGGGTCAGTTCCAGCTCATGGTGGCACGGACAGCACTGCCAGGCCTTCTGTCATCTTCTCATTTGTTGTTAGGCTTGAGGCCATTGTTACAGCCACTGGGTCTCCTTCAAGGTCTTCCTTTTATTTTACTGACCCTCTACCAAGTATGGTAGCTACATAATCTGGTGTCAGCTTGAGGATATTAAGAGTGAGGGGGTGGAGTCTAGCCTGTCAATCAGGTCACAGCCTTTTGATGCTTTCTTGTGGGCGTGGCCTTCTTATGAGGATTCTGGGAACTTTCTCTCTTTCCACCTGGAGGTGGGCCACACTCTCTCTGTGCTTCATATTCCTGTTGACAAGCCACATGGAGTCATGCTGATCGTAGTCAGAGCCTTGGAGCTGGAGGAGCCCCCGTGGAGACCCACACCGGCATTGAGATGCTTCTTCCACCCCTGAATTCACAAGATTTTCCACCCACTGGCCTGTGATCTTCCTGCACTTGGCATCAATGCATGTGCTGTATAAGTGTAAAGAGGAATTTTATGGGCTTGCATCAGACATATGGACTAGTATTGGACTTATGGACTTGATCTGGACTGGGCTAGGATGTTTTCTCAATATTCAATTGCTCTTTGATATAATGCTTTCTCTTACACACATATGAGTGTCTCTGGATTTGTTTCTCTAGCCAAGCCCGACTAACACACTGATATCCTTCTCCAGGATCGGTCCTTCCTGGTGGTATGTCCAATGAATGTGACATCATTCTAATACTTTTTTTTTTTGCCATACTTCCTCCAAGACAGATTTGTTCATTCTCCTGGCAGTAATCAACGCGAAGTGTTTCTCCCAAGAGCGAGCTGCCTTACCCTGTTCTACCCACCAACAGATGTGACATCGCCTTCTTTAGAGCAGACTTATCCCCCTTGCCGCTTGGTCATAGATCTCTACTGAAATTCCCTGAACAGCAGTGTAGGAGTATTCAACAAATTAGGGTGACCGTAGGACAATGCCACATGGCAGGAAACTATTTGACCCACCCTCATTCCCCTCCTTCCCCCCAAATTAGACACCGACCCCATCTGCGGCGGAGCCTCCCCTGGAGAAGTGGTCTTTATGATGTACAAATAAGGGAGTCATAATTGGGTTACAAGCATTAGACAGCGGACCGCCTCATTGTCTGTCAAGCTGGTTTGAATGACTGTTTCACCCAAGGGCCACTCTCTGTCTTTGCCTCTGTGCCTATCCCTATAGCAGTGGTCTCATGCAATAATTGCTTTTTGTGTATGCGATTGCTTCACTCTGCTCAGAATAATGTTCTCCAAGTCCAGCCAGGTAGTGAGATGCTTCGAGGTTTCATCCATGTTTTCCATAGTATTCCATTGTTTGTATATGCCACAGTTTTATTATCCATTCTTTTATAGAGGGGCTTTTGAGCTGTTTCCAATTCCTTGCTCTTGTGAACAGTGCTGCAATGAACATGGGAGTACATGCATCTGCTCATGTTATGTCTCTTGCTTCTTTAGTGTATATCCCCAGCAGAGGTATTGCTGGACCATGTGAGGTTTTGATTCCCAGTGGTTTTAGGTAGCTCCCGATCACTTTCCCTAGTGGCTACACATATTTGCAGACCGACCAGCAGTGGATGAGAGCTCTCATCTCTTCACACCCTCTCCAGCATTTGTTGTTTTCTATTTTTTCAGACTGTTTTTATTTGAAACAAAGAATTGCACCAAGCAAGACCTCTCTCTACCCACTTCAAATAGAAATAGGACAATGGGGGCAAACGTCCATTAGGCACACACGTTCGATGGGTTGTGATCCCCTCCTGGGCACTGGGGCGAGGCTGGGGTTTCTTGAGTCATAAGCAGTCTTTCTCCTGCAACATACAACCTTGAACTTCTGGCGTAATCCCAAGGTCACAGTCTCAGAAACCCATAATGGGCCCCTATGAATCAGCACTGGCTTGATGGGAGGGAGTTTTATTTTTTCATTCATTCATTCATTCAGTGTGTGTGTGAAGAAATTGCATCAGGTTTCATTTTCCCTCCAGCTTCCACCTGCATAGCTCGTGCATTGGCCAGATGGAAGGTCTCTTTCATCCCCTAGCCAGTGGGTAAGGAACTCATGGATCTCTGGAGAAGCCCCTCCACCTCCCCAAATCCTCTGACACCTGAGGCATTCCGCCTTCCTGGACTCAGGTGGCAGAGAGTTTCTGCCAGGGGAAAATCAGTGAGCTCTGCTGAAATTGCTGGGATGTTGCAGTTTCTTCAGCCTCCAGCTGGTCCTGAGACAGCTGAGTTGGGGCAGGTAAAAAGCTGATGAGTGTCATCGTCTTCCGCATCTTCTTGTGTGAGTGACAGCACCGCCTGTTTTGGGTTTCTTTTGGACTTGGGTTGTCATTGTTGGTGTATAGCTATAGCTCATCATTGCTTTGACGTTCATTGCCCGGTTGGCTAGTGAGCATTCTTTCATGTGCTAGCCCTTCAAATCTCTCTCTCTTTTTTAATGTAAGGATCATTTTATTGGGGCCTCTTACAGCTCTGATAACAATCCATACATCAATTATATGAAGCATATTTGTACATATGTTGCCATCATTATTTTCTAGACATTTAATTTCTATCGAGCCTTTAGTATCAGCAAATGTCTTTTTTGATGTACTGTCTGTTCATGTCTTTTGCCCACTCTATAATTGGGTCTTGTTCTTTGTTGAAGTGCTACAGTGTTCTACAGATCTGATGCAATAGTCTGTTGGTGTATTTGCTAAGGATTTTTTCCCAGGCTGTGAGCTCTCATGTCACTCCTCTGATATGTTTTTTGGGTGCGTACAAGTCTCTTATTTTTAGGAGGCCATCGTGATTTGTTTTGTCTTCTGTTGGGGTCCCCTTCATTGCACTTGATTGTCTTTCTGGGTCCTACACTAGGGTCCGTAAGTTTGTCCCTATTTTCTCAATGGTGATCTTCATAGCTCTGGGATTCCCATGTAGATCTTTGATCTATCTTGAGTTCATTTTAGTACACGGGGTGAGGTATGGGCTCTGTTTGTCTCTTCAGAGGATGATGATCCAATTTTTCCAGCACCATTTGTTGAAGAAACTGTCTACCAAAAAATAATCTAATCACCTCAGTCACTCAAATAGCAAAGCTCTTTCTACAGATTGGTTATTTTTTCCATCACCCTTACATCTTTCAGTGCAATCCACTTACAATTACTGAAGTCTTATTATGTTAGGAATCATGTTAACTCACAAATTAACTATTAAATTGTCTTTCAGGTTAACTAATTTGAGTCTAAGTTTGTCTTTCAGGTTAAACAATCTGTAACTATAACACATAATTAAGAGACTTTCTATCTAAATTTATTAGAATAAGATTCACAAACTTTTTACCAATGGAATAGAAACCAAACAAAGTTACCAGGTAAAAACTTTTGAGAAGCACCATTCACAGGCTAGATAAGTTCATACGAAACAGATACTTAATAAAATTAAATACCAATTATTTATTTAAATAATCCCTACGTGGGAATGAATTTGTATAGCTCATTCTTTATAAAATTATGTTAAATAATCATTGTGTTCTCAGAAAATATGCCGACTGCTGTTTCAAACCTTAATGCTCATTTGTAATTCTAGAAGACAGACATTTGCCTGTGGTGAGAAATCTAGTCTGCTAATTACTACCATTAATTTGGATGGTGGCTTTGCCTTTGTGAATATGAAATATTAGCAGGCATGATAAGTCATGCATTGGGAGTCCAAAAAGCCAAAACAAAACACACACTTTTAATATTTAAATCAAATATACTTATCTATCAATTTACCTATTTATATAAGTTTAAGCAAATATAATTTTTTCACCATCTTTTCCTTCTCTATAGCTATTCATATGTATTATCACTCCCCTAGAACACCATGGTAGCTTCTTTCAAAATCTCTGCAAAGGCTTGGAAATTGGATCGATTCAATATGCTTATAAAAATACTATAAGCATCAAATTTAAAATGAAGAGTCAATGACCTTTTCAAAAAACTCAGGCAGAACGGACAGACTCCACTAGGAAAGACGTATTATAAAGAGACAGTGTGGTGGCACCCTCTTAGGAGGCTTTCTTTAGGCCTCAACTCCTGGTGTTCATTGGCACAGTGGGTGCACTAATGGCTTCAAACATTTGTGAGCGTGGCACAGGCCCGGGCAGCATTTCATTCTGTTGTACATAAGGTGGCTTTGAGTCAGAACCGATTCCAAAGCGCCTAAAAAGAACAATGATAATGTTCGCCTCTTTGTGCAGTCTCCTTAGTGGTGTAATTTTAACTATTAGAATGAATAATTTATTTTTTGAAATATGGTCATAAAAATGCAACCACAGAAGACTGTGTTTTTTAGGTCCTCCAATTTAATTCATCAGGTTTTCTATATGGTGCCTTCCTTTTGAATGGACACAAGTCAATGATCAAAATTATTGTAGATCTTTGTCTAGTGCTAATTTTGTCATACATGCTCCTTTGCCCTACCTCCCCACCCCCCAGGTCTTTCAGATTTACCTCTCAGATATTTATCTATCACAAATGTAAAATATTCTTGGCATGGGCACTGACTGGCTGGGGCTTTCCAGCGCACAGACAGGTTAGAATTTGACAAAATCTTTGTGTTTTTGGAGTGGGGTTTTCACTCATAGTTGGCATACTTTCCAGCTGTAGAGAAACACATTCTTGGGTAGCATTTGAAACATCTTGACTATGTAAGCATACATAGAACTAAAATCTACTCTCTAATACAAGGAGCCCTGGTGGTGCATTATGTATTGGGTTGCCAACCCCAAGGTCAGCAGTTCAAACCCGAGGTCTGAGCCTCAGGAGAAAGATGAGGCTTTCTGTTCCCATGAAGATGTATAGCCTCAGAAACCCTAGGGAGCAGTTCTCCTCTGCCTTGTGGGATCTTAATGAATCATAGTCCACTCGATGGCAGAGGATATACAAATAAGTCTTCCTCGAAAGATGTCCTGAAAAAAAAAACAACGAGGATTAGTGCCTCCTCAAGAATAACTCATTAGCTTTAAAATGTTACTCTTAGCGATTTTTGCAGCAGTACATTCTGGTCTTGGTTTGATTGAGTAAGTTTACTTAGCTTACTTCTGACTTCTGCCTTCTCTTCCCAACTTCAGCCAACAAACCCACGCCCAACCACTGCTGTCGAGTTGACTGTTACTCTCATCGACCCAAGAGGGTGGAGTAGAACTGTTCCATAGAATTTCGAGGGCTGTAAGTCTTCACCAGTGTAGAAAGTCTCACCCCTCTCCAGGGAAGCAGCTGGTGGGTTTGAACTGCCTGCCTTGAGATGAACAGGCCAGTGTTTAATCCAAGCATCACCAGAGCTCTTCCACTTCCATTCAGTGAACTGCAAATGTTGCCTCCTCTCTGGAGGACCCTAGGGATTTTGCAGTGTGACTCTTTTCCCTCTCTGTAGTGTGTCAATGAGATCACATTGCTTCAAAGAGGCTGTCTTACTATTCAGCAAATCTCCGCCTCTGACTGGTCAGACTGCAGTAGCAATTAGCTTCTTCAACAGTGAGGGTCATTGGTTAACAGGGGCTTACGGGATAACCTAGTCAGAGGGCAACCGCTTCCTCCTAGGCTTGCAAAATTAACATTCAGCAGTAGAAACTCAAAGGGAGTGAGGCCCCCTCTCTCCACCAGGCCACTGATGATATTAAGAGCCTGTGTAAATACTGGTGACCCTATCTCCACCTCAATTGTGTGTGAGAAAAAATGAGCGGATGCTTTTTATTAGACACAGAGAGTGGACATTCAGTGTGTCTTGTGGTTTTCTCTGTGTGTGTTCGTACTGAGGAGATTGGTGGCAGCTAATCATGCTTCCAAATCCTCTGTAGAATATGGCTGTGATTTGCCTGCATTGATCCTGAAAGAGCAGTGGAAAAGGAATGCTTTCATAACTTTAAAACATGGAAGAGCACATCACAATGAGTGTGTGGATCAGCCCTTACAAAGGAGTGACAAAGAGATTTCATAAAAGGTAAGTCTTTGACTTGTCTCTCTGAGGTTCGATTTCAAGCTCTTACCTTCACGGTGTCTTTGAGCCTTCTTGTTTCCACATCTCAAATTCACGGGAATCAAAGTGTCTTGTTAAAATTTGCCCAAGGTTTCTGTAGACACAAAATACTGTCCATAAGGAATAAAAAACAAAGGGGATACCCTGATGGAGCCTGGTTTCAATAGACCGGTCATCATACAAAGGAAATACCATTTTGATGTACGTGTACATATGTAAACAAAACACTCACGTGGAGGTGCAGCCCACGGCCAACCATCAGCTTGTCAAGCACAGAGGAAATGTTCCACAGCTGCTTGTTACTAGTGGGTGGGCCATGAGGGAATGCTGATGCTCACCCAGACACTGGGGGAGGGCTGCTGACCAAGAGGACCACACATTTCACAAGTTTCATGACTCATGATGTACAATCTTTAAGTTCTTCAGCATCGAGAAAGTCCTGACCCCATTTGCAGTCATTAAGGGCAAAGGTTTCCATGTACCATATATACTTGAGTATAAGCCAACCCAAATATCAGCCGAGGCACATAATTTTACCGTAAAAACGGCATTAAATATGTGCTGAAAAACTAGGCTTATACTCGAGTATATACAGTATATATCCTTTCCCTGCTGGTTCAGGTAGGGAACAGCCATTTAAGAAATGCTCATGGTTTCTTTATCGGCGGCAACAAGCAGGCATGCAGGGTTAGTGATCCTTGGGCTAAATTTTCCTGGTTGTAACTCAAGAAGAATGGCAGGGCTGTGGGTCTTTTCAGTTTAAGGAATCGGATTTTCTTTTGAAGGTGCCTGCCCCGCCCTGCTCCATCCTCCCAATTGTTGATATATTGGAGCCTATTGTGCAGCCACTGTGTTGGTCCCTCTCATTGAAGATCTTCACGCCCATCTTTTTGTGCTGACCCTCTGCATTACCAAGCATGATGCCCTCCTCTAGGAAATGATCCCTCCTGTTGACGTGTCAAAGGGTGGTGAGATTGGGTCTTGATTCTCAGGAGCTGTACTCCCTCCAAGGGTACGTCGTTCTTGTAACAATCCATACTCAATATTCCCCCAGACCACACGTTCTTCTTCAGTCTTCTCTTGTCTAGCTTTCACAGGCAGACGAGGCAACTGCAAAGACAACAGCTTGATTCAGATGCACATTACTCACCAAAGTGACATTTTGTTTGTTTGTTTTTTAAGATCTTAAAGTAGTCCTTTGTCACAGATTTGTTTAATGTAATACATTGTTTGACTTTTTGACTGCTGCTTCCAAAGGCATTGAGTATAGCTCTAAACAGGATGACATCTTTGACATTTACACCCCCCCCCCATCATTTATCATGATGTGTTTCATGGGCCTAAATAGAAAAACAACAATAAACAACCCCGAGGAGAAGACAACAGGACTGGTGGTCCTGGAGGGGACACAAGAGAGGAAGGGGCAGTGAGGGGAGTGGGAACCAACAAACTCAGGGGTAAGGGAACAACAAGAGATCTAAAATTGATGGTGAGGTGGGTGTATAAAGCCTGGTGAGGTTTAATCAAGTGCAATGTATCTCAGAGGAATTACTGAGAGCCCAGTGGAGGGTGAGCATGATAGTGGGACAGGAGGAAGGTGAGAGGAAACAGAGGAAAGAAGTAGGAAGCAAAAGCTATTTATAGAGGCATTATTATAAGCATGTATATATGTAAATATATTGATTTATAATGAAAGGGATAGGAGTCAATGTACATATATTTATATGTTAAAGTATTAAGATAGCAGACAGACTTTGGGCTTCTACTCAAGGCCACCCTTAACACAAGAACAATTTGTTCTGATGACCTGGCACTCTTGGAAACTCACCTTCCCGACACGATTGCTGAAGACAAAATGGGTGCCTAAGCAAATGTGGTGAAGCGATCAGATGATGCCTGACAATCAAAAGATATAATGTCTGGGGTCTTAAAGGCTTGAAGTGAAACAAGCAGCCATCCAGCAGGGAAGCAAATAAATCCACATGGATAAAGCACATCAGTCTGTGTGATCATGAGGTGTTGACAGGATCAGGTGTCAGGTATAAAAAGATTCCAAACAACTATATTGATGCAAATGAGGTTTGGAGTGGAGACCCAAAGCCCATATGTAGACAATTGGATATCCCCCCACAGAAGGGTTATAAGGAAGGGATGATTCAACCAAGGTGCAGTATAGCACTGATGAAACACACATCATTCCTGTAGTTTCTGAATGCTTCCACCACCCCCACCACCCCCACCTACCATGACCCAGTTCTACCTTACAAATCCAGCTAGACTGGAGAACACACATTGGTACAGATAAGAACCCTTGACACATGGAATTAAGGACAGATAAACCCCTGATGAACAGTAGTGGGAGTAAAGGGTAGGGGGATTATTGGGG
>NW_022106189.1:37726721-37730530 GCF_000313985.2 Echinops telfairi
TGAGGCTCCAGGAACAGGAATGGGGGTAGCGATACCAGAGAGTACGGGAAAAGAGGGGAGGACAGGGGAGGAAGGGGGAATGGACACATAAACTCCCCCCATCTTCCCAGGGGCATGGACAACAGAAACCGTGGTGGAAGGGAGACAGCGGTAAGTGTAAGATATGAAAATAATAATTTATCAAGAGGTCATGAGGAGGGGTGAGGAGGAGGGAGGGAAAAGAGAGGAGCTGATCCCAAGGGCTCAAATAGAAGTAAATGTTTAGAAAATAATGATGGCAACATATGTACAAATATGCTTGATACACTTGATGTATGGATTGCTATCAGAGCTGTAAGATCCCCCAATAAAATGATCTTTTAATTAAAAAAAGCCTCCCCGCTCCTCCTAAAAAAATAATCTGAGGCTCTAAATCTTTATGGAAACAGAGAGCTTTATCTTTCTCCAGGGTTTGAACCACTGACCATGCAGGTAGCAGTCCAACAGCAAGTTAGCTCACCTGACAGTGCCAAGGTGATGGGCCCAGGTGTGATTAGTTTTGTTTTCTTCATGTTTGGGTGTAGCCCGTAGTCTCTTACCACTTCCTGAGTAAGTGCTTCCAGTTGTCTTGATGTTCAACCATCAGGTTGGCTCTTCATCCAACCCAGGAACTGCACTCTTCACAGAGCTCTGCTTCTCAGGTTGGTTTGCTCAGGGTAGAGATCGAATAAGTAAGGGGCAGGGGATGTAACCTAGTCACACACCTCTCTCAATTAAAAATCTTGCAGGGTCCTGTTGGCATTTCAGCCTTTCTTTCACACAAAGGCCAAGACTTTCCCCTCCTGAGAAGTTTCTGGAAATCAACGACTCTAACTTGTTTGCCACATGGTGTGCTACATGCACACATGCACGAGTAAGTTTGCCTCTGGACACTTTTAGAGAAACGCATCCATTGCCAAGGAAAAGTAGCGTGGGAACAAGAATACTTTGAGAAGCAGCAGTGTCTCCCCCTGCCCTATTTTGGAAGACTTTTCCTCCTTTATGTTTTCCATTAATATTCCATATTGTAGTACACAAACATTAGTGGGGATCAGAACTTCCAAGTTCACACACACTTTAAAGCCATTAGAAAAAGCACAGCCTGTGTGGTTGTTCTTTTTATGAGAATGGAGATTGAAGGCAGCTGTTTTCCAAAGCACTAATGTGCCTCCAACAATGATGTCATATCCAATGTACACAACCTTTTTACGTCTAGTGATACAGAAGACAGATTTACTGGGGAAATATGTCTCAATTTTATTTCCTGCAAAAAAAATACATGAAGGCACGTAGAGTTTAGTTTTTCTACTTGGTGTCTAGAGGTCATGTTCCATACATAAACCGACATACGGTCCAGTACATATTTTCCAATCAAATGACCTCTCAGTATGACAACAAATATAAGAGACTATTCAGGATCGTTCAAGATCAAGACTGATATCCCTTTTATTGAGGTAAACTACATGTAACACCAATTTGCCGTTTCCATCCATTTTAAGTATATCATCAATTCAGTGATAATCGTTACTTTCACAGTGTTGTGTAACTATTACCACTATTTTCAAAGCCTTTTCATCATTTCATTCATAAATGATACTATTCTCTTCTCCCGTGAATTCTTGAGAACTACGAATTTGCTTTTGTCTATATGCATTTGCCTATGTAGAGAGTTCATTGAGCGTCCCTGGGTGGTGCAAAGAGTCAACATACTCAGCTGCTTAACCAAAAGGTTGCAGGTTTGATTCCATCCAGAGGTCCCTCCGCAGGGCAATTGGTTAGATATTTCATAAGAGTTTAAGTGTGAGCATGTATCATGATTTGTCCTCTTGTATGCGGCCTATTTCACTTAGGATGTTTCTCAGGTTGTTTCTCAGGTTCATCCATGTTGGAATATGCACCTGATTTTCCTTTCTCTTGACACCTGAATAAAATTGGTATACTTTTAGCCTAACTGATTGAGAATAAGTATCCTTGCTCAAGTGAGGATTAATTAAATCCTATCTCGTGTACAGAGAATGTCAACAATTCTGCAGGTATTCATTGGGCCTCAAATGACTTCTAAAGAAGTCTGTGGAAACAAAGTAGACCAAGGCATAGTTGGTCTTGGAGATCCCAATATAAAGAGGAAGACTTCAGTTAGGTCGGTGTGGGATGTGTGGGTTTCCTAATGCTATTGTAACAAATGGCTACCAACGTAGTGACTTACTGCAATTTTATTATAATCAAGCGAAGGGCATCAGGAATAGGAAATAGGCCAGCAGGACTTTGTTGTTCCCAGATGCTCCAGGGGAGAGCCTGCTCTGCTGCCTTTTCGATGAAATTGGTGTTCTTTGACCGATGCCCCCTCTCTCCCTCTCCCAAGCCAGCAACATGATGTCTTCAGATCCCTGACTGCTTCTTTGTCAAGCGCCTTCCTTTCCGTAGAGACTCTGCCTCTGTGACCTGCTACCTGCAATAACCTTGTGAGGACACCGGGCCTACCTGGATAATCCAAGACGATTGCACATCTCAAGATCCTTAGCATTCGCGTCTCCAAAGTATTTTTGTCATGTTGTGATTACTGTTGGGTGCTGTTGAGTCAACACCAACCCCTTGTGACCACATAGGAGGTGAAATACTCACACTGGATATCTTTGCGGGGAGCATCACTCTGCCAAGGATGCAGAGAAATTTATAGAAACGGATGCAGAAAGATCTGGAGGTGGGAGATGGATCGGAATAAGTGCTTTGAAGAAGAAAGAGGAAGCTGTTCACGCTCATATGAAGAAAAGTGGGAACACAGTTCCCAATAGGAGTCCTATTACCCAAAGCAAGCAGCAGAAGATTTGGGTTATGCCTCAGGCATTGTGTATTTGTTCAGACTTTGAGGCCATCAGACCCCTCTCTTGAGAAGATACAAGTTGGCATCGATATAGAGGTATATGATATTTGCTTGCCTTGGTCGGATCTGGAGCTGCCGGAAACCAAGAATGACACCTTGCTCTACAAAGAGGCCAGAGATGGCTGACTCAGGGGCTGTTTGGGAGTGAGGCAGTGGGGTTCCTTTAGACACTGAAACAGTAATAGAGGCAGTAGATAGAAAACCTACTGTCATTTGTATTTTCTGTGAACTCTGGAGGGGCAAAAGCTCTTGAATTTTGTGACTAATTATATATGATATTCTTAAAGATTATCTATCTGGGGACGGTAGATCTGAGGAAAATTTCAAATGTTCAGATAATAATACCCGAGGCTATGGCATAAATTAAGGCACAGATTATACAATGAAATGTTCTGGAATTCCCATTCTTCTCTAGGCTATCCATAGTTATGGTCTACATAGTTGAATGCTTTGGTATAGTCAAGATAACACAAGTACACATATTTCTGGTATGCCCTGCTTTGAGCCATGATCCATAGGACATCAGCAATGATATCCTTAGTTCCATGTCCTCTCCTGAATCTGACATGAACCTCCAGCATCTCCCTGCCAATATGGACTGCTGCAACCGTTGTTGGTTGATCCTCAGCAAAATTTTACTTGCATGTGATATTAATGATATTGTTGTATAATGTGTGCATCTATTGGGTCACCTTTCTTTGGAATGGGTAGAAATATGGATGGATCTCTTCCAGTCAGTTGGCCAGATAGCTGTCTTCCAAATTTCTTGGCATAGACTAGTGAATGCTTTTAGTGCTTCACCAGCTCGTCGAAACATTTCAATGGCGATTCCATCGATTCCTGGAGCCTTGCTTTTGGCTAACGCCTTTACTGCAGCTTGAATTTTCTCCCTTGTCAGTAGCCTTGGTTC
>NW_022106189.1:37733542-37739728 GCF_000313985.2 Echinops telfairi
CACTTAGAACTTTTCCAGGTGCGGTCAGCACCATTGTGATCACTGGGCCTTGGCAGGTATGATCAGCGTCATTTCGGGGGAGAGGGTGGCTTTGTTAGGGGAGTGAAACTCAAGGCTGTTAGAGAAATGAAACTTAAAGCTGGAGGAAAAGAGAAAAAAATGAAACTTAGGCCTGTTCAAAAGGCTCAGCCTGTCCTGGAGTCACTGCTGCCTTACATCCTGCATAGTAAGCCGTATGATTTTCTGATTCCAAATGGCAAATATCAGTCCATGTCATATCACTAATGCTTAGGTTAGGACATCAATTTGTATGTACTCCATTTCATTTTTGATGATTTCCAAATTTCCTGGATTCATATTTTGTATTCCAAATTTCGATCATTAACAGATGTTTGCAGCTGTTTCTTCTCATGTGGAGTCACGCCTCATCAGCAAAGGAAGGTCCTGAAGGCTGTCCTACTGCAGGCTTTACTCGAACCAATGGCTTTACTTCCACAACCTTGACGCCATTATGGTTGACTCGGCTTTCAGAAGGCAGCTCTTTCTCACTCGTATTTTGAATGGGCTCATCTTCTGGCGCTCTATCAAACAACGTCTGTTGATTTTCATGACAATGTTTTCATGCTGTCCATAAGGATCTCAGTGGCCAATTCTTAAGTGGAGACAGCTTATTACTTCTTTGTAGTCTGTTCTTGGTATCCAAGCGCTACTGAAACCTGTTACTTCGGGTGACCCTGCTGGTATTTTAAAATACCAGTGACATTGCCTTCAACATCACAGCAACACACAAGTCACCACAGGATGACAAACCGTTAGACAAGTGGTGGATACAGCCTTTGAAGAGTAAAAAACATCCATCCTCTTACATTCGAGTACACAGTTAAGATACAGATTATTTCCATAAACACTTAGCAACCATATAGCTTTATGTGAAACCACTACTAGCTTCTTAGTGAGCAAATGTCTCGACCATTTATTGGACAAGAATGAAATGAAATGATAATGTTCCAACAAGTTAAGAAGGCTGGGTTGAGTACAGAGCATTGATTAGATTTACATTTCAGATCAACCACCAATAATTTGTGGGTGTCTGTGCCATATGTGGGACACATACATGCTTAAAACTTATTCAGCGTTTATATGAAATTCAAATGCAATACCCCAGTACACTTTACATCCCCTCTAGATGACTCACAGCACCTGAAGCAATGCAGAGGTCATGTAAACAGCACTTCACATGCCTGGATCCACTTGGAGGTGTTGCTTTCACTACATCCATGCTTTTCAGGAGCCATTTTTCTTTCCTCCATATTTTGGATCCACAGTTGGTTGAATCCAAGGGAACGAGGGTCAATTGCATAAGCATTATTTATTTTTAGAGACTCTTGATTTATTATTCATATTTTCTCCCTTGATTTCCATTTTCTAGATTCTTAGGAGACAGTTTGTTTCATGCCTGAGCATCCATATCATCTCAGGCTCTCTACTTTGTTCACCTCCTCAGCTACAGATAACTATTCACCACATGTTATCCTTCTAGTTTTTCCAGGTCATAGAAGCTTCAGATCCGTCATGCCACTTCAGTAGCTCAACTTGATCTCATCTCTTCCTTTTCCAGCCGTCCTCCCCAACAGTTATCTCTAATCTCAACTAAGACAAGGACAGGGCTGTTAGTGTTCCTGATGGGATTAATATCATTCCAGTTGTTCTGCTGTGTGTTCTCCTGTGCTGAAAGACAGTGCGCATTATAACATAATCACACATTTGGCAGGATAAAGACAAAGCAAAGGTAAATCAGCCTCAGTGGGTTATCTTGCATCCTCCCTCCTCAGACCAGAGTGAGCGTTTTACTTTAGGACAACACAGGTCTAAACAGAGTGATGTTTCCCAAAGAGAGACCTGATGGTGTCACTCTCCTGCTCAACACCTTAAGCACACCAACAGGCCGAAGGTCTCCCCCATCTGCACGAGCAGCCACTGAATTGATTCCACTCCTGGTCATCCTAGGTGTGTCAAGCAGAACTGGGCCACACGGGGTTTTCAGTGCTGGTTTTTCAGAAGAGGCTCACTAGGCCTTTCCTTCGTGGTAGGCTTTCTTCTGGGAAGACTTACCTGTCCAACCTTTTGCTTAGCAACTGAACACATTAACCATTCCCACCCCCCCTATGCCCAGGGTCTCTTGTTTTCTTAAATATGTTTTGCAAATCTTGGGTGCTCAGTAATGGGTGTCAAATAAATAGTTTCCTTCATAGCAAAAGAAACATTTGAATTAGTGCCCACTTATGAGCAATTTAATGAGCATTTATTTCAGTGTAACTCCCAGAAATCACCATTATTTAGAATTTAATATCTCAATTGGTCTGTCCTATTTTGTTGGACTGTGATGTTGACCTGCAGAGATTCATACTATCCTAGCAGACTGATTTCCGTAAATGAATTAAGGGATTTTGGAAAGGAAAGTTCACACAACTTTCCATGATGATTATTTTCTCAGATAATATAATTGAAACATGGCCTTGCACTGAATCTAAACTCATTCTGTATTGCTCTATTTAAAAATGTTATGTTTAGAGTGGTTTGGTAATTTTTAAAGAGCTTAAATTTTTTTATTTTTATTTCCGCTAACAGAAAAAGAGCAGCTGCAACCTTTTTATGTTTTTCCCCCCTAATGGTTTTAAAGTTTAACATCGACATTCTGATGCACTGTCATGTTTTTGTAGTATGGTAAATATTTAATGCTAATGGAAACTAGGCATATATTTTGAACATAAATGTGGGAGAAATCTTTAAGAAATAGAAAAAAGGAGAAATTTGAGTCTGTAAAGGTATTCTATTTCTCAAAGAGCACTCTTATTGCCAATGGATGTGCTTTTTGAAAGCTTTCTGACATGAAATTACTGATCAGCATATGTGCTCTTAGTGCAGGATATGAGGAGAAAAAATTACCCCCCGGGAGAAGTGGTGGATCTCAAGGAGGACAATTTTCACTTTTGCTTTGGTCAAGAGCTAACCTGCCACCTTCCAGAGCCACGAGTGGAATTGCCCTCCTGTCCGCCGGGTGTTACCTGAGTATACTTAAATGCAAGCGCCCTGTGGATTCAAGATACACTTTCCCTGGTCCTGAAAGATCAAGCAGACCTTCCATTCTTGGAAGGATGGGATTGCACAACCCTGCTCTAATTGAGCGGCTGAGAGAGAGATCCATCCTTAGCAGACTGACGTAGCAGAGGGCACCGTTAGACAGCACTCCATATAAACTGGGGAATATGTTTCATCATCGCAGCCCTTCCTGGGAGAGAATATAACAAGCCAGAGCACGCCTACTCCCTGCCATGGTGGTGATTCCGACTCTTAGGGATCTTAGAGAAGACAGAGCAGAAGAGCTCATACAAGTGTCTAAGACTGTAGTCTTTACAGGAATAGACAGCCTCATCTTTCCCCTGTGGTGGTTTTGAACTGCTGACCTTGGGGTTAGAAATCCAAGAGTTAACCTATGACACCATCAGGGCTCCTTCAGAACAACCCACTAGAAAGGAAAGTCCAAATGGAGCAAAAGCAACAACTAGAGCCATCATCTGAAAAGCCGTGTGCCCTGAGCTGGCCCACCCACTCCATTTGCCTGCACCCTGAGGTCACGAGTGTGTCACCAGCGCATGCTCCTTGTCTGCATGACCAGGAAGGGAAATGCACACATGAACAGCATGCTAGAAACAAGGCCAAGTTCTGCACGTGGGCACTGAAGCGGATGTAAATTGGGGTCATTAAATCACAGGGAGCAGAGTTCTCTCTTTCCACTGGGGAGACCCAAGTTTGGCTTCCAGCCAGGGTGGCTGCTGCTCAGCTACCACCTATCTGTCCTTGGAGGCTTGTGTGTTGTCAGGAGGCCAAAAAGGTTTCAGCAGCGATTTCAGACCAAGATGGGAAGGAAAATGATGGGGAGGCCACCTTGGGTCCCCTCTGACCCCCTCCGGCCACATAAGGGGAAAGGAGAATCCAATTTACAACAGTCCAAGGAGGAGTCCTATGAGGTCGGCATCAGACAGGCCTCCAACCTCCAGCTGTCTTGAGTCTCCTCTGATAACCACCCCTCTCACAGCAGCCTATTCTGCTCGTGCAAGCGTCATAAATATGCCGCAGAGGTTGATGCCTGAGGGTGCCTCAGTTTTCCTCGCTGCTCTGGGTGCTGCTGCCTCAGCTGATGCTGCCCTGGCACACAGGGACCCCGGACATGCTCTGCAGGTGGCTCGATGGCCTTGTGATCTTCTCACCCTGCTCACTTTCTACCCGGGGGAATGGCAAAACCCGCCCCCGCCCCCTCCTATGAATGGCGCACCCCCTATGTGCACGTTCCTACTCTGTCTGTTAAGAAGAGTGACAAAAAGCCACAGCAAGTCATTTCATGTAACCACAGATGAACGAGGAAGAGAAAATGGGAGGTTTCTGAAAATAAGTGAATGAGAACCCTATGAATCGCAATGGTCTGATTCCCAACTAATGGGGGGGCTGGTGCAGGACTGGGCAGTGTCTACTAGTGCAAGGGGTCAGTTTACGTAGGGGGCTGACTCAGGACAGCTAACAACAACAACAATGAGAACAACAACAGCAGCAACAGTTCAAATCCCCGACACTAGAGAGATGGGGGGGCCCTTTTGTGGCCCTTTGTGCTCCTGCAGATTGATCACGGTGATGACCATGTCAGCATGAGGGCCCAGGACTGTCTGCCGCCTCTCCCCTCCCCACGCCCTGATGTAGAGCTACTCTCATGAACTTCACCGTGCATTTGTTTGGGCTCTAACACATTTATAATACGCCTTGGGATAGAATTTAATTGACTATCGTTGCAAGCTTTCTCATCAGAAAGGTCACCCGGGTGAGATACAGAGGGCAATTCCAAAGAATGAAAATCTTCAGTTAATCCGAGCTAGTCATTGAACGGAGATTTTATTTTTAGGTCCAATTTCGCTGTGCAATGCCAAAGGCCATTCTCAAACTTGATGGAGAAGTACTTCTCTCTCTCTCTTTTTTTTTTTTTTAAAAGTGATATGACATTGAATTGTAATTCTAATTATATACAATTTAATGGTAATATTAAGGTATATTTTGAACGGAGGTTAAGATTCCCTTTCGCTTTACTCCTGGCAACATTACAATTGTGAAGCTGCAGTAGTTGAATGTCACTTGCAATTACATACTGAGCACTTATTATTCATTGGATATTAAATTCACTGACCTAGCTGGTGTGCGGAAAAGAAGGTTTAAATACATGTATTTGGAAGATTACCTGCATCTCAGATTACAGAAAAGATGTAAAGCTAATTGGACATGTGTTTCTCCTGGACACCTATTTATGTTTATGTATGTAGTAAGTTATTTTATTTAGGGTATGCGTGGTATTTCCCTCATAATTATCTCTTAAAATGTATATGCTGAAAACTTTAAATGCTGATATGTTTTCTTCCTCCTTTGTGCTATGCCAGCCTTATTTACATCCCTCCTACTTCTTTTGCTGTGTCCCTAAGTAGACGTGGAAGTGAAAATTAGCTTACTGTCTCCAAGGAAATGCCAACACATCAGCTTCACCTTACACTCATTCATTCACTCTCTTGTCACTGCCTCCATTTCAATAAATCTACAGAGCTCCCAGAATGTCTATCATTTAGTGGGTGCAAGAAAGAGTAAAAATATATGACATGTGCCTGCTTTCAAAGAATGCTGGAGGAATGTCAGCACTGAAGGTTTTGATTAAGCATTAGATAGCAAGACCATAGAACAAGAACTCATGGTGTGTTTTTTTTAAAGGTCAAGAGAGACTACTGAAAAAGACGAGTTCATAGCCATCAAGAAAGGTTCAAAAAACACAGGCAGCAGCTAGGAGTTTGGAGGAAGGAAGAGAATTTGTAAGGGGTAACAATCGCGTGGGGAAACCAAGATGAGCATGAGCCAAGGAGGACTGAGGAAGAGAGCAGGAAACAGGGAAGCAGGAACACAGTGGAGGGTTTGTGTGAGAGGCAGGCATTCAACAGGTTAGAGTGGATTTTGCAAGACTCTGATCTCAGCCGTTTCCCTCAAGGCTCCCAAAGAATGGTGGTGGAGGATACCCCACTTGTGCAGCACCCCTCTTTTATTGAGCTTTGGAGATATTGCTTTTAGACACACACACACACACACACACACACACACACACAC
>NW_022106189.1:37741884-37743854 GCF_000313985.2 Echinops telfairi
CTTCTCCCATGTGGGCTTTGCTGCTTCCCTGCTAGATGGCTGCTTGCTTAACTTCAAGCCTTTAAGACCCCAGATGCTCTATCTTTTAATGGCTGGACACCATCAGTTTTCTTCACCACATTTTCTTATGTACCCATTTTGTCTTTAGCGATCGTGTTGGGAAGATGAGCATCAAGAATGCCAGGTTATTAGAACAAAGTGTTCTTGCATTGAGGGAGGACTTGAGTAGAGGCCCATTGTCCATCTGCTACTTTGATACTTAACATATAAATATATGTACATAGACCTATACCCCTATCATTATATATATAAATATATTTACATATATATGCCTCTATTTATAGCTCTATAAATGACTTTTACCTCCTAATTCTTTCCTCTATTTCCTTTTACTTTCCTCCTGTCCCACTATCATGTTCAACCTTCATTCAGCTCTCAGTAATTCCTGTCCGCTACATTGCACCACCAGGTGGTCTATACCTTCCTCACCATCGATTTTAGAATTTCTTGTTGTTCCCCTATCCCTGGTTTTGTTTGTTCCCTCCTTCCTTTTTCCCAACTCCTCCTCTCCCCTGTCCCCAGGAATCATTGGTCCCATTGTTTTCTCCTCAGGATTCCTTATCTTGCCTATCTTATATAGACAGACATGAAAAAAAAGAAAGAAAAAGGGGGTGTCTATAAATAGATCCATGCCTGTCTGCTGACCCTTATGTATGTTTTCCGATCGAGAACTTTCATTACCATTGTTTAACACTGGAATAAAGGGTATGGGGAGAGCCTGCCAATATGCTCAGAGCCTCTTCATTTTTAAAAATAGTTTTATTGGCGTGGGGTAGAGAGGGGGAACCAATTATAAGGAACTACATATAACCTCCTCCCTGGGGAATGGACAATCAAAAAGTGGGTGAAGGGAGATGTTGGATAGTGTAAGATATGACAAAATAATAATTATAAATTATCAAGGGTTCATGAGGGAGGAGGGAGCAGGGAGGGAGGGGAAAATGAGGACCTGATGTCAGGGGCTTAACTGAAGAGCAAATGTTTTGAGAATTATGAGGGAAATGAATGAACAAATGTGCTTTACACGATTGATATATGTATGGATTGTGATGAGTTGTATGAGCCCCTAATAAAATGATTTTTAAAAATAGTTTTATTGGCACATAATCCACATATCATACAATTTGATAGTTATATCAAGAAGAGTTGTACAATTGTCACTACAATCAATTTTAGAATATTTTCTTCTTTCTTGTATTCACTATTGTTAATTCTCCATTACCCCTAAACCTGCCTTGCCATACTCCCCATAACCCATTAACCCAGTTACTCTCTATAGATTTACCTATCCTGGATTTTATATACAGAAAATACACAAAACAACAACAACAATAACAAAGTAAAGCAGAGAAAATAATGGACAATACATTAGAAAATATTAAATACTGGAACAAATTTAGAATGGGTCAAAATGAAGATCAAATGATAAGGTATTAAAAATTAACCTAACTACCTCTGCAACAATCCACTGTCAAGTGCATTCTGCATGAGACCAAGGCTACTCACATCCCTGGTCTATGGGCAGAGGGGATTCACTGGTGTTTAATTGAAGTGTATTTCCCCTTCACCTTTTAAAAAAACCTGAAACTACTTTAAAATCAGTCAAAATGGAGACCAAATGATACGACAGTACATTTTAACCTAACTATAGCTACCACACTCAACTTTACAATACTCTTTGTCAGTTAACAGGCTCTTCACATCCCTTGACTCTGAGGAGATTCACTGCCATCTTAATCCATGTGTGGACCCTTCAAATGGACTTTGGTCTTCCACTGTTGTCCCAAACTCAGATATTCTTTAATATGAGTGTTTTATATGAAAAAATAACTATTAAAACTTTGAATGAATAGTTAAGTCACCCCCGTGGTACCACACTGAAGAACTTGGCTGCTAACTGCAGGGTCGGT
>NW_022106189.1:37743954-37753308 GCF_000313985.2 Echinops telfairi
GGGGGGCAGTTCTACACTGTCACAAGGGGCCACGATGAGTGGACATGAATTTAACATACATCTGAGAAAGCAGGAATGGATGGTATTACCCCTAATCGTTTTCTCCTTCACTTGTCTTCCAGTTATTTGTTCATTAAAAAACCAGCAGGACTCACATGTGTGAATCTGGCATGCTTTCTTTGCCTTCTTATTTTCAAGCAGCTCAAGAGGATGTTTGCTTTAGAAAAACACAGCAAAGCTGACACCGAGCCGTCCTAGGTTCTTTTGACTTATTTTACCTCCTGCTGGGCCCCCCCCCAAGTCATTGTATCACCAGGAAAATATTATACATCTGTAAACACAGGCATTGTGCTTGAGCATCTTCCCAGTCAGATTTCATCTGTAAATGGACAGCCCATTTGCATTTGCATCTCCCATTTCTAAATCCACCTGGTGCTTTTCCTGTTTCTCTGGTGCATTTACTCACTGCTATAATTTAGGTGTCAGAAACATGTGTCTCTGTCTGGAATTGTACACTTTTGTAATGGTTAATCTGACCATTAAGCGAGTTTCCATTTCTATGCAGTGGTGATTTTGCATCTACTGCTACAACCTTTTGGGAATTGTGAAATCTTTCTTGAAACTGACTATGGATGAGGATCCAAATTCCTGCTCATTTATTCCTACTAAAGGGACATACATCATTTTATACTTCTGTGGGCCAGTAGTTACACATCAAGAAGATCATGTATAAACCAGAAGAGTAAATAGAAGCCAGTGGTGCGGTATCTACTTTGTACTATACTACTCCTGTCCTTTAAGAGAAAAATTTAGGTTTAAAGACAGTGATGTGAACCCAACTTCAAGGTGAGGTATGAAAACGACAAAAAGGTATCGCTGCGCCCTTGAAGTTTGGCAGGAATCTAAGGTGGTACATCGGAGAGTACTGGATTAAGGTTGGATCAAGGGAGCATTTGGTGGACTTTTCAAGGAGAGGGAACTGTGCATTAGTGACGAGGACGGAGTGAGCCAATAAAGGCTCTTTCATACACGTAGAAAGATTGACAATTATTATTTTAAAAATTCCATAGAAAGATGGAAGGTGGTTTGGGTCCAAGAGAAATGAGAAAGAATTCAAGTTATCCAGAAGGTTGCATGGATATTGTTAGAGGGGGAAGATAGGAGCACACTCGATGGTTTATGCCTTTTAAAGTAAGCGTCCCCCCCTGCCCCCCCAAAAAAAAACCCAACAGCAACTGGTCAGCCCTCTTGAGGGCTTCAAGTTACAGACAAATATATAAAGAAGATGATTTGATATTGTTGCTGGAGGGCACACCAGTGCATATAAAATAAGCTAATAAAAAGAGTCACAGGAGAAATGGAGACTCAGGGAAAGTTATAGCATGAATTTATAACAATCTCATCTTGTATGTATTTTTTTATTTTAACAAGTGTTTTAAGGCATAAAAAGAAAGACATCGCAAATGCATGGAGGTGAGGATACATGGAAACGAGGGGTGGAGATACGGGAGTCTAGGGGATCCCTGGTGGCACAGTGGATAAAGCATTAGGCTGCTCACCCAGAGGTTGGCAGTTAGGACCCCCTCCCACCCCCCAGCTGATCCACAGGAGGTAGAGGTGGTCATTCGCTTACCAAAGGATCTACAGTTTCGGAAACCGATGGTGCAGTTAGAGCTCTTTGCAACAGGGTAATATAAGCTGTAACGTGTGCCAGAGCTGATCAGATCCAAGCTCTCAGCAGTGGGTTCATCCATTTCCCTGGAGTACCGGCTGTCTACTTTGCGACAGGCCCCGTGCACGTCCAAGGACCGGAGGGAGGGCTGCCCATCTGAGTCTCTCAGGCATTGGAGAGAATTGCAGTACTGCTGAAACACAGTGTCAGGTCAAGGCAACAGAGGGTTTCGGGGAGAGGGGTCACCATTGCCACATTTTGAAGATGTACTAGGTAAATTAAGGGAGCATGGCCACTTGTGTGTATATTGAAGAAGGCATTGTTGACCTTGACAAAGCAGTTACAGAAGATTTATTTGGGGTCAGAAGCCTTTTGTGAAGATGTGGCAGGTAAATGAAAGAAGAGGAAGCAAGTGGAGGGCTGAGCCAGAAGCGAATGAAGATTTTTAGTGCCGTCAGCGTTGAAAAGACGGTGGAAACTCCTCTCTTTAAAGCTATTCTAAATAAAATGTTAGTGTTTGAAATGACACAAAACTTACGTGCACTCTGGAGCTAGGCTAGCGTTCTTGTACATCGTCTTATTGTAAAGTGCTGCACGAATACCTCATAATAGAGGTCTGGTGTTTTCCTGTCTTTGCGTGGCTGACAACACACACCCAAGCTTCTCTGCCCAGCCTGTGGGTGGTGATTCAGCCCTGAGGGGGGAGTCATTGTTGGGGGCTTGACTTTGAAGGTTAGAATAAGATGGATTGGAAGTGAGATGGGAAGCCAGATCCAGGGATCCTGAGGAGAAAGGAATTATTATTATATTTATACAATTATATTATATAAGGAATTATATTATTATATTTATATAATTATTTAAAAATTTTTGTGGGCAGTACTTGAGACTATTCAGATGTTGCAGATATTTAATCCATAAAAATATAATAGAAAGCAGTACCATTCACAAAGTGTTAGAATGTTTTAAGGTTAGACCAATAGATGAAAGTATGGGCATGAGACATGAGAACAGAACACTCCACACAAGGTGACCACCTAGAGTTTATTTTATTCAAGGCATATCACCTGAGGTAGTTAGTTTATTGTGCCAACTTGGCTAATAAACACATGTGGGGTTAATTGAAGGACGGAGGGATAAATGGCTTGGTGAACCTCGCCTTTCTAGTTCTCGGGTCTCTTGCTTTCTGATGGTCAGACCAGGGTGCAGCTGCCTTAGCCAGTTCCCTACTTTAGCTGGCAAGGCTCACTTCCTGCAAGACATCCCCAAGGAGAAGCTGCATGGACCTACCCTGATGCAGCCCTGGGTGCTGGAGCAGTTGTGTGAACACCCCTGCCAGCGCTGAGATGTTTACACACTCACTGATTCAGCTTTCCTCCTGCGGTCGGCATCATTACGTGTGTTTTGTGAGATGCAGGAGGACTTTGTGGATTAGTGTTGGACATACGGGCTAATGGGTTAATGTTGGACTTGTGGGCTTGGCCAGCACTGGGTTGGGATGTTTTCCTGATGTGCACTTACCCTTTATATAAAACTCTCTCTTACACGTATGAGTTTCTGTGGATTTGTTTCTCTAAAGCACCCCGACTAGCACATCACCATAACACAGGAGTGTAGAGCATCCAGAGACTGACCATGTTGTGTTGTTGTTATGTGCCATTGAGTTGCTTCCTACTGATAGAGACCTTGTGTATAACAGATGAAACACCAGCCAGTCCTGCACCGCCCTCACCACTGTCCCTATGTTTGCGCCTCTTCCTGTAGTCAGTCATTATGTCAATCAATCCTGTCCAAGGTTCTTCACTGCTCCTTACTTCACCAAGCACGATGTCCTTTCCCAGCGACCCATCTCTCCTGATAACATGTCCATGAGATGAAGCCTCACCATTCTTGTCTGTCTCTCAGGTATATTCTGGCTGTACTTCTGAGACAGATTTGTTTGTTTGGCAGCCCATGGTACTTTCAGTGTTCTTCTCCAACGTCATAATTCGGACGTGTCAATTCTTCTGTAGTCTTCCTTCCTCACTGTCCAGTTTTCACGTGCACCTGAGGCCATTGAGCATATTCTGGTTTAGCGCAGGCATCCCTTATTCCTGGAAGTGACACCTTTGCTCTTTAACACTTTAATGAAATCCGTTTGCAGCAAATTTACCCAATCCTGCTTCCATGGGTGATGATTGCGGATTTACGTAAATGAAATCCTTGATGACGTCAACATTTTCTGTTTAACATAATCTTCCTTAATGGTTCAATTGTGAGGATTTTTGTTTTCTTTACATTAATCCATACTAAAGGCTGCAATCCTTGATCTTCATGAGGAAGTACTTCAAGCCCTGCTCACTTTCAGCAAGCAAAGTTGTGTCATCTGCATATCACAGCTTGCTAATAAGCCTTCCTTCAGACCTGATGCCAAGTTCTCCTTCATATAACTTCTCTGGTTATTTGCTCAACATACAGATTGAATAAATATTGTGAGAGGATACAACCCTGACACACACCTTACTTGAATTTTTAACCATAGTAGTCCCTGGTTCTGTTTGCACAACTGCCTCTTGATCTATGTACAAGTTCCGCATGAGCACATTGAAGTGTTCAAGAATTCCCATTCTTCTCAAGGCTACCCATAGTTTGTTATGGTCCACACAGTGTAATGCCTTTGCATCGTTAATAAAATATAAGTTAAATCTTTTTGGTATTCTCTCCTTTGAGACAAAAGCCATCCGATATCAGCAATGACAGCTCTTGTTCCACATCCTCTTCAGAAGCCAGCTTGAACTTCGGGCAGCTTCCTGTCAATGTCCTGCTGCAACTGTTGTTGCTGATCTTCAGCAAACTTTAGTTGCATGCGATATTGTTCTACGGTTTGTGAATTCGGTTGGGTCACCTTTCTTGGGAATGGGTACAAATATGAATGTCTCCCAATCAGTTGGCCAATGGCTGGGTTCCAAATTTCCTGGCAGAGACGAGTGAGTGCTTCCAGTGCTCCATCAGCTTGTAGAAACATCCCAATGGGCGTTCCATCAATTCCTGGAACCTTGCTTCTGGCTAATGCATTCAGTCCAGCTTGGACTCCTTTCAAAAGTAAACATCAGTCCTTGATCAAGTGTTTTCTTGACATGATTGACCATCTCCCAGTTCTTTAGGGAACTGTGACTCCCTGATGCCTGTGAACTATGGTGTTTGTGAAGCATACGGAGTATACCGTGGACTTCCAAGAGAATGAACACATTTGCCTGTCTTGGAGGAAGTACGGCCAGAGTTCCTTCAAAATAAGTCCATCTTACATCCTTTAGACATGCCATCAGGAGGTACCAGTTTTTGGAGGACGTCATGCTCGGTAAGTAGAGGGTCAGTGAACAGGAGGAAGACTCTTAACCAGGGGAATTGACTAGGGCTGCACTAAGAGGCTTAACAAACAGCACTTATTGTGAGTGTGATACAGGACTGGGCAGCAGATTATCACTACGAGTCTAAGGGACCTAGCAACAGTAGCAGAAACAAGAACAAGGAGATGTTTTACAATTTTCACTTAGAAAAAGTTTGAATAACAGCTGGTGCCAAATCCATTACAAATTCTTAGCATTTAATTTTCATCACAAACCCATGGGCTTACTGTTGTTGATATTGCTCAGGGTCTCACAGCTAGAATGCAAACCAAGAATTGATTGTCAAGTCTTGTTCTTCGCCACAGTGACAGCCGGCTTACTTGTGTTTGTCATCTATAGTAGGAGCCTTGGTGACACCCTAGATTAAGCATTGGGCTGCTAGCTAAAATTTGTCATTTCAGACCCACAAGCCACTCTGAGGGAGAAAACTGTGGGCAAGCTCCTTCCATAATGATTTACAGCCGTGGAAACCCCACAGAGCAGCTCTGCTCTGCCTTACAGGGTTGCAATGAGCTGGACTGGACTCAAAGGTAGTGGGATTGGCTTCATAACTAGTTTAAGCTTGAACATATGAAATATTTCCTACTTGTTCTAATTCTCTTATCACTGTGCATCGCAGGCTGAGGCAAGGTTGGGTTGGACCTCAAAGTAGAGCTCAGGAAAGGATTGGTCACACAAATCTCAATGACTAAGCGCTAGTATTCACTGCAAGGAGCCCGGTGGCATAGTGGGATACTCATAGAAACCCTGCAGGACTGAGTAGAACTGCCTCTTGGGTTTCCAAGACTGTAACTCTTTAGGGGTGGAGACAGCCTCATCTTTCTCTCTCAGAGAAGTTGCTGGGTTCGAACCTGAATTTCAGAGGTGATTTCAGCTTATCCTCCAGCACGGATAGAAGCCCTGCTGGTGTAGTGATGACCATGTGGGTTGTGATCCAAAGGCCTGCAGTTTGAAACCATCATCAGCCTCAGGAGAAAGAGGGTTCCCTCTACTCCCGTAAACAATTACAGCTCCCAGGAACAGTTCTACCCCGTCCTCCCGCGTCGCTGTGAATCGGCATCAACTCAGTGGTAGTGAGTTTGGTATTTAGGTTTTTTCCTCTATTGAATGCTCAGGCGTCATCATTCTTTCTGTGTCCTGGACACTTTTGAGAAGCAGACGCTGTTGTCTTTCACTTTTATTTTCACTTTACCGTTGAGAAACATTTAACCCAGGAATGATTCTTTTTCCATGCTGCGTAATGAGGGTAGATAGGGCTCACATTCCATTTTCCTACTGCCAGCGATCATGCCCTTCCACAGGACAGTATCGCCTGGATAAAGAATCCTCTCAGGACAGTCGGGTGGCACAATGTAAATTGCTTTGTTGATCTCACTCAGATCATAATTCTTGGGTCTGACAGGTAAAGACGCTGAGCTGTGAGAGGGATGGAGGCGATGTGTGAGCATAGGTAAGGGCACAGATGGTTGCTGAAAATGATAACATCCAGTCGCCGGGGCTTATGAAGAATCATACCCAGACTGTACATGTTCCGGCTGTTTTCAAAACCACGGAAACTTACGATGCATATGTGAGCACATGACGTCGTCCTTGATGTTCTGTTTTTGACTATCAAATACTCTTCGTATATGATTTACAGCCATGCAATCGGAATCTGATTGCTGTGTGCGGAATACATAATGAAAGTATGACTGATGCAAAGCCACGGTGCCCCCAGGCAAGAAATCGCTAATACACTAGCAGATGTCTTTAAGGGTGTAGCCGGGCCCATTAGAAGCATTTTGACTAGGCTTACTGTTGCTATGTTTTCCATTTTTACTTTACTTCCTATATAATTACAAAGAGAAGAAGCTACTATTACCACCCACTTCAGCAGCTAGAAAAGGAAATGAATGGCAGACTATTGCTTACATTTTTCCCTGTGCAACATACTGAGTTTCCATAACTTGTGTGGAATATTGCACCATTGTGAAACTTTCTTAATCAACCACCGTAAAATCATCACACAATGCAAAGAGCGTTATACCAAAAAAAAAAAAGTAATGTGATGTGGCATAATCTATAGGTTTTCTACACTTACCCTCTCTCTTTTTTTGATTAAAAAAACCTTTTTTCTTCTCCTTCATTGACGTACATGGTCAAATGAAGAGGCCTGATGGTACACAGAGTCCAGTCTTGAGCTGCTTTCCAAAAGACCACGGGTTTGAACCCACCATCTGCTATGTGGGGAAGCTCAGGCCGCCTGCTTTCTGAAGATTTATAATCTTGGAAACTCTAGGGCCCATTCTCCTCTGTCCTGTAGGGTTGCGATGGTAGTGAGTTTCATGGTGACTAATTCAGTCACACAGGTCTGCAACGGTGGTCCATAGACAACCCTTCCATTCTGTTGGAGGCCATACACTAAATTGTATATGCTCGTTGCCTCCCATCTAAAGTAATTTCAAGTCTAGACTCACTTCATTTAAAATAGTCCATAAGTATTGATGAAAGCGATTTTAAACTAAAGACACCCCTTTCGATCCCTTTCTAAAAATGGAAAGGCAAAATGCCCTAGCTTAGTTATTAATTTGTAAACCTTAAGGAAGTTATTAACTCCCTGAGATTCAATTTTCTTCACAAAGCATAGCATAATGTTTTCCCCCAAAGGTGAAGCATTTTAATAATCTCTGTGACCTTGTGTTAGGCAAGAAGTCCTCAGCTATGACGCCCAAAGCTCAATTTATAGAAGGAAAAAATGGATACAACTGATTCTTCAAGATAAAAAGGTTTGCCCTATAAAATACACGTTTAAGGAAATTTAAAGACTAGCAATAAGCTGGGAGAAAAATCTTTGTAAGTCACACATATAATAAATGATCTGTAGCCATAACATCTAAGAACCTCTTACAACCCAACAATCTAAAAATAAATTTGAATACTCACCCAGTTAAAAAATGTGGTGACATGGCGAGAATAGGGCAGGACTGTCATGGTTCTAAGGCTTCATGGGAGATGCTGAAAGGTTCTAAAATTAGATTATGGTGATGGTTGTTCGAGTATGTAAATCCACTCAAAACATTCAGTTGTACACTCGGAATGGATGAACTAAAATATATGTGAATCTATAACAGCTAGGCTGTTAAAATGGACAAATTATTTGAATAGACTTTTTACCAAAGAAGAAAAAAGACACCTTTAAAAAGACAGAAATACAGGCAACAGATCTGGATAAAATAGTTAAAAATCATATATCAGATAAAAATTTAGTATCAGGAATACAGAAAATATTCTTAAAATTTGGCAGCTAAAGGACAAACAGCCCAATTAAAAAATGGACAAAGGACCAGAATAAACAATTTTCTTTTTCTTCTTTTTAAAAAATTATTCTTATTATTTTTTGAATAAACAATTTTCAAAGAATTCAAGCAAACGAAAAGCACACCTAAGCACCTGAAAAAAATGGTCAGTGTAATTAGTTATTAGGAATATGCAAATTAAAGCACAGTGAAATAACATTTAGCACTCACTAGGATGGCTGTAATAAAAAAATATGAGAACCATTGCTAAGGTGTGGAGAAAACAGAAATTATTGCTGGTAGATGTGCGAAAATAATGTAGCTACCTTACAAAACAGTGTCAGGTTTTAAAAATGCTAAATGCGGACACACTGAACAACCCAGCAATTCCAATCTAAGATATCTACCCAAGAGAAATAGAAACATATTTTTACGAAAGACTTGTGTGTGAAATCCTAGCATTCATTCAAATGGAAGGAATGACAACTTTCACCAACTGGTGAATGAATAAATGGACGATGGAATTTGCACGCAATGAGGTACTTGCTGTTGTTAGATGCTTTTGAGTCAGAAGCATCTCATAGCATAAGGAAACTCTATCCCGATCTGCACCACCCTGACAACTGTTGCTATGATTGCTCCCATTGTGGAAGCCATTGTGTCAGTGCCTGACCCTCCTCCAGTTGACCAAGCACAGTGTCCTCTGGAGGGACTGGTCTTTCGTGATAACATCAACCAAGCACGTGAGGCAGTATCGCCAGGCTTGTTCCTAAGGAATATTCTACCCGTCCTTCTTCCGAGTCAGATTTCTTTGTTCCTCCGGTGCTTCATAGTGTATACAATAGTCTCATCGACACCATCATTCAAAGCTATCTCTCCTTTTGTATTTACTGTCCAGCTTTTGCTTGCATATGAAGTGATTGAAAAAAAAACATATTTTGGGTTAATCGCAGCGAGTTCTCATTGTGACACCTTTTCATTTTTTTTAAACATTATGAAGGGATCTTTTATAATAGATTTT
>NW_022106189.1:37756633-37768685 GCF_000313985.2 Echinops telfairi
GTTGTACTTGTCCTTTTGTGCTTGGCTTACTTCGCTTAGCATGATTTCCTCCAGTTCTTCCCATGCAGCGATGTGCTTCATACGTCCATCACTACTTTTTAGTGATGTGTAGTACTCCATTGTATGTATGTACCTCCGTTTTTTAATCCATTTGTCAGTTGATGGAAAGTTGGGTTGTTTCTAACTCCTTGAAATTGTGGACTGTGCTGTAATGAACATTGGAGCACAGATGTCTGTCCACAGTTTGTTTCTTGCCTCTTCTGGGTACATGCCCAGTAGGGGAATTGCTGGGTCATATGGTAACTCGATTTCCATTTGTTTTAGATATTGCCAGATCGATTTCCATAGTGGCTGTACATACTTATAGGTCCACCAGCAGTGGATAAAAGTTCCTGTCTCCCCACAACCCCTCCAACACTTGCTGCTTTCTGATTTTTTGAATTGGGCTATCTTTGAGGGTGTTAGGTGATACCACATTGTTGTTTTAATTTGCATTCCTCTTATTTTCCAGGAGTATTTTGTGGATCTAAATATATTGGAATGCTTGACAACTTCAATGCTTTCCCTGTTACTTATTGGTCCAGTTGTTGAGGATTCTTGCATTCTTTATAGAATTATAGTCACGCCTCCAGTGAAACTTGAACATCTTCCTCCAGCCCCAGTGCTTCTTCATTATATGCGATTCCTTGAAATGACAATTATAAATACCAGTTCTTTTTGGTAAAGTGCTTCTTTCCATCTTCTTTGGATGTTCATGGGTCCTTCACTATTTTGCCAGTGGAATCCTTCAATTGCATCCTGCAGTTTTAATTTTTACCCTAGTTCTTTCAGCTTCAGGGATGCAATTGTGTTCTTCCCTTTTGGTTTTCGAACTCTAGGCTGTTATAATATTTCTCTTTTCTCCTCGAGTGCCTTTAGAAATCTTCTGCCCCGATTGCCGTTTGCTGTAGCTACTCTACATTCAAAGACACATTGAATCGGACGTCCACTTTGGGCTTCGTTTTCTTTCCTATCCTTCAAATGACCTTTTGTTTTTCACAGGTGATGTTCTTCACATCACCCCACAATTCGTCAGGTCTTTGGTCAGTGGTCTTCATTATGACACGTTGGTTCTTGAGATGGTCTCTGAATGCAGGTGATATCTATTGAAGGTTGTATTTTGGCTCTCATGGGTTTATCTTAATGTTCATCTGTAATTTGCATATGATCAGTGTATGGTCAGCTCCCTAGGTAGCCTTGTTCTGGCTGATGCTATGGAGCATCTCCATTGTCTCTTGCCACAGGTGTGTGATTCCTCTGTATTCCATCTGGTGAAGTCCAGGTGTACAGTTGCCATTTATGTTTTGAAAAAGATATCTACAATGAAGATGTTATTGGTTTTGAAAAATTCTGTCATCTAATCTCCAACTTTTTCTTTTGTCATCCAGGTCATATTTTCCAACTATCGATCCTTTCTCTTTGTTTCCAACTTTTGCATTCCAATCACTAGTAATTATCAATGCATCTTGATCACAGACTTAGTTGATTACAGACTGATGAAGTAGTAGAATTCTTTGATTTTTTCATCATTGCAGTTGGTAGATAAATTTGTGGTTGGTACATAAATTTGAATACAAGTTGTATTACCTTGACTTCTTCGCAGTTGTATGGATATTATCATAGACAACATAGATAAATCTTGAAGTGTGGCTATTCTTGAATAGATAGATTGAATTGATTCTTGAATCTATCATTCCCAGCATAGTAAACCATATGATTGTAGTGTTAAAAATGCTTAACACCAGTCCATTTCAGTTCACTAATGCTTAGGATATCAATCTTTATGCATTTGGTTTCCATTTGATGACTTTCAATTTTGCTAGATTCATGCTTTATACATTCCATATTTGGATTGTTAATGGATATCTGCAACTGTTTCTTCTCATTTAAATTCATGCTCTGTCTACAAATTAAGGTCCTATAAGCTTTGTTACATTCATACCATTAAGCTTGACTGCGTGGAGAAGGCAGCTTTCCCCCAGTTTTATTTGAGTGCCTTCCAATCTGCATTATATCGGATAGTGGTCTACTACTATTCAGAAGCCTTTCAGTTGCCAACCTTTCAGAAGCTGTGTGTCTGCTTCTTCTTCTTCTTAGTCTGTATTAATTTAGAAGGTCCAGGGAAACCTGTCCACCATGATTGACCTTGCTGGGATTTGAAATACTAGTGGCATATTTTCAGCATCTCAAAAATACACAAACCACTAGACAAGTGGTGATTTGGAGTAATACATATGTTATAAAATGTTCTAAGCCAGGATTGTGTTGATGGTTGTACAACTCTGTAAATTCACCAAAATATGATTAAATTGTGCACTTAAAATTGATTCCTTGATGGAACCACTAACAAATGAGACTCCAACGATGAAACAACAATAATAAGAACAACAACAACAAAACACCCAAAACGCAATAAATATAAGTAAAAAATAAATAAGTGGAAAGAGTTATTTAGTGTGATAAGATCTGCTAGGATAATTATTAATCCTATAATATTGTAGGTATTGAAAATGGAAAAGAATACAATTAGCTTGTTCAAGCAAACTTCAGTGTAACTCAGACCCTTCCTTGGTGTATGTATGTGGGTATCGTTTGCTGTTATTCTGTTGTTAACAATGATTACAGAGACAGTAGTCTTACAGTTCTATAAAAGTATGGGTGACTATTAGAAATGCTTCTTAAGAATAATTATAAACTAGAGTGGGTTCTTTTTAAGGTAATGAAATCAGATGATCTTATAACATAGTATAGACCACTTTCCACCATTTCCATCTGATTTAATGAAGGATCACTTTTGGTGAATGGTTAATTAAACTACTTCCTAGGGTTTAGGAATTAGGAGATAACTAAGTAATAAGGAAATTCAGAAACTATCTATTTATCAAAAAGTAGATATTGCTCTTTTTATTATTAATCACTAATGGTGGAAGGAAGGTAAAAATAAAAAGGACAGTGCATTCAAAGATAAGATTCTTTTTCCGTGAATTGCATTTTACTTTTGGGATGAATACTTTTGAAATATTAAGAACAACGATTAAGAGTTAAGGTTTAGCATTTGGGGTCTCAAAGGCTTGAAGATAAACAAGTGGACATCTAACTCAGAAGCAACAAAGCCCACATGGAAGAAGCACACCAGCCTGTGTGATCATGAGGTGTCAATGGGATCAGGTATCAGGCATCTAAGGCCCAGAATAAAACCATACTCAAGGTGAATGGAGTGGGGGTGGCATAGAGTGGAGACCCAATGCCCATCTGTAGGCAATTGGACATCCCCTCACAGAGGGGTCACAGGGAAGAGATGAGCCAGTCAGGGTTCAGTATAGCACCAATGAAACATACAACTTTCCTCTAGCTTTTTGGTGCTTCCTTCCCCCCACTATCATGACCTCAATTCTACCTTACAAATCGGATTAGACCAGAGCATGCACACTGCTACAGATAAGAGCCCGAAACACAGGGAATCCAGGATAGATAAACCCTCAGGGCCAACAAGGAAAATAGAGATACCAGGAGGATTAGAGGAGGGTGGGGAGAGAAAGGGGGAACCTCCTCCCACGGGGACGAATAATGGAAAAGTGGGTGAGGGGTGAGGGAGGACAATATAAGATAGTGGAAAAAATAATCTATAACTTATCAAGGGTTCACGAGGGAGGGTGGGTCGGGGAGGTGGAGGAAGAAGTGGGGAGCTGATATCAGGGGCTCAAATGGGAAGAGAATGCTTTGAAAATGATGATAGCAGCAAATGTGCTTGACACATTGGAGGAATGTATGAATTGTGATAAGAGATGTAAGAGCCCCAATAAAAGTATTAATAATAATTTTTAAAAAGTGTTGACCTATAGAACAAAAATATTCTCTTGGCGATTTTCTTAGAACTAAGAATCCAGTTTAGGATCCCTAGTGCATAGTAGTTACTGTTGGGCTGGTAACCACAAGGTCAGCAGTTCAATGCCCCTAGTTGCTCTGTGGGAGAAAGGTGAGACTTTCCACTCCTGTGAAGAGTCACAGTCTCAGAAACCCATGGGGGCAGTTTTCACTGGTCCTTTAGAGTCCCTACGAGTTGGACTCAGATAGTTGACAATGAGTTTGTTTTGGGCTATGGAAGAATCCAATTTAGCTCATTGGACAGCCTTAGATGTTATGCACAAGGTGGGAGAATAATCTGGCACTGGGATCGATGGAATCCCCATTTGGGGGTCACATGGAAAACCTAGCTAGGTGTGGTAAAGATTGTGCAGAAGGCATATAATGTAATATCTCTCATGAACGTGTCTTACTTTAGTAACCACCATTCTACCTCTGCTTACGAATTTTTCAAAAAATGTAAATAACAACATGGCATTATCCCCTTTGGGGAGTTTTGGAAAAGATTCCCATTGTTTTTCAGGAACAGAAGAATATGCCATACAGACTCTCGGGCCAATGAAATGCTTTCCTGGCAGGGTCTTGCAGATCGCCCAATCGATTCTTTAGTGTATCAGTGCCGACCTTATCACCACAATTCTCACGCTGGTAGACATGCACATCAAGTGTGTACACTGGTGACGTTCCAACATCAACCGTATAGATTCCTTTTTTATTAAAAAAGGGGACATCTAAGTGTGCCTTGCTCTGCAGTGAAAGGATGCTTCATCATAGTGGACTAGAGCATTTATTTTCATGAAGCTTGCTAGAATTCTATGAGACTAGAATATTTCCTATTAAACTATGAAAAGGAATCGCAGAGCCCACTAAATTGCTAGGATAACACAACAGGGCCCATCAGTCCCTATGCGCTAATTGCTGAAGGTAACAGCTACCCCAAGGCAGGAATAAATTATGCCCAGTTGTTAAGGACAATTATGTGCCTTATCAGCTGGTCAGCAACAAGAGGCTGAAATATATGGGCCATTAATCTGTATGCGAGCAGCTGTTCTAATGTCCCTTCCAGAGGGAAAGTGGGAGACCTTTTGATCTACCTTGTCAATCATCAGCAAATTAAAAACTACTTAACTGGCTTCTTCCCGACTCTAGTCTGTATTTAAAAATAAAAATACATATATTAGTACAGATGACAGATGCACATCACTTTTTAAGAACTAATCAAGATTTCAGAGCCTTTACTCACCCCCTTGATCTTTCGTATGATGTAAGTGAAGGTAAAAAGAACCCCCAAAGAGAAAACGTTCTACAATTCAAAATGATAATTAAGGACATAAATATTTTTAGAGGGAAGAACCACGGTCACTCTGTTCCTTCTTGTTGTTCGGTGCTGTTGAGTTGCTTTTCACTCACAGAGAACAAAACCCTGCCTGGTCCTGCACCATCCTCATCATTGGTCTTATGTTTGAGCCCATCAGTGCAGCCTCTTTGTCCCTCGAGTTCACCGAGCGTCAATGATGTCCTTCTCCAGGGAATGGTCTCTCATGACAATTGATGTGAGATTGGTCTCTCCTCCAAGGTCGTGAGACGAAGTCTCATCCTCCTTGCCGCTAGGGAACATTCTGACTCTGCTTCTTCCCAGACAGATTTGTTTGTTCTTTTGGCGGTCCGTGGTACTCTCAATGTTCTTCACCAGGACCCTAATTCAAATGAATCCAGTCTTCGTCAGTCTTCCTAAATGTCCAACTTTCATACGCATCTGACGTGATTGAAAATACTGTGACTTGGGTCAGGCGCACCTTGGTCCTCATATTAATATCCTCCTTTTCAGCATTTTAAAGAGCTCTTGTGCAGGAGATTGACCCACTGCAATGTCTTTTGATTTTCTGACGGCTACTTCTATGAGCATTGATTGTCAATCCAAGCAAGACAAACTCCCTGACAATGTTAGACTTTTCTCTGCTTATCATGATGTTACCTGTTGGTCTAAGCATGAGGATGTGGGTCTTTACATTGCGCTGTGGTCCATACTGAAGGCTGCGATCCTTGCTCTCCATCAGCAAGGGCTCAACGTTTCCTCACTTTCAACAAACCAAGTTGTGTCGTCAGCATGGTGCAGGCTGTTAGTAAGTCTTTCTCCAATCCTGATGTTGCATTCTTCTTCGCATAATCCAGCTTCTCTGATGAGTTGCCCCATATGGACCACTACCACCACCACCACCACCACCACCACCACCACCTGTCTGTCGGTTTGTTTTACTGTGGTGGCTTGTGTGTTGCTGGGATGTTGGAAGCTATGTCCCTGGCATTTCATGTGCCAGCAGAGTCACCCCAAAGTGAACGGGTTTCAATGGGGCTTCCCGGCTAAGCACAGACGATGAAGAAGGAAGAGGCTGTGTACGGCTGAGGGATGAGCCACTGAAACCTTATGGGACACTGGAGGTAGGCGAGGGGGAGGAAGTTTGGTGAGATCATGGAGACTAAATTGATAAACTCTTTTTCTGAAGATCTGAATCTTTTCAAAGTCCAAGTCCTAAAATTAAAAATTTGTTTAAAGTTTATCACAAACTCACCCGGCTTTATAATACTAATGGGAAGACTAGAAATGGTTTATACTTCCTTTATAACAAAAAAACAACAACCAGGAAAAACACAATTCCTAGTATTGTGACCGGAATGAAATTCATTGTGAAGAAAGAAACTGTTGTGTGATGTACAGAATCTTGTCCCCAACAGCATCTTCCTCCATGAATACTGGAAGACTTATTAAGAGCATCATGATCATCTTCTATTTTTATTTCTTATACCACCACTCAGTCAGCAGATGGCATGTTACCAAAAAGTTGATGTGTGAAGTAATTGGTTTTGGGAAACGCTTGGAAGGCAAGCCATGTTTCTAATGGGCTCTAAGGGAAGAGATTGGCAAGAAAGAACCTGAGTGTTGCGTATTGACTGAGGAACTATAAGAAATGACTGTTTTACAAGCAAGAAAATATTGTGTGACACTGGATATAGGTTTTTACCAGAGATGGAAAGAGTTTGAGGTTGACCTCCTTGGAGAAAACATGAATATTATCAATGTTGGCGAGGAAGTGAATATCTGGATTTGAGAAAAGTCGATTGTGGCCAAGGCTAGCTAGATGCTCAACAATCGCATTTCCTATTTCTAGACATATGAGAAGAACAGAAAGGGCTAGACTCCCCTGGAGGTAGATTGGGGCCATGGGACTAGCTCTGGCCAGTGGAATGTTACAGTAAGTAGTAGATGCCTGCTTCAGGCCTTGGACCCCAAATATTGGGGCGATCCTCGACAAGCTCCCTCTTTCTTTTCTCTCTCTCTTCATGTGCAAGATGAAAGCATCCAGGGTCCCTGGGAGACCACATGGTAGGAGACAGTACCTTAGAATGAGAAGTAAGCTAGAAGGCATTTGCCTGAGGAGCACAGTTATTTGAAAAAGGGAGAAAAAGCTTAATGTTAATGAAATGATCAATGAGAGAACTCCTCCACTGTTCCTTATTTTTACTGTCACTATCAATCTAACACTATCACATTTCTTTAAATGCAGGATTTCATGATTTCAGAGTACCTTAAAATTTTTTTTTAAATCCTGTTATCAGACATTTTTTGGTGTTTTGGCTTGCGAGTGTCAGCATTGTATCCTTTACCATACTTATTCAAACTACACACTAAGCAAATAATTCAAAAAGCTGGGCTGCATGTGGATCTGGGGTGAAGGCCCCCAGAGAGGCAGGCAGCCCTGTCAGAGGGATGAGGCTTCCTGGTGGGAGGGGCCGTGCAGGAGAGCGGGGAGGGAACTGGCACATTTGGAGGAGCATAGGTGCGTGTCTGTTGGGAGGATGTGGGGAGGGCTGACCCCCAGGTGGGGGGAGGAGAGACTGAGGCTGCTTTGGGAACATTAGGTGGAGAGTGTTTTAGTGGCGTGCAGTGGGTGGACAAAATTGAACTAGGGCATCTGGTTGTGTCCTGGGAACCCAGGCTGGGTGCTGGGGAATGCTGAGACACGGAATCCTGGATATGTGGGGCACACAGCACGCTCCAGAGGCTGCATTGGTGAGATCTCACATAGGATCTCTCCTGGATGATCTAGACTCTGCCTTAGACACACTTATAGCCTGAAGACTTAAGTTGGAAAGTACATGATGTCCGAGGAAGCAGAAGACAGCTGTGCTAAGAGTGGAGTACTGTTGGCTGGTCGACAAACAAGGTCTTGCTACATCAACACCCTGCATGCTGTATTTCGATATGTATTATCCTGGCAATCATGTGATGGTCATGCTGTTATATTTTGCTTATGCGTGTTCATAGTAGGGTGGATCTCAGAGGGGAGTCGCTAGTGGGGTCACCCTCTTGAAGCTGTGTTATTTGTTTTTCTGTTTTTCATGAAGGAAACCGAGGGACATTGAGTCTATAAGGAAAGCAAATAGAACAAGGGTTCCAGGGGGAGGGGGCTAAAAAGGGGTGGGGGAGTTAATAAGGAGATGATGTCAAGGAGTCTAGGAAGGAAACATAAGTTTGGAGACTGATTATGGGAGCAATTGTACAATTCTGTTTGAAGAGATTGAACCATGGAATGATAGGATATATGTAATAACTCCCAAGTTACAGCAAATTAAAAGAAAAAAAAAAGCACAGATTTAGGAATAGATTTTAGGTTTACTCTAAATCCTAGCTCCAACTTAAGAACAATTACCTTTTACATCATGTCTCTGCTTGATACTCACCTCAGTAAGGGAACACAGAAGATATGGGTGCTATAGCAAAATGTGGTGGAGAATGCAGATGGTGCCCGGCTCTCAGATAAATAAGCATCTGGGGTCTTAAAGGCTTGTCTTCAAGGAAGCAGCCATCTAAGTGAGATGGCAACTAAGTCCACATGGAAGAAGCACTTCATCAGCAGTCACCGAGGGAATGGAATCCCTATAATCCAAAATCGAAGGAGGGATCAGTATCAGAGCCTAAGTTCTGAGATTCCGGTGTGCAGAAGGGGATGGGTGACGGTGGGAGGCCAAGATCCATGAGTGCAACTGCATATGAAATAATTCTCCGGAGAACACCCCCTATCTAAAATTGAGGGTTGGGAGGGAAGTGGTCACTAAGGAGAGTGCTTGGGAGAGAGGAGGATGGAAGATCAAAGGCATAAATCTGACCTGAACAGTTAAAGCTGTGTCAGTAGATCCCCGCTATGATGCAGGCTGGACCTGATGTGGTTTCTAAATTTTTCTTTACTTTTGTGTTGTGTTGTTTTGTTCAGTCTTTGTTTGTTCATAGGAGGGTGTATCTCAGAGGGGTGATGTCAGTGGAGGTCACCCCTTGAAGCTGTGTTAGATGCTTTTTCATTTTGGGGTCTATGAAACCCAGGACTGATGAACCTAAAGGGACAGTAAATAGAATAAATGGTTTGAGGGGGGAGGGGGACAAGGGAGGGGGAGGGTAAAAGGCAGACGATGTCAAGGAGTCCGTGTAGAAAAAGACTGTTTGGAAAGTGATTTGTGGTAGCAATTGTACAATTGTACTTAGCATGATTGAAATATGGAAGCATATGGTGTATGTACTAAATTCCATCTTTAAAAAAAAAAGCATATATAGGATGCCTGCTGCTTCTATGATCATCAGTTGTGGATCCAAGTAAGACAAAATTCAGAGCAATGTCAATCTTTTCTCTGTTCATCCTATTACCTTTTCGCCTAGTTGGTTCTCTTTATATTGACTTGTAATCCACACTGAAGGTTGGAATCCTTGATTGTAAGGGCTTTAAATCTTCCTTCCTTTCAACAAGTAAGGTTGTGTAATTTAAATAATAAGGTTGCTAATAAGCCTTTTCCCAATGCTGATAGCAGATTCTTCTTCATTTAATCCAGCTTCTTTGATTATTTCCTCAACCTACAGACTGAATAAGTATGGTGAGAGAATAGAACCCTTACACACACCTTTCCTGACTGTAAATCATGCAGTGTTCCCGTGTCCTGATCTCACAACTGCCTCTTGATCCTTGCACAATCCCACAGGAGCACAATGAAGTGTTCTGGAATTTCTGGTCTTCTCAAGGCCATCCAAAGTTTGTTATGATCAAATGCCTTCATATCGTATTTGCAATAGCCTCCTATGCATGTGAAAATTGGACGTGGAGTAAAGAAGAACGAAGACAAATTGATGATTTGAATGACGGCATTGGCAAAGAATATTGAAAGTACCACGGACAAATAGAACAAACAAAAGAACAAACAACTCTGTCTTGGAAGAAGTATAGCTAGGATGCTCCTGAAAGGTAAGGAGGATGAGTCTTTGTCTCACATCCATGGGGACTATTATCTGGAGAGACCAAGGACATCATGCTTGTAAGTCAAGGGGCAGTGAAAAAGAGGAAGGCTCTTTTTGTCCTGGCACAGTGGCTGGATTGGCCCAGTGGCTGCAATGAGGGGCTCAAACATAAGAGGAAGCTTAAGGATGGTACTGAAACAGGGGGCGTTTTGTTCTGTTGAACATGGGGTCACTGGGAGTAGGAACAGACTCGTCAGCACCTCACAACAGCAAACATCTTTCTAGTATTCCCTACTTTCAACCGACAGCCATCTGATGTCAACAACGATATCTCTTCTTTCATGTATTTTTCTGAATCTAGCCTGAACCTCTGGCAGCTCCCTGTAAATGTATTGCTGCAAGTGTTATTGGATGATCTTCAGTAACAGTTTACTTGCATGTGGTATTAATGATTGTGTTAGGCTGGGTTGACTAGAGAAACAAATCCAGAGACACTTATATGTGTATAAGAAATAGCTTTGTATAAGGAGTAATTGTATGTTAAGAAAACATCCCAGCCCAGTCCAGATCAGGTCCATAAGTCTGATATTAGCCCATATGTCTGATCCCAGGCTGTCAATTCCTCTCAGACTCCCACAACACATTCAATGACACAGAATGCAGGAAGGTCACAGACCACTGGGTGGAAAGTCTTGTGGATCCAGTGGTGGTGGAAGCATCTCAACGCTGGCAAGGGTCTCCACGTGGCTCCTCCAGCTCCAGGGCTCTGGCTCCATCAGCGTAGCTCCATGTGGCTTGTCAACAGGAATGTGTAGCAGGGAGACAAGCAGAGAGTGGATTTGGCCTCCAACGAGCCATTTATTTCTTTTATGCCTTCAAATGAGGTCATCAAGCTGAGACCTGATTGACAGGCTAGACTCCACCCCTTCACAAGTTGACAGTAGATTATGTAACTGCCACAATGATATTGTTTGATCATTTCCACTTTCTGTTGGGCCACTTTTCTTTGTAATAGGTACAGATACGGATCTCTTCTAGTCGGTTGGTTGAGCAGCTGCCTGCTAAATTTCCTGGCATAGTGGAATACGTGCTTCCAGGACTTCATCAGCTTGTTGAAACATTTCAATTCCAGGTGCTTTGATTTGGGCTGATGCTTTCAGTGCAGCTTGGACATCTTTTTTTGATCATATATATGCTATTTCTTGAAATTGTCGAATGTTGCCTAGTTCTTTTTGGTACAGTGAGTCTGTGTATTCTCTCCATCTTCTTTTGATATGTCTTGCATCAATTTATATTTTGTCCTTAGAATCTTTCAATACTGAAACTTAAGGCTTCCATTTTCTCTTGAGTTCTTTCAGTTTAAGACATTCCGAGTGTATTCTTCATTTTTGGATTTCAAACTCTGGGTCTCGGCACCTTCAATGTAATATTTTACTTTATCGTCTGGAGCTGTCCTTTAACATTTTCTGTTCAGCGCTCTGATTTCATCCTTTCTTCTGTTTGCTTTAGCCTCTATTTGCCTATGGTTAAGAGCAAGTTTCAGAGTCTCTCCTGACATCCACTTGGATCTTTTCTCTCTTTCCTGTCTTTTTTAATGACTTGGCCTTTTGTATTTCTTCATTTATGATGTTTTGATGTCAACTCACAGCTCATCAGATCTTTTGCCATTAGTGTTCAATGAGTCGAATATGTTCCTGAGATTCTCTGGAAATTCAGATGGGATATACTCACAGTCCTAGACTTGTTTTAATTTTCTTTAGCTTTAGCCTGAACTTACATATAAGCAATTGGTGGCCTATTCCACACTTATCCTCTGGTCTCATATTAGCTACTGATAATGAGCTTCTTTATCAGCTTTTCCCACCAAACAAA
>NW_022106189.1:37769788-37774562 GCF_000313985.2 Echinops telfairi
GATGCCGGGGGCTTACGTGGAGAGAAAACGTTTTGAGAATGATGAGGGTAACGAATGTACACAGGTGCTTTACACAATTGATGTATGTATGGATTGTGATAGGAGTTGTATGAGCCCCCAATAAAATGATTAGAAAAAAACCCCTGTATTTTCCAGCTATTATTCCTTCCTCTTTGTTTCCAACTTTTGAATTCTATTCAGTGATAATTATCAATGCATCCTGATTGCATGGCTGATCACTTTCAGATTGAAGAAGTTGGTAGAATTCTTCATTTCTTCATCACTAGCTTTAGTGGTTGGTGGATAAATTTGAATAATAGTTGTATTAACTAATCTTTCTCCTAAATGTAGCGATATTATCTTATCACAGACAGCATAGCTCTTGAAGATAAATCATGAAATGTAATTTTTGACAATGCATGTGTCAGCATGCCTATTGAATTTGTATTTCATAGTGTAATAAGCCATCTGCTGTATGACTTGAAGTGGTCAATACTAGTCCATTTCAGCTCACTGATGCCTAGGATATAGATTTTTATGCATTCCATATCTTTTTTGATGACTTCTAATTTTCCTAGATTAGTATTTTATCCTTGTTATTAATGGGTGTTTGTAGATATTTCCTCCTTACGAATCATACCCCAAAGCAAATGAAGGTCTTGAAAGCTTCACTCCTTCCGCGTCATTAAGGCCGACTCCCTGTTGAGAAATCAGCTTTTCTCCAGTCAGATTTTCGGTACCTTCCAAGCCGAGAGGCTTCCTATCTAACAAGGCTCTGCTGCTCTTCCTCTGGTTCAGTGGTTACTCCCTCAGAAGTAGGCAGCCCATCCCCTCTTCCTAGACTGTTCTTAGAGTGGAAGCACTGCTGGAACCGGTTCACCATGGTGACCCTGCTGGTATTTGAACTACTGGTCACAGCTTCCGGCAGCACAGCAACAGGAAGTCACCACAGCGCCTATTTACCACAAACTGGATGGCCAAACCCAGAGTGGGCTAAGGTATGAAAACTTCTTAGAAATATTCAACCATTAGGCTTTGGGGCTCAGCCTAAAAATATAGGCTTCCTCATAAGTTTATATTTAGAAAATGAAAGAAAAAAAGAAAGGGGCTTCTTTGTAATCAAACCTATATTATGACTTCTCAGAAAGATTGTAGACTACTGGTCTTAGGGTCTTTGTTTCAGAGAAATTCTTAGTGTTTTTTTCATGAATTAATAATATCGGAGAAATCCTAGACATTTGGAGTAACCACAACTTTCACCAAGACAAGGTGACTTTCAAAATTGCCTTATTTACATATCTGAATCAGAAAAATTTATCCTGATATCTGTTCCATAGAAAGGTTATTTTCAGATTTGCAATAATATGTATAGTAATGTTCATAGTAGTATTACTCATAACAACTCAAAAATGAAACCACTCCAATGTCTAAATATTCTAGAAGTATTAAATAAATGTATCCTTGAGGGGTATCATAGAACAAAGACATAATAGATTATGGATATAAATGAATTACAGCAACACATTAAACCATATGTGAATCTCTGAAACATAGAACTTAGTGTAAAAAGTCTCATACTCTCACTCTTAACTGTCAAGTCGTTGCCAAATCATAGCGACCCTATAGGACAGGATAGAACTGCCCCTGTTAATTTTTGAGACTGTAATTCACTTTTTAAGGTCTTAAGAAGCACTGTTTTTACCCTGTGGGTCAATGAGTGATTTTGAATGGCTTGTGATTTCGAACTGCTGACCTTGCAGTTAGCAGCCCAACATGTAATTACTATGCCACAAGAACTCCTCTAAAAGTCACATTATAGATATAAATAGGTATACATACATACAATAATCCAAAGTTGAAGGAGGGGTTAGTAACAGAGTCTAAATTGTGAGAATCTGGATTGCAGAAAGCGATGGGTGACAGTGGTAGCCCAAGATTCATTTGTGGAACTACTTAGGAACTAAGTCTGAAGAAGACCCCGATCTAGAATTGAGGGACGGGAGGGAAATGGTCACTAAGCAGAGTGCTTGGGAGAGAGAGGAGTACAGAAGATGAGTGGCATAAATCTGACCTGAACAGTTAAAACTGTGTCAGTAGATTCCCCCCTGTGATGTAGGCTGGACCTGATCTGGTTTCCAAAATTTTCTGTAATTTTGATTTGTATTGTTTTGCTGGAGTTTTGTTATTTATAGTAGAGTGTACCTCAGAGGGGTTATGTCAATGGAGGTCACCCTCTGAGGCTGTGTTAGATGTTTTTCCATTTTTCAGTACATAAAACCTAGGAATAATGAAACTATAGATACAGCAAGCAGAATAAGGGGCTCAGGGGGAGGAGGGTACAGCATTGGTGGTGGGGTAAAAGGGAGTGGATGTCAAGGAATCCATGTAGAAGAAGAATGGTTGGAAACAGATTGTGGTAGGAATTGTACAAATGTACTCAACGTGATTGAAATATGCAATGATATGTTATATGTATTAAATCCCAACTAATCTTAAAAAGTACTAAGATTTGAAAAAAATACGTATATACATATATAGTGATATATACGTGCAAATTTTTAGAACGCTCAGAAGCAATCACGTGACAAATCTGTTGGGGAAATACTTGGAATGGGCATCTTAAAATGATAGATTCTAGTCTAATGAAGTTCGAACATGATCGTGGGACAGGAGGAAAGTAAAAGGAAGCCGAGGAAAGAACTAGGAGGCAAAGGACATTTATAGAGGCTTAAATACAGGCACACACATATGTAAATATATTTATATATAACGATAGGGACATAGTTCTATATACATATATTATATGTTAAATAATGAGGTAGCAGATGAAGATTGGACCTCTACTCAAGTACTCCTTCAATGCAAGGACACTTTGTCCTAATAACCTAGCATTCTGTGATGCTCACTTTCCCTGACACGATCACTGAAGACAAAATGGTTGCATAAGCAATTGTGGTGAAGAAAGCTGATGGTGCCCAGCTATCAAAAGATATAGCATCTGAAGTCTTAAAGGGTTGAAGATAAACAAGCAGCCATCTAGCTGGGAAGCAACAAAGCCCACGTGGAAGAAGCACACCGGCCTGTGTGATCATGAGGTGATGATGGAATTAGGTGTCACGCATCAAAAGACCCAGAACAAACAATCATATAGATGTGAATGGTGGAGGGCAGAGGGGGTGCAGTAGAGACCCAAAACCCATCTGTAGACAATTGGACATCCCCTTACAGAAGGGCCACAAGGCAAGGAAGGGAGGAGCCAGCCAGGGTGCAGTATAGTACTGACGGAACATACAACATTCCTCTAGCTCTTTAATGCTTCTTCTACCCACTCCCCCACCATTATCTAGACCAGAGCATGTATACTGGTACTGATAAGAGTTCTTGACACAGGGAATCCAAGACAGAAAATCCCCTCAGGAACAATAACGGGAGTAGTGACACCATGAGGGTATGAGCAAGGTGGAGGGAAAAGGGGAGAATCGATCACAATGATCTACATCTAACTGCCCACACCCCAGATGGACGAACAACAGAAAGTGGGTGAAGGGAGACAGCAGTTGGTGTAAGATATGAAAATAATAATAATTCATAAATTATCAAGGGTTTATGAGGGAAGGAGGGTGGGGGAGGGAGGAAGAAAATGAGGCGGTGATACCAAGGGCTCAAGTAGAAAGAAAATGCTTTGTCAGGGATGATGGCAACATATGTACAGATATGCTTGAAACAATGGATGGATGGATTGTTATAAGAGCTGTAAGAGCCCCCAATAAAATGATTTTTTAAAATGACAGATTCTGGAAGGTCAAGGAGGCTACAATGGGAAGGGGGCATGTAGTTGATGCATTGGCATTGTGAATATTACATTGATTGCATTGTTTGGGGGAATCTTAAGTGTTCAGTGCATTATGCTTCACAGTTTCCACATATGTGGCAAGTATTTTTATATAGATCAAAGATTATGTAAGTGGTCTTAACATGTAACAAAAAGAAAGGTTTTAATATATTGAAATTCTGTCATTAGATTCGTATTTGTGTGTGTGTCTTTAGAGATAAATACAGAAATAAAATACAAATTAGTATACAATTTTAATCTATTATTTTCCAAGTTCAATATCAATTAAAAAGCTTTTAATGTCATATAATTACATTTGGCAATAAGTAGATGTGTGTTTTCTCAGCTGGGCTGGGGAGTTGTACAGCTGGATAGGTTTTAAATGAAGAAAATTATTGCTGGAAGAGAAATGAATTCTGGGCCACTGGAAATTTTCTGTACCCTTAAATATTTGGAAAATTCATTTTTAAGTGACCCTGGCTACTGGATGGCCATTTAAGAGAGTCAGGAAGGAAGAAATACAAATGAATCATGGAGAATCCTGGTAGTAAACTCCGTGGGCATCCTTGGGAAATGACCTTGAGTGGGAAGAAAATTCTCAGAAAACAAAGAATGCACTAGAAATATGTCCAAGTTCCCAAGTCATGGTAACTCCATTTTCTAATGGAATCATCGTCTGTAGTTTTGGGGGACTGACTTATTTTCTCTTAGCACAATTTATTTGAGATTCATTCAGTTTGATCCCTGCCTCCGTAATTTGTTCTTTCTTTCTGTTTTAAAAAAAAATAGTATTCCAAGTATGGTTATACCATTGTTTAACTATTAACCTATTGATTAATATCTGGTAGTTTGTTTTTGGCTATTATAAATAAAGATGCTACAAATACCATATTTCTATGTAAATAATGCATACATTATACCAAAACCAGAAGCCAAACTCAG
>NW_022106189.1:37775275-37777524 GCF_000313985.2 Echinops telfairi
GGGGGGGGGAGGGAAAAAAAAAGAGGAAGAGGAAAACAGAAATATTCTTGTAGTCTTTAGTGATAAACACATTCATCTCAAACAAGCAAAGAAATGGCCCACACAGCTGTGGGTAAATCTAGTCCAGTTGATGTCTGCAGGTCAGATGTAAGCTGGAGACTTCTCCTGACTCCTGTAGTTGCAGGAAGCAGGAAGATGAAATGGGAAGACTACAGGCTGGTGGATGCAAAGCTGAATGAATCCAAGGTCGGCAATCTGCTGATGACTCCTATGAGGTATCAGGTGATGTAATAAGATGGTGAAGAACCAGTTGCAGGATCCAGAACCAGCAGTAGAAGTGAGCTAGCTTGCATGCATTGTCAATCCATATCAAGGGACAAGCATACTCTGAATGAAACCTCCCTGCATTGTATTAAGACTGTGACCAAGTTAAGGAGATGGCACTGTTATTATTTTTAGGTGTCGTCAGGGCAGTTCTGACCCATATAGACCCTATGCATAACAGAATGAAACACTACCTGTTCCTGTGCCATCCTCACAATTGTTGTGTTGTCTCAGCCCATCATTACAGCCGTTGTGTGAATCCATCTCATTGAGGGCCTTCCTCTTTTTGTTGCCCCTCTGCTTTACCAAGCATGTCCTTCTCCAGGGACTGGTCTCTACTGACAGTATGTCCAAACTATATAAGACAAAGGAGATGGTACTCCACCCTATTCTTTCCACAACTGCTTGGCTTCTTCAGAGAAGATCCTATCAGGGAGTGGACCACATCATGCTATATCATATCAAGGGAGTGTCCTGGTCCACCCAAGTTGACAGATAAGTTAACAATCACAGTTCTTAGAATAAAATTAAGTGTATTTGGGATCAGAATGCTCTTGAAGGAGAAGAGGTGTGCTTCTAGGGAGTACTTGTTAGAGATGGAGAAAGACTAAGTGTTAGCTCCATCAGTATGGCGTTATCTTTGCATCAATTAAAACTGGAATTTCAAGTGAACTCTTCCGGAGCAGGTACATGCTCTCCTTAAATGTCCCATAACCATCAGATGGAGGGGAAATGGGTTGATCCCTCCAAGACTTACTGTATCTGCAACAGTAAGTACCCACTTTTATACTAGAGGGAAAAGTGAATGAAGGGTTCACCCAGGGCTGAGTGTTAAACTAATTGATGACACGTAATCTCCGTAGAACCCATAAAGAACAATATCTTAGGCATTAGTGAGCTGAAATTGACTTAAAGTGTTCACATTGAATCAGAAAATCATATGTTCTACTCTGCTGAGAAGAACAGACTCAAGAGGAATGGTGTTGCATTCATTGTAAAAAGGGGCATTTCAAAATCGATCTGGACTCTCTGTGATAGGATTATACCTGTATAAATCCAAGGAAGTCCCGTCGATGCAACCACTACATAAATTTATGCACCAAGCCCTAAAGCTAGTGATGAACAAATAGAAAAATTCGATGAAAAACTTCAGTCTGAAATTGATCAAACATGCAGTCAAGATGCATTGATAATTATTGGCAACTGGAGTGCAAGAGTTGGAAGCAGAGAGGAAGGAACAGTCGATGGAAAATACGGCCTTGGTGGTAAAAAGAAGGCTAGCGATTGCATGATAGAAGTTGCAAAACCAATGACTTCTTCATTGCCAAATATGTTTTTTCAACAACACAAATGACAATTATATCAATCATTCTCCCTTCACCCTGAAGTTATTGATCAGTCCTTCCAATATGCCTTATTCCTTCTTTCTTAAGCACCACAGGTTGCTGCGTCGCCTTTGTTATCAACAACAGCAGCATTGGGGAGCAGCGGGTTCTTGTGATCTTTCTGGGACTCTTCACGCACCTGTGTTGGGCTGCAGCCTGAGCTTCACTCTTGGCTCCAGGGGCCCCAGCGGCGCGCCTACTGGGTTCTTTTTCTTGTTCTCTGTCACCTTTAGCACCTTGAAGGGTTCCATTTGTTCTTGGATTACTTGTTCAGTTGGTTTGGCCCCCCGGCGGCCGAGGCTTTCTTTTAGTTGTTGTTGGTTCGGCGGTGGTTTTTTCCGGGGTTTGCGGCGGTTCGCCCCCCTTGGGGGGCTTGTTTCGGTTTTTCCCCCAGGTTCCAATTGCCGTTTGCCCCGTTTGCTTTTTCAGATGCTTCACACTGAAATCAAATCGACTGCATTTGTGGGAAGAGATGATGAAGAAACTCAATATCCGCAGCTAAAAGCAGCCTAGGGGCCGAGTTCAGAAAAGACTATTAAT
>NW_022106189.1:37786177-37794627 GCF_000313985.2 Echinops telfairi
GTGTGTGCCCGTGAGAAGTCAGTCAGCGCTACCTACAAGAAGCCTTGCCTAAGGCGTGTCTGAATCACACTTACCTTGCTTCCTTGAAGTTGTTGATCCCTTAGGTGATATCTGTCCCTGTAGTTGAGAAGGATTTAAAATAGTGTTGGAAAAATAGCCTTGGAATTCTGCTTTCTGAAATCACCAATTAACCCTAATACCCTTAAATGCAGAAGAAGGTAAAAGTCCCAATACCGGGCAACTAGAAAATGTTGGTACATCTAGCAGTTCTACATGGTTCAATCTGTATTCCCAACCATACATGGAAGGTTTGCTACAATGTAAATAGTCAATACAAGTTTTTCATAATGATAGGTATCTGTGCTTGGTGATGTAGTGGGGTTTTTTAATACATTAATTGGGGGCTCTTACATCTCTTATCACAATCCATACATTCCTCCAGTGTGTCAAGCACATTTGCACATATGCCCCCATCATCATTTTCAAGCTTTCTCTTCCCCCTTGAGTCCTGATATCAGCTCCCCATTTCTTCCCTTCCTCCCTCCCTCCCTCATGAACGCTTGATATGCTATAGATTATTTTTTCCATATCTTACATTGTCCTCTGTCACCCCTCACCCACTTTTCCATAATTCGTCCCCCTGGGAGGGGATTCTAGATTGATCCTTGTGATGAATTCCCCCTTTCTCACCTCACCCTCCCCTAATCCTCCTGGTATCTTTACTCTCCTTGTTGGCCCTGAGGGGGTTTATCTATCCTGGATTCCCTGTGTTGTGGGCTCTTTTCTGTAGCAGTGTGCATGCTCTGGTCTAATCGGATTTGTAACGTAGAATCGGTGTAGTGGTTTTGAGGTGGGCTGCGATCTGCATGGTCAGCAGTTCAAAACCACCAGTAGCTCCACAAACTCTTTGAAGCACCTTCTACAACCAAAGGTCTTCATCTTATAATGAAGTGGAAGCAACTTTTAAAGAATATGTTAATAACCATGGACCTTTTGGTAAAGTCTCCTGTGTTTCCCCCCCCAAAATTTTCACTTAGGGAAGGTATCACACATAAATTTATAGAGGAGCTCCTTGTATGGGAATTGTATTCAGTGAAACCAAATTCCCTGCCATAGAGTCAGTTCTGACTCATAGCAACCCTATAGGACAGCGTCAAACTGCCCCTGTGGGTTTCTGAGACCTTAACTGGTGGTTTTGAACCGCTAACCTTGTGGTTAGCAGTCTACCTTGTGTTGGTGACCCTAATTCCTCGCTTCTCCGGTCCTTAGGCAAAGGATCTTACAGTTTTCCCCATAAAGGGGTAGAATATATTTCCTCATCTTTTGTCACCAGATTCAGCCATGTGATCAAGAGAATGGAAGTGACCACCCGGAAGTGACCATGGCTGTCCAAACCAAGGGAGGCAACGCAGATGTTTCTGCTTGGTCTCATGTTCCTCTGACACTCTCGTGAGAAAGGGTCCAAGTTAGCCCACTGATCCCTGATGCCCAGGCTAGATAAGAGACACTGGAGCAAAACAGCCCAGCCAGATTCCTCCGGCTGAGCCATGAAGAGATGAGCAAACCAGCCACAATCTACAGAACCTCCCAGCGGAGCTTAGCCTAAATGACATCCAGTCAACCCACGGAGGGACGAGCTGTAATAAATAATGTTTGTTTAGAATTACTATGTTTTGGAATAGAGCAACAGATGCATTAAGTGTGTGTCTGCTACCCACAGCTACCATAAACTATCTCTAAAATATGAGACTTAATGCCAATATGTTGAATAGCATCACGGCCAAACATTATAGGTAATATTTTATGTGGAGCTATGCTCTGCGGAGGAATGCTGATGTATTACTCTCGTTCTTGCACCGGAGGACTCCAAGAGATCAATCTATTAAAAAGAGCATTTCCAAATGATGCCCAATTCGGGTAAAATCCATTCTGTTCTATGGAGAGTTAGGTGGATTGGATGCTGGGCTGCTCATCACAAGGTCATTAGTTCAAACCCACCAGCTGCTCCCCGGGAGAAAGATGAGACTGTTTGTTTCCATAAAGATGTACAATCTTGGAAACCCTCTATTGGGGAGCTATGAGTTGGAATTGACTAGATGTCAGCGAGCTTTTTTCCCCCTCCATAATAATTTCTTTAGTGTAAAAATGTTTAAACTTATGTGGAGCATTTGAGGAATATTGTGTGGAATGTTATGCCGAGTAGTCACAGAGATGATTTCCATTAATCTGTCTAATTTCTTTATTAAACATTTATTGACTGCCCATTTTGTGGTAAGCAGTTTTCTAGATCTAGAGATATATTTTGAAGGGTAAAACCACTGCCTTGTATTTGAATATGGTCTCACTGGAGAGATCAAATATAACTTTTACATCAGAAATATGAAGATGCAATGCCATTTTAGAGTCGATTAAATAGGAATGTTTAGATGCCAAAGAGGGTATTTCCCAGGAGATCTTTGGCGTGGTAAAAGTAGTTTTCATGGAGATTGAAATGATTTCCCTTTTTAAAAACACAAAAGAAAATTTATTCCCTAGATTTCCATTTTAATTCTATTGGGGTTTTCGGCAAGAGTTTTTAAAACCACAGTACAAAGTAGTCACAAATGAAGGGAAAAAATGATCAGAATGATTTTCCCCCTTTTATTTGCTCTTTCTGCAGTTTGTTCATAAATACATCTTCTCTGGAAGCCAATCTATTTCCCACCAGTTTCAAGATCTAAACTAAAGCCCTGCTCACTGGAGTCTCAGAAATCATTTGCCAAGTAAATAGATCATTATTCAAGAGTTGACGGATTAAGTAAATTTTAGTATAATGTCATCCATGTGTTGGAATAAATATGCTATGTCCTCAAATGTGAAAAAAATTCCAACCCCACATATGCTGTAAGAAATAATGCCCAGACCCTGGCAGTGAAATTGATACTCTCTATTTAATATTTTTTGCTGGGTGGTACAACTGGATAACACGTTCAGCTGCCAACCCTAAGGTTGGCTGTTCAAGTCTACCCAGAGGCACCTCTACTTTAGAAAAATCAGCCATTGCAAACCCTATGGAGCACAGTTCTCCCCTGCCACACACAGGGTCACCATGAATCAGACTCAATTGGACAGCAATGGGTTTGGACCCCGTGGGACACAGAGTTAGCCCCCCACAAGGGAGCCTTATGATTTTTCTCTCCTGATCTGTCTTGGTAGCATAATAGTTACATGTTGGGCTGCTAACCACAAGGGCAGTAGTTCAAAACCACCCGCAGTTCCAATGGAGAAAGATGAGGCTTTCTACTCCCATAAAGAGTTACAGTCTTGGAAAGCCACATGGGGCAGTTCTACCCTGTCCTATGGCCATTAAGGGTCAATATAAACTAGAACCCCCTCAATAGCAGTGAGGATGGTTTTCGTTTTTTGAGACAAGCCTGGACTTGGACCCTGACTTCTGCCTCCATTCCTGGATTTCCTCCTGCCTAGCAGTAGATGGTTTTCAGTTCTATCTCCAGAACTTCGGATGGGCATTTTCTAATGGGCCACCTTTATCGGCCCTTCCTACAAACCATTCACAGCACATCTCTTTTGCGTGGGCCTGCGGAAATGTAAATAGTCCCGCTTTCTAAGGCGGGAAGGAGGACGCATAGACCTTGTGCAGCTAACCTCACCATCTGTGCGGAGAACCGCACACCTTACGCCCGCCCTCCGTGAGGGGAGCGAGAGAGCTTTGACCTGGAGAAGCAGTCAGAGCCCTCTGAGCCATAATCCAGCAAAGGAGACCCAACCCGAATGCACATTTCCAGTGCATCTCGCATTGGTTCACTTGCAATGGGTAGGCTCTGGACCAGAGAGTCCTATGCATATAGGACATAATTTTCCAGGATGTAACATGCTGCAAATAGCAGTCTGGTCTTTTCTCTAAACGCCTCTCATCTCCAATTCTCTCCCTGTTCTTTTGCATCAGGGGAAGCACACAACAGTGTGCCATGCTGACTCATGTGGACACGATCCCATTCTCCTTTCTTTGTTCCTGGGCTGCCAGAGGTGTGCGTGGCAGGGCGGAAGCTGGGGGAGCTCTCTAGAGACCTTTAAAGGCAAACGGTGAAGCTCCTCAGCGTCGCCGCATCCATGTGAAATAGTGAATCGATTTTGCCTGCTAGTAGAGGCACAAAATACAGTCATCGCCTGATGGCCTTTTCCCACATCATGATGGATTTGGAATGGGTATTTGACTTCTTTCTCAGCGGTTTGAAACCATCAGTCTCCCCTCAGGAGACAGATGAGGCTTTGGACTCCCATCAAGAGTGACCGTCTTGGAAACGATCAGGACCTTGTCTTACAGGTTTGCTGTGAGTTGGAATCGACTTGATGGGAGGGAGTTGTTGCTATTGTTGTGGTTGCCATGAGAGCCTCAGAGTCCTGTGGCCACCTGTGTGTGTTACAGAATAGAACTTCTCCAACAATGTCCTTGGTTGTACCCTTAACAGAAGCAGAGAATTAGCCCCTTTCCTCCCCAGAGCCACTGGCGGGTTCAAACTACCAACTTTTTAGGTTTATAGTCATGCACAAACCATTTGTACCACCCAGAGACTTTAGGAGGGACCCCCCCCCAACACTGCACCATCTAGCTGATTCTGACTTAGGCAACCCTATGGGGCAGGGTGGACTTGTCGCTGTGAGCTTTTGAGATACAGTCTGTAAATCCTTACAGGAGGTCGATAGCCTCATCTTTCTCCCATGGAGTGGCTAGTGGCTTTGAACCATGGCCTTGGGGTTGCCAGTGCAACACCGAACCCCCAGCACAACCAGGGTTCCTCTACTAGGGCCACAGTCACATCCCAAACAGAGCTAAGAAAACAAAAACACCCACTGCTTCGTCAACACAAGCCACCAGAGGAGGAGATTTTCCTCACCTCGATGAGTTAATGAAATACTTCATAGTATCCCTCTACCTCCCCCTCCCACGCCCGCCACCCCAAGTGAAGGAACAATTCATGGATGAGTCTCTTTGGTTGGGGGCACAAATGACTAACAGCTTGAAATCCAGAAACCTGTCTTTGCTGAGGCCTGTCAGAGGCATTTTACCTGGTTGGTGGCCAGAACCTCTATTACATTTTGTCACAGATCATCAAACAGGCCTGAGTGCCCCATAGCCCCATCATACCGGGATGGGGCTGCATTGATAAAAATAGCACCTGACAATTCCTGCCTTTGGTGGTTTCCTCGTTGAAATAGATCCTCATTCTTAAACATTTTGGGCAAATGGGCGGACAGTTAAAGAAGATATACAATGGCCAGCAGAATTCAAAGATACGTTTTCTGACACATACACACACCGTCCCCCCCATCCTTTCCCTACCACGGGATTGCCATCACTCTTCTTTTCATTTGATCACCTCCCATGCAAAACTATGGAGGTCAAGCAAATAGTCACAGGTAGAAGGATTGCCATCAGTCACAATGCTGATGTGATTGTCCTGATGTCCCTTGCCCGGATTCTTAAGGGCCCGAGACTAGTTTTATCTTTGTTTTGCAAGGGTCTGAATGGGCACAAATGGAATAGGCGTGACTACTGACTTCAAGGTTGGTGGTTCTAACCCACCCAGTTGTGCCAGGGCTTCCAATCTGCTTCTGTAAGGAGAACAGCCAAGAAAACTCCTCGGAATAGAATTTCACTGCACAACACCCGGGTTTGCCACGACTCAGACTGGACTTGACGGCAACGCAATTAAAAGGAGATGCACATCTAAAAGGGGCAGCCAAAGGCCCAGTAACTGGATTTTTTTTAGCAAAAGGTCTTTAGTAGCTTTTTAAGAGTTTGCAGAAGTAAGTCTAATAGTTTCAATATAAACAGTGCATCTCTTTCGAATATTATACTACTTGCAATTCACCATGAAACACACACGTATTAAGAGAGAGAACCCATACTTCACTATATATGCCGATAGAGGGAAAATAATTCTAAAATACTTTAAATATGTCACAACCTGTCTTCTTATGAAATTTCCTTTATTTTCCCACCATCTGTTTTTCATTATTTCTAAACATTTGCTAATGGCTTGGCTCACAAATCTTGATGGGAAGAAGCAGAAAGAGTCCCTTAATTCAATGTAGGGCTTCTCTGAATAAGGCCCTTTGTTACATTCCATTGTGTCATTCTTGCAGATTTTCCTAGTAGACTTGTCTTTGAAGTCCACGGATAAAAACAGGCACCAAGCAGGTTGCTAGGCTGCTGGCTGCTCCGGAGAGGTTCATTTGTGTGGTTATAGCCAAACCCACCCATTCCTAAGGCTGTTGCCATGCCACAAACCCCAGACCTGGAAAACATATATTACACCAAAGCTATGTTGTAAGTTTTGACATTCTCTTGCCCTGAGAATTAAATAATAAGTTAAAGTTATTATTACAATGATAAGATTATATCGCTTTGGAAATCGTTCAATCCCCAATGGAAACAACACAATGGGAATTTAGCAATTATACTTTTCTTGAAGTCAAATGTTCATTAATGAGAACAAAGTGAGGGGAGAGCTATCCAGATGAACAAAGGAAATAAGATTATACAGAAGCTCTTAAGAGAAGGTTACCTTTAAGCCCAAACTTGGCTGGCTGAAATTTCCTAACACACCTTCAGTGATCGTTAGGTTTGTGTCAAGTTGGATGGGCCAGGTTTCTCAGTGCTTTGGCTGTGTATCCCCCCATGACCTGGCCTAACAGAATGTTAACTACAGCCAATCAGTTGTAAGAAGTTTAGGGTGGGATGCAACATTCTGACTCAGACCTCAGCCCTGATGCAACTAATTGAAAGGAATTTTCCTTGGGGGTGTGGCCTGCTTCCAATATATATGGGCACTATAGACATGCTTGCTTGCTTTTTACCTGTGGTGGCTCATCAACCTTGGATTCTTTAGACTGCCACATTACCTTCTGATCTGGGGAGTTGCCAGTGGCCTGCCATCTACCCTGCAAACCCTGACCTGCTGGCCTTAGATTCCTTACCTCTTTGCTATCTTGTTCATCTAAGGTTCATCAGCCCCCGAAGCTCCTCAGCCTTCAGCCTGACATCTGATCCACTGACCTGGACTTGCACCTGTCCAATTCTACATCTGTGTGAGCCATTGTCTTGATAAAAAGAATGTCTCGCTCTCTATAAAAATGCTAGTGCCACTGGTTTTGCTTTGTAGTGAACCTAGTCTCAGGTACCTCCCGATGTGGACTTACTCTCTAACAACAGTAACAGCTGCCCATTTCCCAAAGCATGACGGGTTGACTGGATAAGAGAGAAGGCCACTTCTCAATAAGGAGCCCCTTGTTTTGAGGCATGGGAGGAGAGGCAGATTACCAACGACAGGGAGCTGTCGAGCGGCAGAGAAATCTAGGCCCAGACTCCAGGCACTGGTGTGTCCAACAGTTCAAAGGAACAAAAGGAAGTTTTAGTAGCCAAATAAAATGTATTTTATAAAAATTCATTTTTTGAGGATAAAAGGAATCAATGTCCCTTCAGGAGTTTATATTAGGCATGGTGGATCAATAAGACTATCATTTGGTTATAGGAAGGCGAAGCTCAATAGAACAATCATTTGGTTCCAGGCATGCTGGCATTCATAAGACGATCATTTGGATACAGACATGCTGGGTAGTGTCATCATATAAAACCAGGCTTTGGTTATGAGCAATGGAACAATGAGGGAGATGTCTGAAGCCGACAGAGAGGAGTCCACATTGCCCAGAGGCCTTGGACCAAAAGCCAGAGCAGTTGACGTTAGCAGGCACATACGATAGTTGTATCGTTTTCATCAGGATTGTTTTCTTTGTAGGAGAAGGGTATTTGTGGACGTTAAAGAAGCTAGGATGAAATATAGGGAGGGTTTTTGTCTGCTGAACTTTTTTCCATTGGGGTCACTTTCTCTTTTATAGATGATTCTTGTGGAGCTGAATAGCAGGTGGCCTGGCCTGCGAGCACCTGATCTAGCTGGCATGATCCAGGCGGGGACTCACTCTTCATCCCAGTTGGATGAGGTCAGCCCACATTATGAAGGGTTTTCCATCATTCTTAAAGTCAGTTCATTCAAATGCTAACCACTAGCGTGTATATGTCGGAGCCCTGGTAACTTAGGGCTTATGAGCTAGGCTGCTAACTGCAAGGTCAGCAGGTCAAAACCACCAGCTACTCCGAGGAAGAAAGACAGGGCTTTTTCTTTTGTAAAGGGACACAGGGGACAAGTCTACGCTGTGTTTCTTAGAGGGTTACTATGAGTTGACATTAACTTGATGGGGGTGAGCGAGTGACCGTGTATGTATGTGTACAGTGAACCCTCGTTTATTGCGGTTCGTCGGTTCTAGACCCTACCGTGATAAATGAAATTCTGCGAAGTAGGATTCCTTATTTGTAAATCAAATATTTTCGTAGTTAGAGCATAGAGGACATGAAAAAACACCCTTTAGTCACCATTACACTCGTATTACCC
>NW_022106189.1:37795259-37811173 GCF_000313985.2 Echinops telfairi
AATTCTGACTCATAATGACCCTACAGGACAGGGTTTCTGTAGTTGTAAAACTTGACAGAGCAGAAGGATTCTTTCTCCCAGGGAGTAGCTAATGAGTTTGAACCTCCAACCTTTTGGTTAGCAGCCTAACACTTCCCCAGTTCCATCACCAGGGCTCTTTGTGTATATGTAGACTGTTAAGAAGCCGTGGTGGTGAAGTTGGTTCTGAGTCAGGCTGCTAACTGTGAGTTTAGCAGTTCAAAAATCACCAGCTATTCTGCTGGAGAAAGATGAGGCTTTCTACTCCTGTAAAGAGGTACCTTCTCAGAAACCCACAGGGACAGTTCTACCCTGTCCTTTAGGGTCACAATGAGTCAGAAGGGACTCTATGGCAGTGAGGGAGTGAGCATATAGATCTAGCCTAGTGTATGGCTAGTCAACTGGGGACTATCACCCAGCCAAACTGGCACATACTATTAACGATTACTATCTACTCCTTGCTGACTTGCTGTCCACACACATCTCCCTGTGGGTAGTTTGCATTGAGTTGGTTCTGAATCCTGGAAACTCCATGCATACAGAGGAGCATTGTTCCACAAGGCTCCAAGACCAGGAGGACTTCAGAAACAGACCGCCAGGCCTGCCTTCTGAGGTGCCTCTGAGTGGCTTTGCACTGCCAGCCGACTTACCATGCCTGGCAACTGCACGGTTTTACAAGAGCAGACTGCTTCCGCCTTCCTCCATGGACTGGCTGGTGGGTTTGAAAGGCTGACTTTGTTAGTAGCCCAATGTCTAACCCATAGCCACCAGGGCTCTTCTTTAATCTTCGAGTGAAGAAAATAACAAAGGCATACTTCTGCTGATCGGAAACACCTCTCCTGCAGGTAACTAAGAACGCATTCATTCTTCCTCCACACTTATTGCCATCCAGTGGAGTTGGACTCAAAGGGATACTGTAAGGTGGGGTAGGGCTGCCCCTTGGCGTTCCCAAGGCTGTAAGTCTTTACCAGAGCCTCACCTTGCCCCCGTGGAGTGGTTCATGGGTTTGAGTCATTGACCTTCCAGTAAGGGGCTTTACGTGAAAGCCACTATGCCACCGCATCTCTCTTAATATTTCCATACTATTTCACACTTGTAGAAGCTGCCTGTTTTCCTTGGGCTGTGAAAATTCCTCCATCTTCAAAGATCAGCAGCAATACGTTAGTATCTTTCAGCCTCATATTACCTCCCACAACTCTGGCTTTCTGATGCACCTATAGAGTCAGCAAGTGGAATAAAGGTTTTAGTGGGAGGGGGCCACAGAGGTGGGGGCGGGTTGAAGGGGTGCCGATGTCAAAGCATCCATATAAGGAAAGAATGTTTGGAAACTGATTGTGGTAGCAAAGGTTCAGTTCTGCTGGACACGATTGAACGGTGGAAGGATTTAATATATGCATTCATCACAATCGATAAAAAATCATTGTGATTACATTGCCTTCTTATAAGAATCATTATGAGTACATTGAGCCTACCTCAATAGTCCATTTCAAGACACATGCTTAACTATATGCTCATTACCTCTTTGCGTGAGATATAACATTTGGTTTAGGCATGCTGGGACCAACAGCACAGTCATCTAACATAGAACATCATGGCGAGTTCCAGGGCTTGGCATCTTCCAGGGGCATTCTGCAAGCAACACACTGATCTCCAGTGGTTTGAGTTGGGATTATGTCCCTGTTGTCCAGGAGAATTCTGATTAAGACACAACGATTCTGCCTTTAAGTTCCCCAAGAAGTCACGTGCCCAGTTCATAACATGCTTGCTCATGGATTTTATGTGTATTGTAATTACTAAGAAGTGGAGATATTTAGAAGACATGGCATTAGAGGGCCAATTATTTGTATCTTAATCCTCACTAGTACAAGGTCTAAGTTCTATTTCTTTATAATGTACAGATAATAATTCCTAATTTGCCTGATTCACAAGGCTATCAGGAAAATCAAATGAGATACAAAGAGTACCTCCATGCCCCGGGCCCATAGGTGGCACTCTAGTCTGGGAGCCCCCATAGGGATCTCAGGAAGAGTCATTCATTCTCTAATGTTCATGATGGATTTTGAACCAGGAGCTTGCTAGAATTGCTTGCCCATGTTATCTCCTGCCAATTACAAAGATATGCAAGTGCTTTCAGGTTGAGTTGGGTAGAGAATAGGATATTTTCTCTGTGGGGGAAAGAAAGGAGAAGCAATAAAAAAAACCCAGAGCAAAAGACAATTTTGATAGAAACAAGAGGATGTGAACAGGACACAGGTGAGATGGCATACTCCTCAGTAGAGATCAACGCTGTGGAATAGCAAGGGAGTGCTCCTGGAGACAGGACTGTGCTGTAGCGTCTCATGATCCCCCACAACACAGCCTTCAACTGCATGGGCTGAAGAACACAATCAGCAAAATAACAGGAGCCAGGTCGACAATTACACTGCAGAAGTTTGCGTGGAGTCCACTGGCTTCGTAGATACACCCAAGGGAGGTGTGTCCCAAAGACGGAACACTTCTTGGTAAGAGTGCTTCCAGGTTGAGGAGGGTAGAGAACAGGACACAGTATGGGTGTATAAATGTACACGTACACGTCTATATGAGGGTGAGCAAAAAGTGATTGCTACAAAATCTTATCAAACAAAAATATCAAAATGTGAAATTGGTTTCTTGACATGTTGATCTAACCCTCTACACTTCTGAGGTTGGTGTCTCAAACCTCTCCAATCCCTCCTGAAGAATTCTGTGCTCTGCAGTTTATACCACACCCAAACACAAGTTTTGTGTCCATTTTCAATGTCCTCTGAGTTTGAGGAATAAAAATAAGTTTGAAGGGGGCAAGATCAGAACTGTCAGGTAGACGGGGTAAGGTTTTCGATGACACCCTCTTAGTGAAGAGTGAACGGAGGTGTTGTCCTGATGATGGCCTCAAATGGAATCCGGTTCATACAGATTCTGGGCGCACACCAAGCCAACGCTGCCCAGTCCTGCGGCATCCTCCCAACAGCTGCGATGTTCACACCTGTGGCTGTGGCCACCGTGCCACTCTATCTTGTCGACACTCTTCCTCGTGTTCGCTACCCGTTTCCTTTACCAAGCATGATACCCATTTCCAGAGACTGGTCTCTCATGACGGCACGCCCGAAGTCCATGAGGAGGGAGAAAGTATGTGGGATCAAGCTCAATGCCATCTCCAGCTCACCGCCATCCGGGACCCTGTAAGACAGGGCAGAACTGCCCCTGTGGGTTTCTGAGATGGTGACTTGTTACAGGAGTAGAAAGCCGTGTTCTGAGGAGCTGCTCATGGTTTTGAACTGCTGACCTTGCGGTTAGCAGCCCAATGTGTAACCACATCGCTTGCTTTCTTGACTGCTGCTTCTGTGAGCATGGATGGTGACTCGTGCAAAATAAAAGTTTTGGTCAATGATCTAAGTATCTATGTGCTGATCCTACTACAAACTAGGAACTTTTTAGTTGAAAACAAAACTTAGAAATTGGATGTACCTATAGACCAAATGGCCACTAAAGAGGAGGTAATGTTCTTTCCGATAAAACTCAGAATTAAAAAATTATACCTTAAAAGATGACCATCATTTATATTCAGTTAAGCTTTATAAATAGTTAATTGATAAAGGAATATTTAATGATACCAATAAAGTGGGTTTTGACATTGACAGCTAGTCTACCTTTATTACTCCTCTCCACCCCCCAGTTGATCCGAGGAGCCCGGATACTGTAATAGGTACTTGTTGAGCTGCTAACCACAAGGTCAGTAGTTCAAAATCACCAGCTGCTCCTTGGGAGAAAGACAAGGCTTTTTACTTCCTTAAGAATTTATAGTCTCTGAAACCCACAGGGGCACTTCTCAGGGTCACTATGAATTGTAATTAACTTGATGGCAGTGATTTTTTTTTTTTTTTTAGTTGATCAGAATATGGACAATCTCATTTATAAAGTATAACTTTCTAGACATTGCACAAAAGATTTCTGACATTTTATCACAATCAACTACAGGTCTAAGCTTCATAATCCATTAATCTATACGCAGAAATAGCTGGTTAATTGTTACACTCATTATCACCTTAAAATAATCAGTCAGAAAAAAAGGCTTTAATATTTAAAATGTTTTTTCACTCAGCTTTTGATTTTGTGGACAAGAATGAGTTAAGAGCTAAATAGCAATAGCACACTATCGAAATGGATTCTTATATGGAATCAAAACAAGAGGCGCTAAGAATAGTCTATTAATTGTTAAAGTACTAAGTCTAAGTGGATGAAAATAATATATTTCAAACTAGCATATTAATGATTTTTTCCCTCACCTCTGAATACATTGCATTATTACAGATTCAATTTCTTCCTCTCTCTCCAAGTAAGCAGTACAGAAAGATAAGGAATCCTCTTCAGTCCATGCCAAGTGTTTCGGTCTGTTTTAGGGGAGCTCTTTATAGGGGAAGAATTGCCACCTTAGACTAAGAAAGCTCAAAATTGTAATGTAGCTATTAGGCGCCGTTGTGTAGGTTCTGACTCACAGTGACCCTGTGCACAACAGAACAAAATTCTGCCCGGTCCTGTGCCATCTGCATCCTCACCATTGTTCTTATGCTTGAGCCCATTGCTGCAGCCACTGTGCCCATCCAGCTATCACATCAAGGAACTTCCTCTTCTTCCCTGCCCTTCGACATGACCAAGCATGATGACCTTCTCTGGGGACTGGTCTCTCCTGCTACCATGTCCAAGGTACACGAGACAAAGTCTTGCTATCCTAGCCTCTGGCGAGCATTCTGGCTGTACTTCTCCCGAGACAGCTCTGTTTGTTCTCCTGGCTGTGCATGGCACTTCCACCGTTCTTCACCAACACCACCGTTCCAGGGAATCAATTTTTGTTAGGTGTTCTTTATTCGATGTCCAACTTTCACATACATATAGAGCAAATGAAAATACCATGGCTTGGGTCAGGTGTACCTTAATCCTTAAAGTAACATCCTTGCTTTTTTTAACACTGTAAAGTGATCTTATGCAACAGATTTACCGGATGCCATGTCATTGTCATGTACTGTGTATATAATGTAATATTTAATAAAAGGTACACAATATCTATATGATACTGAGTTATAAGAAAATATATTTTTGACAATTTCACATTGTAGTGTTGAAAATTAAATAGTCTGCAAAGGTAAAAACCCTGAGAATTTCTATGTTTTGAAAGAGAACATTGGCCATGCCCCCTTTGAAAAAAATCTTCATTTCACTCTATGTAAATTAATTGTTCAACAAAAAGGTAGATCTAATATGCTTTGATAGCAAAAAGTATGAAAAGAAATACATAGATGGATATATTTTCCTGTTGATGCCCACAGGACCCTGAGATCATAAGGGTTTCCCTGTTATTGGAGCCTAGGACATGTGAAAATCTCTCAGCTTGAAGAATAAAAAGGAATTTAGGATTCCAAGCAAAAATATGGAAGAGGAAGGGGAAAAATATTAACTAGATCAGAGGGAGAGCTTTTCATCCAGGCTCAATAATGTAAACAATTGCTCTTAACACTGAACAATGGATTTTCCTCTCCTTCATTTAACTAGATATCTAGGAACAGATCATATGCAGTAAGAGAAAGGACGGTGAGGTTAAAAACGAATGTATTATGTAGAAATATGAATTTATTATGTAGAAAGAATAGTATGGTTACATCATAGCCCCATGTCGGCCATATAACTGTGAGATGACTATTTAACACATCAACTGAGCAGGTACTTGTCAGCAGAGGGGAAAGCAATTCCTGGTGCTGTTCTTTTTGTCAAACAAATAAATGAACAAAAATCCTCACTGCCATTGAGTCCAATCTGGCTTAGAGTGATCCTATAGGACAGGGCGACTTGTCCTTGTGGGTTTTCAAGGCTATAATTCTGCATGGGAATAGAAAGTCTCATCTTTCTTTTGGGGCAACTGGTGGTTTTGAACTGCTGACCTTGTGGTGAACAGCCCACTATGCTACCAGGGCTTCTGGGGACAATTATTTTGAAATATATGCCAATACTTAATGGCAGGCTTTGGAAATATTGCAAATAAAAATAACCAAAAGCGTCATGTTAGGTATGAGGACACCCACTTCAGAATATGTCGATGCAATTCAAATAGTCCTTTATAAATCAGAGACATGAAGGAAAGCATTAAAATACAAGGATATTGGAGACGGAGACCATGGGTTCATTGAGCACTTCTAGCATTCTAGTTTCCCATCTAAGTTACAGACATGAAGTCCCTGTAAACAGTCAAAGGGCAAGACTCCTGGTCACAGCATGGTTACTAGCTACATGAACAACGGTGATGTAAAATCAATTCACCCTTGACGCATTTCTCAATGTGACTTACGTTCAATTCCATTAGGACTCCATAAAGTAAGTGTCATGAATCGAATTGTGTCTCCCCCAAATATGTGTCGACTAGGGTTGCTGCTGATAGGAGCCATTGAGTCCGTTCTGAGGCAACACTAGGAAGGACCTGCTTTTCGGTCTGAGACAGTTGTTCTCCACCTTGTGGTCTGATGTCAGTGTCCCAGCTGCTGGAAATCCCAGGACCCCTAGGGTGTTAATGAGACCGAATTCCTGGCAGTTACCTTAACAAGGCAGGATGCAATCTACATGTGTAGGTTGCGTTTTAAGGCAATCTCTTTTGAGATACAAAAGAGATTAGACAAGGCATCCGAGACAGAGGGAGAGGGACTTCCCAGAAAAACTAGAAAGCTGAGTGCGTCCTCTAGGCCCCGACGGATCACCGGATCACCGTTGCTGAACACAGAGAGAATGCCTCCCCTCCAGTCCCAACTCTGAATCAGGACGTCTGGCCTCCCCGCCTATGAAAGAATCCATTTCTGTGTGGTAAAGCCCTCTACCTGCGGTGCTCTGTTATAGCAGCCCCAGATAATTGAGAAAATAACAGTATGTTTCAACTTTTCAATTTTTGTCAGGAATTAAGATCTTTATGCTTTCACCAACTCACAACTTTAAGGCAATCGACATTTCTTACTTTTAGATCTGAGCGTTGATTTTTGGCGAGGGAGAGAAGAAGATAATTTAAATGCTTAAATGATTTCTTAGCAAGCGCTAGCCTTTTCACGTACTCTGGTGTCCTCTATTTTGGCATGATCTCAATTCCATTTATTTACATCAAAACACAATCAAGAAATCAGTTTACATGGGAATCTTGGGCATGCAATTAAGGAGGAATTGATAGGTTATACGTCTGGTAAATCTGCTGCACAAGACCCCTTTCGAGTGCTGAAGAGCAGAGAGGTTAGTTTGAGAACTAGGGCACACCTGACATACACCGTGATATGTTCAATCAGCTCATCTGCATGTGAAGGTTGGATTTAGAATAAGGGAGCCTGAAGACAAATCAGCGTGTTTGAATTGTGAGGCTGGCAAAGAATGTTGAACGTACCATGGACTGCCAACAGAACAAATAGATCTGTCTTGGAAGAAGTGCAACCAGAATTCTTGGGGGCAGAGATGGTGAGACTTTGTCTTACATACTTTGGACATGTTGTCAGGAGAGACCAGTCCCTGGGGAAGGACATCATACTTGACAAAGTAGAGGGGTTCCTTGACAAAAAGAGGAAGTTCCGTGACAAGATGGATTGACACAGTGGCTGCCACAATGGACTCAAGCCTGGGAACAATTGTGAGGATGGTGCAGGACCAGCTAGTGTTTCATGCTGTGGTGCATCGGGTCACTGTGGGTTGGAACCAACAAAAGGGCTCCTAAGAACAACAGCAACTAGATGATATATTGGGCAGAATAGACATTTCCATGGAACATTTACTCATGGGTTTTAATGAGAATGATAGGTCGCTAGATTAGGGACAAAGGGGGCTTGTCTCCGCCAAATGGTTACACGAGATGAAAATTAGCTGTCCATACCACAGTCGAGGGGTTGGAAAGAAACCAGGCACACGAATTAAGACACCTATAGGAAAATCCAGAACTGAGCATGCTCAGACACAAGTTACCTAGCCCACACAAATGCTAGGCACCAGCAATGTTACATCACATAAGTCTGCCTAAACTCAGCCAGTAATGCTGGCCAATACCCTCAACCATACCTCCCCAGTCAGTGGGGATAAAGCCACCCTTGGGCAGACCCTGGGCCCATTTTCTCTCTCCTCTTGTTTGGGTGCTCTGTAAACTGAGGGTGGGAATCTCTCTTGCGTGTGTGGTATTTGAGTGCCTCTGGGCCCTCTTGGGACCCATATGCTCTTGGCCTCTGGGGATTTTCTGCTTTTGGTTCCACACGTGTGGTTTTCATTTCACGTGGCTTTTCCCGCTCTCCTGAAGTGGCCATCTTCAGGGCAAGCTCTGGTGTGGTCCTTGCACAGCCTTGTACACTTTCTAGAAGTAGTGTGTTCTTTTTGAGACTGTAATACCTGCAACTTTCCTTTCCCTCTAAATGTTACTCGGATTGACAAAAGTACTTCTGCTGAGTGAATTCTTTCATTGTTGCAAAGCAAGAAACGAGGTAAACCACCCCACAAACCTGACGAGCATTTGTTAAGCAGCTAAGTAGTTTGAATCTGATTGACTCACATATTCTGAAGTGTGCGTCCTGGTACACAACATGGTACAATTTGTTTTGAAACATTTCCAAGGCCTTCTTTTAAGTCCTGGTTTATGTTCCAAAACAAGGTTACGAGGGTCTACCCACCCCACCCACCGCACCCCACAAAAAACGAAACCAAACCAAACAGTATGCATTTTTCCCATGAGGCATCATCGAGCAACTCTATCTGAATTAGTGCACTCCGTGGCATCACCTGGGAAGGTTCTCTCTGGTCACAGTGAATTTTTTCATGAAAGTAGTTTTGCTTGAACCTCATTTTTTGTGATGGCCAATTTAAGAGAACAGTGTTCAGCTGTGAAATTTTGTTTCCGGCTGGGAAAAAACTGCAGAAACGGTTGTGATGTTGGACACAGCTTCTAAGGATAGCGCTACAGGAAAAACAAAAGTGTAGGTGTGGTTTTCTCATTTCTAAAAAGGTGAAATATTGATTGACGACAAACCTCATTCTGGATGTCTGTTAATTTCCTGAATAGACAAAAATATCGACACAATTTGTGCACTTGTGTTCAAAGACTGATGTCGGACCATTGAGAGGAGGAAGTTATTTGGACTATCTTGGAGCTCAGTTCAGCGAATTTTCATGGAAGCCTTGGGAATGAGAAAGGTCGCTGCAAAATTTGTGCCTCTGATTCTGACTGACCAGCACAAATGAGCATCAACTCAAAACATGCCATGCTTTGAAAGTACAGCTCCAAAACGAACCAGACCTTTCCCCCAAGGTCATTACTGGTGATGAGACACGGTACTATTCTTATGACCCTGAAAGCAAACATCAGTCAAGTCAGTGGAAGACGTCATGTCCCCTCACTGGCAAAAAGCTCATCGTCCAGTGAAATCAAAGATCAAGATGAAACTCATTTGTTTTTCAGATATGATAGTGCATCTGGTGTTCATTCCACCAGGTCAGTTTGTTAATCAAGCTGTCTATTTATAGATTCTGAAAAGACTGCTGTGAACAGTGTGTGACAAAAAAGGCCTGATATGTGGCAGTTGCGGTACTGATTTTGCCACCACAACAACGCACCTATTCATGCATCCATCTTGGTGTGCCCGTTTTGGGCAAAAGCCAGTTTGCCTCTCTTGCCCCAAGCTCCTTACTCACCTACCATCACTCTGTGTGACTTCTTTTTCTTTCTGTCAACAAAGAGGGACATGAATGGACAGTGATTTGATGACGTAGAAGAGGTGAAGAAAAAAATGAGGGAGGTATTGTCAGCCATCCAGACAGATGAGTTTGAAAATGCTTGCAAGAATGACATCTCAGACTTGACAAATGTATTAAGTGTAACGGAGAGAACTTTGAAGGTGATAAGATTGTTTTGTAAAAAAAAAAGATTTAAATACATAGCTTTTGAGAGGGGACTCCATTTTTTTAGGGGGTGGGCCTCGTAAGTAACTTCCAGATGTCAGATTGTAATAGGGCTACAAAAGCCACCGATTCAGAATTCAGTTCTCCCCTTCATGTTGCAACAGCCGTCCATTCTTTGGAAGCCCTTCCATTGGCTCCAACGTGGCAAGCCAGGGGTTTTGCGATCTGAACTTGGCCCATGACTCATTCTCGCTCCCTACCATTTGCTGTTTAAGATCTTAGCTTCCACAGCACCCATTTTGTAAACCGCCCCCCACCATTCTACTTTCAAGTGAATCAGACAGGAGCTCACCTCTCTGCCTTTGCATGTCAGAGTTCCCTTACCTATAACTCTCTGGAAACAATATAAAACTGGCTAATTGCACATCCTTTAAAATTCAGCCGACATTTCCCTTTCTCTACATAGTCTTTCTGCTCTCCTTTCGTCTTCTGACCGTAAACCAAGCCATCAGCCAACCACCCAGTTGTTATCAAGTTAGCCCTGACTCAGTCCAGCCTCGTGTGGTCGGAGCAGAACTGTTCTCGAGGAGGTTTTCAATGGCTGAATATTTTGGAAATAGAACCAGCCTATTCTTTCAACATTCCTCTGGGTAGACTTGAACTGCTAACCTGTTAGCTAGTAGCCACCCTTCTACACTTCTTTGCCACACAGCAACTCCTCTAATCCTAGACTATGTTATTATTGAATACACCATTGGGGACATTTGGCAATATCTGGGAACCTTTTGGCTGTCACAACTGGCAGGAATGCCACTGGCATCTAATGAGTTGTTGCTATTCAAGTTGGGTGCTGTTACGTAGATTTTTGGCTCATAGGACCAAGGGGAGCTGCCTTAGGGGGTTCCTGTGATAGAGGAGCACATAGCCCGATCTCTCTCCCATGGAGCGGCTGGGGGTTTCAAACCACCAACCTTTCAGTTGGCAGTTGAGTACTTAACCACTACACCACCAGGGCTACATACCTAGTGGGCAGAGGACAGGAATGCCTCCAAACATCTCATAATGTACAAACCAACCTTTCATGGCAACACATTATCCCCTCTCACATATGAGTGGTACTGAGGTTGGCAAACGTGTTGATGTGTCTTCCTCAATCATTGGATTACAAGCATCTTATGTCCAGGAGGTCTATCTGACTTGTCTTTCTGTCTTAATCATCTAATACAGAGCTTCGGACAAGCTTACTTGATATATTCTGAATGAATGCAAAAAGGATGTCGTGCGCATGACAAGATGAATAATCAGGAAGTGTTTTTTTTTCCAGCAGTGAAGACATGAACTGATTAGGTCAAAGGCAGAAGTTAGATCCATTTGGGAATACAAGTTTTGAGTAGGGTGGAAGATAGTGGAGGGAACTGAAATAGAGGGCAGAGAAATTAACCAGAGGTTAGTTGAGGATTAAGGTTCTGATAATAGAAAAAGGAAAATTGAGGGAAAATGTCAGAGAGTCATATGTACAGTTATGTCTGTTAAACACTTTAAATTATTCCATCTGTGGAATAAAGCATTTGACCAATGTTTCTTATTACATTCACTTGAGGTTACTGACATCATATAGTTTCAATAAGCAGGACTATGAATTTTTTCTTTTACTAAAATTATGATTGTAATTTATATAAATAGTAATCCTAAATTGAGTATTAAGATGTGCTGTCTCAGGCTTTTGCCCTTTTTATTCCAAGTCTAAAATTCTGTGTAAGCAGATGCCTCCTTTATGATATTAGTTGATAGTAGGTGAAGGGATTCTTATAAAGTAAGAGCTACTTTAAATTGTCAAACTAAAATCAAATGGAAACAGTTTTTGAAGTTTAAAATAGTTCTTTAAATTTTTATGCTTTTCTGAAGTGTATTATTTCAATCAATATCAGCCAGGAAAGCATTGAATTCCGACCCAAAAGCAATTCTTGAATTTCTTCCAAGTTTTGTACAGGAAAAACAAAACAAAATCCGATAGGGCTTTAAATCTCACGAGGGACTGGTGGGAAGAGAGGGGTAAAAAGGCTTTAGGAATCAGTCTGAGGCTCCAGCCTCTCTTTAAAAAAACAAAACAAAACACTGACATTTAATATTTGATAAAATCACACTTCCCCTTAAAGGTTAACTAAAAGTACGAGAATCACTCCTTCAGATTCATAATTGAGGTAAACTGTTTTCCTTATATGTTTCCATGCCATTATATATCAGAAGTTTCAGGATTTGTCTTTTCCCTTGCAGTTCCTATCCCATACTTCTCTTCTTTCATATTTATTTTTTAACCTCAAAAATAATTTGAGAAGTCTTCATGTACCTAACAACAACTGCACATTAGTTAGTATTTAAATGCAACTACATCGAATTTTCTGATCCAAATGTTTATACAGAAATGGACTTTCAGTAGAGACTTGCTCATTTCTAATGTCTTCTATATGCCTGACACTAAGCAGGAATAACACAGCACCTGGTGCCAGAAATCAGATACAAATCATGAGAATAGAGCAACACTAAGGAAAAGAAAGGAACCAGGCGGGAAGTGGACAATAAAATGCTGACCTCCGTAGGTACAATAAGATGTTGATGAAGGACATTTGTGAAAAAATAAGAAGTTAGGCCTTGAATGAACGTCAATGCTTTATTATTCACTAATGAATTAACGAAAACCGATTAATAGTCTCTGGGCAGGGAAGAGTCAACAGGCTTTCATAGAGGTAGAGTTGTTTTAAAAGAAAACCCCAAACCAGACTCATGGTCACTAAGCAGATTCAGATCATAGCAACCCTGTACATTCAAAAAGAGGTCATAGGAATTTAAACTTGCATGATTTGATTACATCGTTTCAGTTCCTCTAAGGAAGTTAATATTCTGAACACTTTTTAATAAATTAGTCTGAGGCACTCCTATGTCAAATTTTCACATCGCTCTTATATCACTCTTTTTTTTTTTTGGTATCAAGAAAATCTTTATTCAACATAGTTACAAACCGTCCCCAAACCCGAGGGACTTTGCTTCAAAATGAATTGTTAGCCTAAGAACTCCTAGCGTATGCTCATATTCTTGGGCATAAACAACTTTTTAAAGTCCCCAAACCTCTGTCTTAGGACATCACGAAACATGAAAACAGTGAGTTGCCTTTTCTTCGTGGTGGGAGCTAACGGTGCAGTGGAATTCCATGACAATTGAGTTTACATGTGCTATCTTATTTTTTTGTTTTGTTCGTAAGGCAAAGATAACTAAAGCTTCACATTTGAACATCTGTAGTGCTAAAACATAGCTTGAAAACTTCTGATCGATATGGCTCCCTGTATCACAGCCACATCCCAAACTGTTAAATAGACCGGTACTCTAGGCAAAAGTTGAATGAGCAGAACGAAATGAGAGAGACCATTCAGTTTAGAAAGTTCGTACTTGCTGCAACTCAGCTCCGCTAATAAATACATCCCATTTTTAATCATTGTTCTTTGCCTTTTCAGGTTCGGTTTGCTGCTTTGATTACTGTGTTAGCTCTTATATCACTCTTAGTTCAGCTTACTGACGAACACAGTTACTTAGAAGGTCCTGACATGGCCTCTCTTGAAATTATCCTGTAGAGTTTTACAAGGGAAGGAGTAGACAGGAGACTTGTGGGGAGAAACATGATCGGCAGAGGTAAAAATTGGAATCCCTATGCCTCAAAGACAGAATGAGTCCGATGATGGGGTGCTCAGGTGACGAGGCTGGACGTTCAGAACTGGGCAAGAGGACAGAACTTATTTTAGAAGCTTACGGAAGCATAAAAAGGGATGACAACAGGATCATTAACTGCACTAGCTCAAGGCAGAAGGAAGATAGGAGACTGGAAGACAGAAGGTTCATGGAGGAATGGTCACTGAGGACAAGGGCTAGTTTCCATTAGGAAGAAGCGCAGGGAGGAGAGAGGCCAGGCAATTCAACCGAAGAATCCACAGAACTTACTGACCTTTTGGAGGAAGGGGGTTGAAGAAAGATAACACAAACATTTCTCCAGAAGTTTGAAAGTAGATGGCAAAAAAAAAAAAAAAAAAAGTCATATGTTGGCCTGACCTCCAGGTGCATGTGAATAGAAATATCTTAAACTCCATTTGCAAAAGTTGTTAATTTGTAGAGGTCACCCAAACCAGATACGTTTTGCTTTTTTTTTTTTTTAATGTTTTATAACTAAGTTTGGCCTTACCATATTAATGTACTGTGGGCCACTAAACAAACGAGCAAATCAGTCTGAGAAGAAATACCCCCTTGGAGGGGAGGATGACCAGACTTTATCTTGCCTATTTTGGGCTCGCTATCAGGAAAGAACAATTGCTAGAAAAGGACAGTGTGTCCAACACAACAGCAGCAACAACCCTTACACATGCAAGTGATCATGAAGATGGCCCCGGGGCTGTCAAACATCAAAGCCAACCAATGGCAGATGGCTACCACGTGCCGCCAAAGGCGATATCAGTTGTATAGTAGCTGACCTAGCTTGAAGCTAATCTTGAGGAAGCACCAAACAATGCAACTTGAAGAATACTCAATAACACAATTGTTCTTCAGCAAGTGACCGCCCACGCTTGACAATTTTCCATCAGAAACTGAGGACTTGTCCTGAATCAATGGAAACTGAGCCCTAGTAGCATAATGCTTGAGCATTGGGCTGGTAGCCACGAGGTCAGCAGTTTGAAACCCTTCTGCAGGGAGAAAACGAGGCTTTCAACTCTTGTGAAACTAAAATACAGCTATTTGATCATAGAGATGAAATGTCAATGTCAGTGGCAACCCTGGGTGGTCCAAGAGCCACAGGTTGACATTGTCATTCAAGTCCTGGTGCTTCACTTACGAGTGTGGTTATTGGGTGAGATGATCAACCTGTTTGACTTTCAGTTTCCTCATTTGTAAAAGTAAATAATATTTTCTTTAGGTGGATATTGTATAGATAGTACTGTACTCCCTCGGTGTACGATATGAAAATCTTAGCACAGTTTAATTCAATAGAAGTCAATTCCATTCTTTATAACCTACCTACCTTCAGATACACAGAAAGAGAAAATATACTGATACCTGTTCCTCACTTAGCAGCTCTCTCATTATATAATATTTTTCACTTAGGACAATAATAGAAAAATCTGCTATCCAACTATTTTGCATATTTATGATGTATGTCAGCAGGGAATGCCAAGGCACATGGGTTGAGAGTGACTCTCTGCCTGTGATGGTTAAAGTTATGCGGCAACGAGGCTGGGCCATGATCCTCAGTCAGGTAATAATGTAATATGCTCTGTTTTGTGATCTGATGCAATCATCCTCCATTTTGCACAGGCCTTTAGAGCCTAACTATGTTGATAAGCAAAGGATGGCATATTTTGAATATTATAATTTCCTTTGTAAACAAACAAAACTCCAGTTAGCAATCAAACCTTAACTTCAAGCGTTTTATTGATGTTTCTTTGAATCCTGTCATGTTACAAACATTTCTCAGACTTTTGATTACATCAGCGGTTCTCAAACTGTGGGCTGCAACCCCTTTGGGGGTTGAACGACCCTTCCCCAAGGGTCACCTGGTTCATAACAGTAGCAAAATGAGAGTTATGAAGTAAGAACAAAAATAATTTTATGGTTGGGGGTCACCACAACATGAGGCACTGAACTAAAAGTTCGCTGCATTAGGAAGGTTAGGAACCACTGGATTACATGAAGATCAAAATATTAAGAAAAAATGCACTTAAAAGTCAGAGAGTTATGAAACACACACTACTCCTCTGGTTTCTTGTGGCTTCCTCACTCCCCACAATCATGACCCCAGTACTACCTTTCACTTTGGGCTAGACCAGAGCATGTGCACAGGTACAGCTAAGAGACAAGAGCCCATGACACACAGAATCCAGGAAGAGGAATGAGAGTAGTGATACCAGAGGAGTTGGGGGAAGGGGGGGAGAGAAGCGGAGGAAGAGGGAACCAAT
>NW_022106189.1:37811273-37818699 GCF_000313985.2 Echinops telfairi
CCCCATCCCTTTCCAGGGAACAGAAACTGCAGGGGAAGGGAGACAGCAGTAGGTGTAAGATATGAAAATAATTGTGGTAGTTACATAATCTGTTGTCAATTTGAGACTTAAGAGTGAAGGGGTGCAGTTTAGCCTTTCAATCAGGTTGCAGCTTGATGATCTCATTTGGAAACACTAAGGAGATAAATAGCTCTCTGCAGGCCAGACACACGCTCACTCCCTGCAAGACATTTCTGTGGACAAGATACATGGAGTGATGCTAGAGCCCTGGAGCTGAAGGAGCCATGTGGAAACCACTGCCCCCGCTGAAGTGCTTCTACTGCCACTGGATCCACAAGACTTAGCACCCACTGGCCTGTGGTTTTCCTGCATTTGGCGCCATTACATGTGTTTCTTGAGTCTGAAGAGGAACTTATAGATTGGTATCGGACATATGGGCTAATATCGGACTTATGGATTTGATCTGGCCTGGGCTGGGATGTTTTCTCAATATTCAGTTGCTCTTGTATATAAAGCTTTCTTATACACACACACATATATATATGAGTGTCTCTGGATTTGTTTCTGTAGTCAACCCAGATTAACACAATAATAATTTATAATTTATCAACGGGTCATGAGGGTGGAGAGGGAGGGAAAAAAGAGGAGCTGATACCAAGGGCTCAATAGAGAGTAAATGTCTAGAAAATACGGATGGCAACATATGTACAAATATGCTCCATACCATTGACGTATGGATTGTTTTCAGAGCTGTCAGAGCCCCAAATAAAATTATCTTAAAAAAAAAAAGCCAGACAGTTTATGTGGAAATGTTGAGTTTGGGCGTGCACGTGGAAGATTTTAAAAATTAATTGGGCTGAAGATACATTACATAACATACCTTTATGCATCCGATATGGAATGCTTTTATAACATGTTAATTTTTAAGACTCCTATATTTAAAAATTCAGCACAAATAACAAAAAGTGCCTTGTATCAAACAACACACGCGTCAATGACTGTGAGAACAACGGAAGATACATCTTCGCACTAAGTGCTGTGAAAACAAACAGTTCACCATGGTGCTGACAGTCTAGCATTTAAGAGCAGCTAGGCAACATCTATATGTCTTAACACTTTAATGAAATAGCTTCACTGTGCTGCCCTTAATCAAGTGGAGGCAATGTGAGGGTATGTCACATTGTTGTGGTATAAAAGAGCTCCTCAAGAGGCAGAAAGATTAGCTCCGTGCAGAGCCTACAGGAGAACTGGGGAGCCAGCGATGCTTGCAGGACAAACAAGAATCGCTGAAAATGGGCTTGGAATGAATCATTGCATTGGAATCAATCTGGGTTGTCATTGTAATGTATTGAATCATGGGCACCACTTAACACGGTCTTCTGGGTATTTTTAGCAGAAGTTTGAACTTCACAGGCACACTAGATTATAAGTGTGAGAAAATGGTTTATAAAATGAAAAGCGTGGGTGATGTTGAGAAGGTGACTCGGGCTATTGAGAGCGAGCTGAAGGAATGGGTCCACTCCCTCTTTGTGACCATCTCCGTGCTGATGCCGAGCACTCCAGCACAGGGTGATACCGTTTTAACGAATGCAACAATTTGAGTTGTATTTGCAGTTCTTAGCTGGGCAGTTGAAAATACATGTGTTATTATCTATCTATCTATCTATCTATCTATCTATCTATCTATCTATCTATCTATCTATCTATCTATCTTCTATCATCTATCATCTATCATCTATCTATCATCTATCTAAACCAGTTGCTCCAGACTCATGGTGACCCCAACTGCGCCTGATTTCTCTTGGAGGCAGATGGCCGGTTTTCTCCCTCCAAGGCCTATCTCCGTGGGCTTTCACGGTCAACCTTTAAATCAGTCATTAAGTTCATTAACGGTTTGCACCACCACCGGACTCCCACTCAGAGAAGGGGAATCAGGCTCACCTGGCCATGCCTTGTTTGCTCTTTCGTCAGAATGAAATGAAAACGTCTCAAACCGGCCTCCAGAGCAGCCTTGGAAGAGAGCTGTGTTGTGCCTGGTGTCAGGGGCCGTCCAGCCAGAGCTGACTCCTCGCCACCGCGAGCGGGGTGAAGCCATGCCCGTCCTGTGCCAGCCCCAGTCTTTGCTGTGTGAGCCCCGTGAAGGGAGTCAATGGAGAGAACGCCCAAGAACCAGGTAAACTAGCCACGGGTGTCATGGGGTGGGGTTTAACAGCTCACTGAGGCCGACCAGCGAGTCAGGACTACAGCGCCCTGAGATTTTGGCTGGGCCTCTCTGTTCATAGGTGGATTGCTGCTTTGCAGGACTTTAAGTAAAAAACATTTTTTTAAACAAACCAGCCCAGGTGGTGACAATGCACTCCGGCACGCCCTCTTTCCTCACTTCCGAAAGAAACGGAGGCACCGGCAAAGCACTACATTTTTTGAAGAAACGAGAGGCCAAATGGAAGGAAACACGCCCCTGTGGTTGCCTTAGGCTCAGAGAAATAAACAAAATTCTCTGTTGTTGTATGGAAGTGGGTCTTCAATTTCTCCTTCTGCTTGATATGCCCCTTCATGCTCTGTCTTCTGACATACCGGGTTAAGTCAGAAAGGATTGCTACACACTCACGTTTATGAAATAAAAACATCAGCGTGTGAAGCTGTTGTTTCTGGACCTAGCCTCCACTTAGATGTAAACACTGCTGAAGGCAGATGCTCCCCTCCCTGTCTAATCCTTCCCAGATCAGCTTGGTTCCCTTCGAAGGACAGGGCGGAGGCTGTAGGGAGGCTGGAGTCAGGTTTCCGAATGGAAGCTTGCGCAGTCCTTGTGACCCTCGATGAGCGAGCAGGTGCATTGTCTTGAGGGGAAGAAATTCCTCCAGGCAACTTGCCTGGCTTTTTCCTCACCAATGCACCTCTCAGGTTTCTTTAAAGGCCTTCGTAATAAAACTCCCGCGATCCTTCTGCGCCTGTCAAGAACAAACTATCAGGATGACTCTTTGGAGTCCCCTAAAACGGCTGTTATAACCTTCAGCGCTGACCTCTCGTCCTTGAATGTAAGTGGCCCAGCAGAGCCCCCAGAGGTCCCGGCTTTGATGGGACCTATTTTGCGAGCACTCTCAGGAGGCTATGACAATGGTATTATTGAGAGAACTTGTCTGTAGCTAGCCACCGGTCAGAGAGACAGGTTTCATTACTTTTTGTTTGGAATGAGCCCGTGCATGTATGAACTGGAATCAGGATAGCAATAGTTTTTTATTTACTCTCAAATCTTCATCCTTTACATGTAAAATCATGTGAGTGAAAACTCCAAGAGACTTCCGTATTCGTTAAACTGCCTCCCGATGGTAGCTGCTGTAGTCCTCCTCTTTCTATCCTTTCGTGCGTCCGTCTGCAGAACTTGCTGGGGCATTGAGCAATGAACCTCCACGAGGAATACAGTTGTTCAGATGGCAGATATGCCTAACTGAGGAACACCTTGAGATTTAAATGGGGTCGTTTAATTGACAGAGGATCTCCTTGACACATGAAAGATGTTCACAAACCCGTGGGGACTATTTCATTGGGGATGGTAAAATGCCGACATAAAATTCATTTTTAATTCATTTTTTAATATATCATTTTTATTGAGTCGATTGCCCTATCTCAGTTGATATGGACTCCAGGAAAATAAAATAACCCCCATGCTCTTTTCTCATCTCTTCATTTTTTTTGCTCTCTAAGCAAAAATCTAAGGATAGTATCCAGAAATGAGCCATTTGTTTTTGTTAAAGCCAGCAAAAGCCTCTCTTCTTTCATTAAATGCCAGCCTGGCTCCGTTATTCCTGTGACTCACAGAACTTCTGGGTTTCTTTGCCAAAATTGAGAAGTTTTGAGCTCATTTGATGGTATAAGCGTGAAAACAGAATGAAGCTCTTTACACAATTCTGCCCCCATGCATAATTTCTAGAGTCAAATAGCTACCAATCTGGAGATTCTTGGCTCTAGAAACATTCATGGCCATTTTAACATTTGCTCATCTAAGAAAGGTAATAAGCCAACTTTTCAGAGATTAAAATGGACATCCAACCCCTGTGCTTCCTTGATGTATGCTAATTTTTTGAAATAGACACCTTTGGGATTATTGGTTCATCATAAATGGTCTTACGTTCTCATATTGGTGACTTGGAAAAGGAGATTAGTTTCTAATGATGTCTGTTTATACTGCTGCTGGTTCCAATGATTTTATTATTTGGCTAGGCTAAATACCTTAATTTACATATCATATATTTCACCTAGCAGTGTTTTAAGATCCGTTGTTATATAAAACTCTGCTTGCTTTGCTGAATTCATAAGTGTGAGGAGCAACATATTTATGATTAATGATGGAAAATATGTTTCCAAGATGTTTTTATTTGCATTTATAGATATAATTTGCTAAAGGATTTATGTGAACACCACCCATAAATGTTGTGATCAGATGTTTGCCTATAAAACATTTCTAAATGCCACACTCCACGGGCTAATGATCTATCTGTATGAAATAGTATTCTGACTTTCCTAAACGGTAGTATGTGTTTTCCGGTTCCTTTGAGAGCTGTCCTTTGTAGCTTCCAGTATTCAGGAAATACCCAGAATAAATCCTCTGGATACTTAAAACAAGGACGGGGATCAAGCCGACGGTGCCCTCTGAGATATAAATCAGCACTTACTAAGGGGGCCAGGGAGGTGAACCTCTGAAGTTCTGGCTGGAAGATTTATATGAAACCAAGAAGGCCAATGGCATAAAGCACGTCCAGAGGGAAAAGGGGCTTCATGAAGCTGGTCACCAGATGGCAGAATGCTAAATATGATTAGGGACATCCATGAGAAGTTGAAAGGGGTCACATCCAGGCAGACAAAAGTGAGTGCTATGCCTGGGCCGTCTCAATTTATAGGTAGGGTTGTACACTTCAAGGAATTGTCTGTAAATCTGTTTCCCTCCTCAGAAATTGTCTTCTCCAGGTTAGCTCATAAAATCCAAATACCTGGATTTTTTCCCCTCTTGCTCACCTCTTCCCAACTTTCTAATGAAGTTTGGCTGGCTCTTTTATACATTCCTATCTCTCTTTTTTGTTTGTTATTTTATCCTGCACCTCATGTTTATGATTTTGCTCTATTTACTTTGTGACATGGTTGGAACACAGGGAAAATTATAAGTTAATAAAGTACATTTTTATTATTTTCAATATAAAGGTTCAAACAATTTTTGACATTAATTCCCACATATTTCAATTTTTAATTTTCAAGCATTAATGTTCACATCTGTAGTGGAGCAATAATATGTTTTACATTGGAGTATAAATTCTGCAGCACACAAACAAATGAGTAGGAATATTTCGTTGCAGTTTTATGTTTTATCTGTGTTTTTCATTCCATTGCATACTTGGACGTCTCCTCCATCACCTGTTTGTACTTGTTCGATGCTGTTGTGTTACCTTCCATTCACAGTGACTCTATGTACAAGGCAAAACACCCCCACGCCTACTGTTATGTTTGAGCCCATTGTTAGAGCCACTGGGCCAATTCATCTCCTGTGGAGGCTTCCTCTTTTTTGGCCCCCCGCCCCTGACCCTAGACTCCTCCGAGTACAATGTCCTTCTCGAGCCTCTGCTCCTTCCTGAAAACACAACCACCGAGAGTGCGACAACGTCTCTCCATCCTCACTGCTACGGAACGTTCTGGCTCTGCTTCTCAGGTAGATTTGTTCATTCTTCTGGAAGTCCGTAACATACTCAATGTTCTTCACCAACATTATCGTCTCTAGTCTCTTTAATTCAGTGTCCAGCCTCGGAAAGCATGTCAGATGACGGCAAAGACCAGGGCTTGGGTCAGGCACGCCGTAGTCCTCAAAATGCGGTCTGTACTCTTTAACACTTCAAGAGGATCTTTTGCAGGAGATTTGCCCAATGCAAACGATTTGCCCATTGACTGTTTGCTTTCTTGACGGCTGCTTCCACAAGTATAGATACTGGATTCAAGTTAAAAGTGCCTTCCCTTTTACATAATGGTGTCCTTGTGCCAAACATTACAACAGCTAAAGCCCAATCCGTCCTTCCCAAAGGGGCCCGTTTCTTAGTGCTAGTAAGACTCATGTCTTCACTTCTGAAGGGTAACCCCATCACCAAAGTCAATGGTAAAGTCCAAGGCCCAGTCCCTTTCCAGCAGGCTGAGCAGATGCACACCGAAGAACATCTAAACCAGTGGGGTATTTCTTTGCCGGTTGGGTATGTTGCTTCACAGAAACAGTCTACACTGGAGGTACATGCTTTTTGCTCCACTGAATTCTTCAGCGTGTGCCCAACTCTTCATCGCATGGAGAATCTTTGCCAAACCAAGGAGCCACTAGACACATGTGGCTATCGAGCACCTGAAGTGGGACTAGCCCAAACTGAGGGTGCTTCCTTGTAAACTACACACGGGACTTTAGGAACTCAATGTAACTAAAATAATAGAAATGGTCTTTAATAATGTATTGTTGTCTTCCTATTAAACCAGTGTACTATAATATTGGATGAGATAAATGATGCTATCAAATTAATTACGGTTGCTTAGATTATTTTCAAGAGCTCAACTGAAAAGTTTAACATGACCTTTGTGGTATAAACTGTGTTGCTGTTGTTCTAGAGGCCAGACCTCCCAGCCTCCTCGTACCCGGGCTTTTGTTGACTTTCGTTTTTATTTGTATTGTAAGAACTGGCCCTTTGCATTAAAGGAAATCTGTATATTGAAGGTGAAAGTTTTCACAGCAAATTCGGTTCCTTTGAGCACGTTTTACATCACTTATTCAACGATAAGGATTACCTTTTCATACTTCATCATCATTCATCTTCATCCCATTTTGGTTGCACAATTTCCAGGATTCTAGACTCCCTGACTCCTTACCTTCACTTTAACTTTTGAACATTTGATCTATAGATGATTTTTTTGGAAAGAAACTCTTTACTTCTGGGCACGATTCTTTATGATGTTAGCTAATCTGTTCTTTAGCTAATCGGTTTACCTCAAGGAATAACTTCGGTTTCAGATTTCAAATGGATTTCAAGGTGACAGACTTGGGCAGTCTTCTAGGCTCACCTCATCCAGTAAGTCTGGATTAAAAAAAATATTTCATATTCCTCTTCCATCTGTAGAGAGCCACCTATTGCGGTCCTACTCAAGTCTTCTTATCTAGTTATTCTGATCTCAGGGTAGTTGTCGTTGTGAGGTGCTATTGAGTGGTGTCTACCCATAGCAACCTTATGCACAACAGAATGCAGCACACGGTCCTGTGCCAGCCTCACAATTGTTCCTTTGCTTGAGCCCACTTTTTGCAGCCACTGTTGTTAGTCCATCTCATCGAGGGCCTCTCTACTTTGCCAAACACGATGTCTTTCTCCAGGGCCTGGTCCCTCCTGACAACATGTCCAAAGAATGTAAGATGAAGCCT
>NW_022106189.1:37819747-37822341 GCF_000313985.2 Echinops telfairi
CCCACGAAGATGAGGTTGTGTGTGTGTTGAGTGTGAGTCCTACAGCCGATTCTCTTCTTCCTGGTTTCCTTCCTTGTCTTTTGAACTCGATAACTTGATACCCAGTAGTTGGATCTCAAATGACTGTTCACCTGCTTTTAAGACTCTTTACACGCAGACAATACCATATTGGTATGTAGACTCTACACTTGTTGCGTTATATTATACCAATTATCTGAGTTGTCCCAGGGCACGATGGTCTTTTGTCCTCAAACCTGGAAAATCAATCTCACAAGATGCTTGGTTATGTCTAAAACATATCAACATATCTGTGTTTGTGTCTCCTTTATGGTTTATTGTGTGTATGGATATGCATGGGTACATATGCATATCTGCATGTACATATGCCTATAGATATACTACAGTGTACACATATATTTATATACTTATGTGCCTATACACCTATTTGTCTAACTACATGCATGCTTTTTTGTTATTGGTGGTGTTTGCTCCCTTCAATTTCTGCCTTTCCTTCTTATTGCTCAGATACCAGCTGAAATGCCACTTCTTCCCTATAATAGTGGGTGACTCAATTATAAATTATAATACAGTGGTCATATATGTATCATCTTGTTCTTCGCACTAAAACATGGTCCCTTTTTGCACCCCCTCTCAAGGAGTTTATTATTAAGTATATGATCAAACCAAACTCAACAAAACCCTGTCTTCAAGTCAATTCTGTTCATAGTGACCTTGTACTAGGTTTCCAATACAGTCAATCTGTACCAGAGCAGGCAGCCTCATCTTTATCCCAATAGCAGCTGGCGGTTTTGAACCGCTGACCTTGTGATTAGCAGCTCAGCACCTGACCCAAAGCACCATATTATTAAACATCTAGCTCAGTAAATAGACTCAAGCATACCAATGATAACCAGAAGGATGCCTGAACAGATAACTTTTCATTCTGCTGTCCATCAGCTGCTGTGAGTTGGACCGCACTCAATAACTCACCCCACCCCCACACGTCCGGAGGTGTCCGCCTCACATCCTAGATTCCGATCCGACAGCTCAGTGGAATCTCATGCCCTTTGATTTCTCGTCACGTTCCTATTGCTTTAATAGAGGGGAGAAGGTGTAAACAAGGTGCTGTAAATGAGTTGCTGATCTGAGTTCAGAGAACCGGAGGACATTAGGTGGCAATTGAGGGACTGGAGCAAGTGACAAGATAGGGTCTCGGTGTTTCTCCTTCAAAGATGTTGACATCAAATGAGAATAAATTGATGGAGAAAAAATAAATCCCATTTTATGAAAGAAAGGAAATGGGGACAAAATAGTTTTTACTTACGTGCACATTCCCTCACAGCCTCCCCGCCCCCCCCCCACTTTATAAAGGCTGTTACTGGGGGTTGTGATTGTCCCTAGCTTGCAGAAATGATGTCCAAAGGCAGGCTTCTGTGAGTGTAAACTGTCAATAAGCATCTTGATAAATGAGTGAGAAGAAATCAGAGTGTTTGCTAGAAAGAAACTCAACCCCCATGCTGACTTCAAGCAAGTACAATTTAATGGAAACATCAATGACAAAATATTTCTATGGTCAATGTGCAGACCTCTAAATGATTCAATTCTCCAAGGCCACGGAGGAATGGGAAAACTCTGTTTTCAAAGTGTCTTAGGTAACTGTGCTTTAAAAAAGAGTTGCTGCTGGAGGCAGACCGAGAACAGCTGACTTTGTTCCCAGGTAAAAGGCTAATCGAGTCGCTTTGAGCATCGCAAGGATGATCACCTCCCCCAGGGACCAGAAAGCACTTTTTACCTTTCACATTTCCACTCCAGGCACACGAGGGAATTCAACTTACTGCTAATGCTGAAGACGAGTACGCCCTTCCATAAACATACTTAGGAGGGGATTTATCATGGCAATTTTTATAGCAGGCTCTGGGATTAGGCTGTAGTTCAAGACACACTGTCCTCCAACACCTGTCCCTGAGCCCTTGGGCCCTGCGTGTGCTCCTGGGTACAACCAGTTTGCACCCTGGGGAAGATGTGGCAGCACCTGTGTGAGGGCCCAACACTGGGAGACACGGTGAACAGCCCAGCTTACTTAACTCAGCTCCAGTGTTAGGAACAATGTGCACCCTCTGTGCAGTGAGTTTAAGGAAGAGAAACCTTTCTGTTTCAACAAAAGGCTCCCACACAGTCACTCAGCCGGAACAATCACATACCTTACACATTTTCAGGTCAGAAAATGCATTGCTTGACCTGAATTTAACAGGTGACATTCAGGCTTTTAGGTGCAGATTTCTCAGCTTTGATGTTATTTACATATTGGGCAGGATCAGTTTGGTTTTTTTTAATCTTTTACAATTTTTTTCATTTTTTAAATAATCATTTTATTAGGGGCTCATACAACTCATCACAATCTGTACATACGTCTGTGTCCAGCACTTTAGTACATATGTTGACTTCATCATTCTTACGACACCCACTTTCTACTTGAGCCCCTTGTCAGCTCAACTTTCCCCCTCAGTCCCTGCTCCCCACTCCCCCCGATAATTTATAATTTATTATTATTTTATCATATCTTACCCCATCCCACGTCTCCCTCACCCACTTCT
>NW_022106189.1:37823431-37826004 GCF_000313985.2 Echinops telfairi
TATCTATGAGTACCCTTTGCCTCCTAGCTCTTTCCTCTGTTTCCTTGTACTTTCCTCTTGTCCCACTATCATGTTCTGCCTTCATTTGGGTTTTAGGCATTCCTCTTGGTTACATTGCCCTTGATCCAGCCCTACAAGGCCTCCCGCACCCTCCTTGACATTGATTTTGGATCACTTGTTCCCTTGTCCCTGTGCTTGTTAACACCCTCTTCCTTCCTCCCCCCCTCCCCTACCCCCATGCGCCCCTGATCTGTCATCCTGTTGTTCTCTCTCTGGCTTGTTTATTCCGCCTTTCCCTTCCAGGCAGACATGCTATGTACCATCGCCAGACAGAGTGCAACGAGGCAACAGCAGAAAGTAAAACAATGTCTACAACAACAATACACACACATGCATATATATATAACCGTATGAATAGTTCTGGGTCTGTTTGTTTTCTTTCACGTGTGCTTTCCAGTCAAGTCTGATGGGGTGCCATGCCCCGGCAGGGCAGGATCAGTTTTAGTGTGGGTTGCCCAGTGCATGGGAGGATTTTCTGCAGCTATTTCTACTCACATTTTGCTAATACCACCTCCCAGGAGGGACAAACAAGGATGCCTTCGGCTATTGCCAAATGCCTCTGCTGGTCAAAGTTGCCACTGGTGAGAACAACTAGCTTAAATGCACGTCTAGCAGTTTGTCTTGCATTTATGCCAGGTGCATGTGTCTGCACCCACTCATTTCATCATTACTAGGTGCAAGAAAACAAACAAACTCACTACTCTCAAGTTGGTACTGACTCACAGGGACCCCCAAAACACAAAGTAAGCATTAATGCCACGAGCTGCAGGGACAGTAATCATCTCAAATTATGTTGTCATGTTCCAGGTTTAGGTTTTGGGGGGGAAATGCTTCAAGTGTAATTATGTTAATTACACACACTCGTCATTGTACCGAAACATAATGCGTGATTCTAAAAATTATTGGTTGTACTCCCTGAATGAGCCAGAGGTGAGTCCACAGGCTTGGATTGCAGTAGAAATGAACCCTGGGTCTCCACTCCACACTCCATGATTCACTATGGTAAGAGAAAGAAAAAAAAAAAAATGAACCCTGCTCTCAAGAAGCTTACCATGTGGGTAAAGGGAGACATCTGTCCATGCAAGACATGAAAAAATAATGATAATTTATAAATTATCCAGGGTTCATAAAGGAGGGAGGGAGGGTGGGCGAGGGAGGGGAAAATGAGGAGCTGATACCAAGGGCTGAAGTAGAAAGAAAATGTTTTGAGAATGATGATGGCAACCAATGTACAAATGTGCTTGACACAATGCATGTATGTATGGATTGTGATAAGAGTTGTCTGAGCCCCCCAATCAAATGATTTATTTAAAAATTTGTTTTAGAAAGAAGCTTACCGTGAAGGACAGTCGTAGGTGGTTGTTAGATGTTATGTTGCTTCTGAGTGATGGAAACACCTGGTGTGTCAGAGCCCTGCTCCTTTCAGAAGCAGATCCCTGGGTCCGTCCTCAGGTGCCTCTGGGTCAATTCGAACTACCAACCTTTCATCTAGTATCCAAGAACTTCCTGACATACCATTTCAACTAGGAACACCTGCCTGAGGAATTGAGGGTACATTATATGCATATACACTACACACACACACACACACACACACACGAGGTGATACCCCTCCGAAACAAACTGGAATTTTTTCCCCCCAAAGCTATGTATTTAATTTTTTTATTATTATTTTTTTAATAAAACAGTCTTATCACCTTCAAAGTTCTCTCTGATACACTTAATAGAGTTGTCAAATCTGCGAGTCCATTCTTGGAAACAGTTTTCAAACTCATCTGTTTGAATAGCTGACAGCACCTCCCTCATTTTTTTTTCTTCATCTCTTCTTCGTTGTCAAATCGCTGTCCTTTCATGTCCCTCTGCATTCGAGGAAACAAAAAGAAGTCCATGGAGTGAGGTCAGGTGAGTAAGGTGGGTGGGGCAAGAAAGACATGCTGTTTTGGGCCCAAAACTAGCACACTGAGATGTCTGTGTAAGAAAGTGCATTGTTGTGGTGGCAAAACCAGTCCCCCGTCTGCCACAAATCAGGCCTTTTTGTCGCATGCTGTTACGCAATGTTTTCAGACCTCTAACTAGAAAACTTGATTAACAGTCTCAGCTAGTGGAATGAACTGCAAATGAACTATCAATTGACATTTTCATCTGTTCAGGAAGGTGATGGATGTCCAGAAAGAGGTTTGTCATCAATTGACATTTCATCTTTTTTTGAAATGAGAAAACCACTCGAACACTTGAATTTTCCCATGGGGATGTCCTTATAAACTACGGACATCACAACAGTTTCTGCAGCATTTCTCCTGAGTAGGAAACAAAGTTTCACAGCCCCACGCTGTTCTCTTAAATCAATCATCATGTAAAACGAGGTTCGAGTGAAACAACGTTTATGAAAAAATTCGCTGTGACCAGAGAGAACCTTCCCAAGCAATGCCACTGGGTGCACTAACTCAGAGCGAGTTGTTCGATGCTCACCTAGCAGGAAAAACGCATACTACGAAAGCTCCATTCGGCTTATC
>NW_022106189.1:37826147-37826873 GCF_000313985.2 Echinops telfairi
CCGTAACAATTGTGCGGATGGCACAGGGCCCTGCAGTTTTTCACTCTGTTGTAGCTCGGGTTTCTATGAGTCGAAACCGCTGAGACAGCATCTAAGAACAACAAATATCTCTGTTATTCATAGCCATATATCCAGCACGTGTCAACTATGTTTACAGTCTCATTTAGATCAGGGACCGCACTTGCAGACTTCCAGCAGCGGGATTGGAATGGGTGGCTGGAATCAAGGGGTAGGTGGTACTCCTTTATCCATAGGAGCAGACAATCTCTTGGCATCTGGTAGGACAGAGGACCAAAATTTGTGGGTCAGCTAGCTTAGAGTATCTTGCTATGGGCTGGGGTGGGGTGGGATAGTTGTATAGGCAAGACAAGATGAAAGAAAGGAAAGAAAATCTATTGTGTTTTGATAAGAGCTAAATTTGTAATAAATGATTGTTATATGGAATAGATGTCTATATTCACATCTTATATATTTCTATTTTCTTATTTTTATTTATTTTGTTGGTGATGATGCTTAGAATATACTCTGCAAAATACACACCAATTCAGCACTTTTTAGAAGTCCCACTCGGTGATAGTGATGACATTTTTGAAGTTGTGCAACCGTTCTTGTCGCTCTTTTGACTCATTCCTCCCTTATTAACAAATGCTCACTGCCATATGATATTCCTATCTAATCTTTGAAGGTGCTCTCGTTAATTTGATCCTATATACTACATAGTTGTTT
>NW_022106189.1:37827583-37862824 GCF_000313985.2 Echinops telfairi
TTGCTCTTCAGACTCATGCAACACATGCAATGATGCCGAATGCAGGAAGATCACAGGCCAGTGGGTGGAAAGTCTTGTGGATCTGTAGCCGTGGAAGCATCTCATGCCAGCACTGGCATGGGTCTCCATGTGGCTCCTCCAGATCCAGAGCTCTGGTTCCATCAGTCCGGACTAACACCCCACCAAATCTCCAAACCGAGGAACCAAATGCCATGAAGTGCCTGGTTTGCACATAAGCAGTCTCAGCAGCTGCGCACTCAATGTCTATCCCAACTAATTCAACTTCCCAAACGCGTCCAACTCACCGACAGCAACACAACAAATCGGCTGTGATTGCCTTTATTCGAAGAACTTCTCCCTCACCGTCAACCCCCTTTCCTAACCTTACTGTCCCTTCCCCACTGAAACCACCAGCAAACCCTGCCTGGTCTCTACACAATTGCCTTTTCTGTTCATATAATTGAGGTCGTGTGATCTTTCTCCTTTGTGATCCACTCACTTCATTCAGCGTGTTTTCAAACTCCATTGGTACTGTAGCATCTATCCAAACTTCAATGTCCTGGTGGCTGAAGTGTATCCCATTGTATGTCTGTATCGCATCCATCCACCCATCCATCTGCTGACTCTAATGAAGGGTGCTGCGTGAATGCTGCCTCTGGTGGAGTCTCGGCTTTCAAGTCCTGTGGGCATATACCTGGGAGTGGAGTGGCTGAGCCATAGAGTAGTTCTATTTTCAGGATTTTATTATTTTTTTTGAGACACTGTCACACTGTTGCCCACAGCATCTGTATAATTTTTCATTCCTATCACCAGTTTTCCCACATCCCTGCCAACATTTGCTATTTTTAAAAAAGGGCCATGAGGGGGATGGGGAAGGGAGCGGGGAGCCAACACAAGGGAACAGTAAATGTTCTAAAATTGATGATTTTAGCTTTTCTGGCTTGTTTGATCAGTCAATTATATTGGAGAGGAATTAATTAGAGGGGAACAATGGGTAAACATGATAGTGGGGCAGGAGGAAAAAGAGGAGAGAAAGAAAAAATGTGCATATATATGTATATATCAGCATATATAATATGTTTATATTATGTATATATAAGCAAATTCAAAAAGGAAGCAGATGGATCCTACTTAAATCTCACCTCAGTATAAGAATGATTTGTTCTAATAATGTGGCATTGTATGACACTCACCTCCCTGACACATTGCTGAAGAGAAATGGGTGCATAACCAAATGTGGTAAAGAAAGCTACTGGTGCAGGCTATTAAAAGATAAAGTACCTGGGGTCTAAAAGGCTTGTAGTTGAACAAGTGGCCATCTGGCTGTGAAGCAACAAAACCCACATGGAAGAAGCACGCCAGCCTGTGTGAACATGAGATGTCAATGGGAAGAGGTATCAGAAGTTCAAAAACAAGCAACTAAGTCAATGTGAAGGGGCGTGGATGTAGTGCAGACCCCAAATCCACCTGTAAGATAATTGGACAGTCCCTCTCAGAAGGGATACAGGGAAGCGATGATAAAGCTCGGGTGTGGAATAGCACTGATGAGCCACATAACTATCTTCTGGTTCTTTAAAACTTCCTCCCCTTACTATTATGGTTTTTATCCATTTTACTTCATTAAGTATGTTAGATTTGCATATGCACATTTGTATATTTAAAATCATTCAGTACATGAAAGCCAAGATAGATACCCCTTCAGAAATAGTAACAGGAATAATGGTTCCCTGAGGGTGTGGGAAGGTGGTGGGGAAAGGGGGAATAGGGTGTGGATAGCATTGCTGACTGTATAACCTCATTCAATGGGACAGAGCAACAGAATTGTATGTGAATGGATATATTGGACTGTGTAAGATATGGAAAAAAATATTATAGGGGAAAAAGGGGGCTCCTGGAGGGAGGAGGGATAAAGGGGTGCTGATATCAAGGAGTTCATGAAGAAAGAAAATGGTTTGAAACTGATTGTGGTAGCAATTATACAATACTGCTTGATGTGATTGAACTGTGGAATGTGATGATATCTGTAAGAACTCCCATTAAATTGATTAATTAAAAAAAAAATTTGAGCTTTCCTAGCGGGAGTAAGACAGTATCCCCCTGTGGGGCCTTTTTACTCCTGTAAAGGGTTACAGTCTTGGAAACTCACAGGGATGGTTCCACCCTGTCCTCTGTGTTCTATGAATTGACACATCAACTCCATAGCAGTGAACTTGGCTTTTGCGTTTTATGTACCATGGAGTGGAATACTATAGGAATACCGTCACATGAATATATGGAAAGCGCTGAGATATAGTGTGACGAAGACAACAATATGACATGGAGGAACTTTTGTAGTATAATATTCCTGCCAGAGGTCTTGGGGCTGAGAATTACAAAGAGAACCTCGGCCTTTTTACATGATCCCTTTCAGTACAATGCAGGTGACTTAAATGCATCACCTTTATAGGAGCGTTTAAACAAGTGCCACCGAATCCATAGGTGAAGAGAACACAACGGTTGCGTGTGGGCTGCTCAGACAAGAATGTGTCACTCTGTCACTAGCTTCCGTTTGGCTATCCTGGCACAAAAAAAGGGGACCTTTTAGAAGGAGCGCAAGCTTAAGGCAATTTCCCTTGCTTTCTCTCTCCAGCCGAAGATTCTTCAATGAACTCAAACAGCGATGGACATTTTGACCATCAATTATCATGGTGTATTTTCAGTCGGGCTCTTCCCCAGCAATTTCAGAAGGCCAGAGTAAATGAATGTGATCAGTCTATTATCTGTCAGAAGATAAAGGGCCATTGAGGTTTTTGTAATCAAAGAAAAGTGGTTCCAACAGTAACGTCAGCACTGTCTGGTGTAAGAATGTTGAAAAGGCTTTTCAGATATGAGATGGATATTTTTTACTTTCAAATCTAGCTAATTCAGGTCTTAAGAAAACACTGCCTTTCATATATGAACATGTTTTAATTGACGGGTTGCTGTTGTTAGGTGCCCGCAAATTGGTTCCAATTCATAGGGACATGACATAAAGTAGAACAAATTCTGCCCGGTCCTGCTCCATCCTCACGGCCGTGGCTGTAAGAGAGCCCATTGTTGCAGCCACGTCAGCCCGTCTCGGATGCATCGTTACCGGGCCGGATGTTTGTAACCGTTTTGTAGGACGGATGGCTCTATCTTGAGTCAGTCCCATGCTGCTTGGTGCATTTGGGAGCAATTTCACACCTGGAGTCATGCTTCCTCTGGCTCACAGATTTCTTCTTTCATCTAATCAATACAGATGCCTGGGACAGAAATTCAGAATCACTTCCTCAGGGACACCTTCTGTGACTCCCAAGACGGGGTCGGGTCCCCTGGCTGGACAAATTCCATGTGCTTTACAACTTCCTGGCACTGCACGTATAACACTAGCCAGTTAAAGACTTGACGTTGTTGCCTGCACCTGACTATAAGCTTCAAGTCTGTTTGGTTCACCGAGTAACACATTTTTGATCACTGTGGCTGGTGCACATGCGATCTTGAAAGATCTTTGGGAATGAGTGAGTATAAACAAATGTGGTGTGTGTGTGTGTGTGTGTGTGTGTGTGTGTGTATCTAGAGTAGCCTCGGAAAAGGCGGGGTTACTGAAGGAAGAACAGAGTCATGTCTTCCTCTTTTACGTGAAAATTGCTCAATGGTGATGATGTAGTGTGTTCCAGCCAGTTCTCAGCCATCCTGTAGGACTGGGCTAGCATTGCTCTCCCAAAGCCCAGCTGTGGTGCACTTTGAAAAATCATGCCCCACGCAGTGGAAAGCACACAGCGACCACACTGTTGTGTGCACCAAACTCTCCTAATGGGGGGTCGGGCATGGAGGAAGATACTGGGCTTACCTTGGTAAGGGTTGTATTTGTCTAAAGAGGAATAAAGGTGTGAGTTGTGGGAGCTTGAAAACATGGTTTTCCCCTAAGGGTTCAGTAAATTACGTGGAGCATGCTATTTAGAACAAGCAGTGGGGGTTATCTGTGGGGGACATCAAAGAAGAGAATTGATCGTGTCTTCTCTTTGAGAGTTTTGGAAACTGTCCTGTTCAGATTGCCATGTTATGATCTCATCTAGCCTTCTCTAAATCCTTAGGAATGTGTGTGCCTTGTCACCAGTCTTTCTTTCTCTCAAGGGCCGACTGGGGGGTGAAGTTGTAAGTGGGTGCACAGCCTAGCTCAGGAAGGTCTGGCTGCAGGCAGGGAAGACCTGTCAGAGCCATCCAGGATGGACGTGGCTGAGTTTGTGTGTTGATGAGGATGGTGGTTGATTCTTGGAAAAAACCAAAGGAATGCAGACAATGGATAGCACCTGGAATAAAAGGGCGGCCAAGGGGCAGGAGGAGGCTTACTGGAATTCCAAGAAGGGAACTGAGGTTATTCTGAGAAATCAATGTCAGGCTGTGTGGCCTGCTGAGTGCTTGGATGCTCTTTTGAACCCCCACTGAAGGAGGATCCCCTGCAGGTTCTGCTCAGCTGGAAAATTCTGATCTGTCCGGTCTCAGACTGGCCTGCAAGGATCAGCGTGTGGACGGGCTACCAAGAAGAGCCGAGAGGCGGAGCTAGAGCAGAGCCAACATAGTTCGGAAAACATAGGGTCAGAAAGGCTAGTTACTAAAAGAGGGAGATCTGATTCCTCAGGTCCTCTCTTTGTAAGTCTTACAAATCTTTGGTTTCTGCGATTCAAATGTAAACAAACAAAACAATGGGCAAATGATCAACTTAAAAGGGATGTGAGGGTTGGTGAGGGTTATCGGACACCTACCAAGATTTTAACTAAAGGATGCCTGCTTTCTGACATGGAAGACACCAGCCCACCCTGCCGACTCCGCGTGCCTCAGAGCTGCACGGTGCTGAGGGTGTGCAGAAGGAGACGTCAGGCCTTTCTTCAGCGGTCCCTCAGCATGGACTGGAACCTCCAGGCTCTGCGTGTCAGACGAGTGTGTTAACCGTTTGCCCCACCAAGGGAGGACTCCTTTCACTATTAACAACAGAAAAATAGAAAGAGACTCATCACACGCACTGGGCAACGGCAAAGAAATAGTCAAGCCTTTCATCCATTAGTCAATACACCCAACTTGGGCAGCTGGAATTGTAGAAAGAGATAAGTGTGTGTGTGTGTGTGTGTGTGTGTGTGTGTGTGTGTGTGTGTGTGTGTGTGTGTGTGTGTGTGTGTGTGTGTGTGTTTACAGAATTAAGCTTTATGACACTGCTGGGGGATATGTGCATATATTAATCTCATCTGTTCTGTCCACTAAACTCATCCTTTCACCAGAGATTTTCCGAAACGAAATAATGTAGCGATGTTAATTTTATTATCTGACAAAACTTCCTTCCCCAATAATAGCTCTGCACGGACGAAGTGCTAACTCAGCAGACTTGGCACGTGGTCTGTCGATCCTCCATTATGCAGGATTATGCAATTTCTGTTACGGGGTTCCCAGACAAGTTAAAATTGTCCTGAATGGGGATTTATTTTTTCACTATTTCCTAGCATTGCTTAACCTCTTTCGTGTGTAACATCATTAGTTTAGCCAATATTTTTATTTGATTTAAATGTCAAGAAGAACTCAGAAAATATTAATAATTCATTTGATACATATTAGGACTACAGCAATTTAGTTTTGATATTTTCTCTTTTTTGCTGCTTTACTGTAGGAGCCTTGTGGCATAGCGGATACACATTGGGCTGTGATTCTCAAGGGCAGCAGTTCAAAACCACCAGCAGCTCTGAGAGGGAGAAAGATGGGACTTTCTACTCCCATAAAAAGTTACCATCTTGGAAACCCACAGGGGCATTTCTACCCTGTCCTATGGGGTCATTATGGGTCAGCATCAACTCGATGGCAGTGTCTAATCTAGTCTATTTCCTTTTACTTAATGTAGTTCTTTTACCTTTGACTACATGGTTTGTGTACATTTTTTCTCCACTGTAAACAAATTTTATTTTACTTTTTGTAAACAATTAAAAATCATTTTATTGGGGCTCTTTATAGCTCTTATAACAATCCATACATCAATTGTATCAAGCATATTTGTACATCTGTTGACATCATTTTCTAAACATTTACTTTCTATTTGAGGCTTTGGTATCAGCTCCTCTTTTTTCCCTCCTTCCCCCACCTCCCAGTCATGTAACCATTGATAAATTATAAATTATTATTGTTCTCATGTCTTACACTGACTGCTGTCTTCCTTCACCCACGTCTCTGTTATTCATCTCCCTGAGGTGTGCGTGGGGAGATCATGCATCCATCATTGTGATCATTTCCCCTTTCTTCCTCTTCTCCCCCCACCTTCCTTGTACCCTTCTGGTAGTGCTACTCCCATTTCTGTTCCTGAGGAGTTTATCTGACCTGGATTGCAAGTGTCATGAGCTCTTATAAATACCAATGTACATGCTCTGGTCTAGCCAGAACTGAAAGGCAGGACTGGGGTCATGATTGTGGGGGGTGAGGAAACCTCAAAGAACCAGAGGAATATTGTGTTTCCTCAGTGCTATACTGCGCCCTGGTTGACTCAACCCTTCCTTGTGACCCTTTTGTGAGGGATGTCCTATTGTCTACAAATGGGTTTTGAGTCTCTGCTCCAAACCCCCTCACTCTCAACAGTATGTTTGTTTTGTTGTTGTTTTGGGTCCTCTGGTTCCTGTTACCTGATTCACTTACCTGTAACACTTCATGGTTACACCAGCTGGTGAGCTTCTGCCATGTGGGCTTGTTGCTTCTCTGCTAGATGGTTGCTTAACTTAAGTCCTTTAAGACCCCAGATGCTATATCTTTTGTTAGCCAGGCACCATTATATTTTTTCACCACATTTGCTTATGCACCTATTTTCTCTTCAGCGATTGTGTTGGGAGGGTAAGCATCACAGACTGTAGGAAGGTGAGCATCACAGAATGCCAGGCCATCAGAATAAAGTGTTCTTGCATTGAGGAAGGGTATTAGCAGAGGCCCAAAATCCGCCCACTTCCTCAATGTATTGCCATATAAATATATGAACATAGGTCAATACCTCTGTTTTCACGAGCTAATATATTTACATAAGTGCACACCTATGTTTATACTTCTGTCCATAGCGTTGCTTCCTAGATCTTTCCTCTGTGTTCTTCTTTTTTTTTAAAAAAACTATTTACTCATTTTGGGTGTTGGTAAGAATATATACAGCAGAAAACATATACCAATTCAAATTTCTATATGTACATTTCTGGAACATTGGCGACATGCTTTGGGGTGTGCACCATTTGCTCCCTCCTCCTTTTCTGGGTTATTCCTCTCTTGTTAGCCTAAACTCAGCACCCCTTGGGGTTCCCTCCTGAATCTTCTGAGTTGCTGTTGTCAATTTGCTCTGAAAGAGCGTAAGGCTCAAGGCTGTCATCTCTGATGTCATTGACGAGGAGGTCATTGCTAGGATCTTTGAAGGGCACCATAGGAGAGTTTCTCCAGCAGTTTTACCTATGACCGAAGGATTTGTGTTCAAGGAAGCAAAGAGAATGGCCACAAATCTGACTGGGCCTTTCATTTGGTGTATCCTGTTGAGTGATTTATGTTTTTTATTTTGCCTGCACTTTCTTGGTCTGTGATTTTTTGGTATAGAGCTCCTTAAAAATATGGGGACAGAGCAGCATCAGTTGCAGAAGCAATACCCTTAACCCGTCCGTACGGTCAGAGCAGTTGCAGGCAAGTGAAGAGTAGTTAATCAGCTAATAGCGTTTTCGTCAGGAGAAGGTGTCTAGGGATGATGTATGAGCCACAGAGCCCAGGTGGACAGCCTCATGATTCCTCCACTCCCGGAAGAAAGTCCCCTTTCTCCCTGGTATCTTGTTAGCTGTCTGTGTGTGCCCTCTCTCCTCCCGTGGCAGTTTGCCTTATTCAACCATTCATTTGACTGTTTACACAGTCACCAAATTTAACCAGAGGATGACAGCTGCCTCTGCACACAAACTAGACAACCACGTTTAATTTGCCTGTGTCCATCATTTCTACTGTTGTAAGACTAGTTTGAAAGCCTTGTACTGTGTTTTCCAGTACTTATATAGCACTTAATAGTTTTGTTTTAATACAAGAGACCCGAAGAAGCTATACACAATGACTCCCAATCTCGACACCTAGATAAACCTTGGGCTCACCTTTGTTATAGGAAATATCACCTCTGATTCCATGGACAGAGTACAAGAGATTATACTCACAGAACATTTTAGCTTTTGCCTTTCATGCAAATGGGAAAATGGCATTTCATTGTTTGGGTTTTTTTAAAAATTAACATCCATATAAGTGACATTCATTTTTCTTATTTACACCCCCAAAAGAATAAATAAATGAAAAAAGCTTTTGCATGCAATCTGCGTTTAACATCAAACTCCAACCCATTTCCGTTGGGTTGATTCCATCTGATGGCAACCTCAGGTGTTACAGGCTCGAGATGCTCCAGGGGGTTTCTTGGCTGTAAGCTTTACAGAGTCAGAGCGTCCAATTCTTCTTCCCCGGTGCCCCTGGGGAGGCTCAAACAATCAACCTGGAGGACTAGTGAGTGAGCATAATACCATTTGTGCCATCCAGGGACTTTCCTGTTTGAATTATTAAACATGCCCATATACTGCCTAACGTGGCACATATTACTACATGGTTTGGCAAAGACACCTATCTATTGCATGAGATTTCTGGATAGGGGACAATTTTAGCCTAGTACGTGTTCATAACCCTTTGTATACTTAATGATAATCAGAGACAGCATGAACAGTATTAGTCATATACCGTGCTCATCAAACTATAGTTTTAGATTTTTTTACCAAGAAGGAGAATAAAGTGATGGACTATTAACTTATTGTGAACTAGGCTAGTGGTCCTCAAAGTGTGACCTTTACCCCACAGCATCAGCATCATCCAGAAACTTGTTGGCGATGAAATTTGCGGGGCGGCCCTCTCAAACTTATGGGTCTCAGACTATGGAGGTGGGGACCCAGTAATATGTTACAACAAGTCCCCAGATAATGCTGATGTACCCCACTCAAGACTGTGAACCATGAGATCAGACTAGAAATGAGGAGCCCCAGATCGGATGCTGCTCGGGTCACCTGCTACTCACCTCTGACAATGCAGTGTTTCATGACTCACGTTTCCTTATTCTCTCTCTCTATTTGTTTCTTTCTTCTTTAATTCTTCCCAGATAATAGCTTCACTAATGCATTGCTGCATGTGGAGAATCTATTAACTTTTAAGATAAAAAGTTCATTTGCTAAATATGCGCCATATGTTCTAACTCATAAACTGCTCTCTCTGATCGCAATGACTCAAACAAAAGTCTATCACTTAATTTTGGCATCATGTTAGGCATCCATTGTGGTCTTGTATTAGTGCCCCTTTTTTTTCCCCAACGTGCTCTGTTAAATCTAATATTTTCTACATTAGGATGCCACCCTAATACCCATCATGTAGGCCAGCAACTTTAGGGGAAAGGTTTGAAAGGAAAGTCTATTTGCTCTCAAAGGCAGTAAGAGGAACAGAAGCATCATTATAATGACTACTCTTATTGGACAAGGTACATGTTGATATACAAGCAGTTACACGCCTTAACTCACTCAGTCGTTACATCAACTGTCAGGTGGCTGTTGTGCAGTTGACTCTGACTCTTAGTGACCTCATGTGACATGGTAGAATGGCCCATAGGCTTTCCCAGGTTGTCATCTTTATAGAAGCAGACTCCCAGGTCTTTTCTTCCAGGTGTGGAGTCGGCTCTGACCCCTAGGGATCCCTCGCACAGTGCCATGGAACACAGCCTCACTGGTCCCGTGCCATCCTCAAAATTGTTCCTCTGCCTGAGCCAATTGATGCGGCCACTGTGTCCATCCATCTTGAGGGCCTGCCTCTTTTTCGTTGATCAAACATGACGTCCTTTTCCAGGGACTGGTCTTTCCTGACAATATGTCCAAAGTACGGAAGACAAAGTCTTACCAGCTGCTGGTGGGTTCGAATCACCAGCCAGCCATTCAGTAGTTGCCAGCTGAGTGCTTAATTCTTGTACCATGTCGATGAGCTAGGGCAGTGGTTCTCAATCTTCCTCATGCCGTGACCCTTTCGTACAGTCCCTCATATGGTCGTGACCCCAAACCATAAAATTATGTTCGTTGCTACTTCATCACTGTCATTTTGCTACTGTTATGAATCGTCATGTAAATAGCTGATAGGCAGTATGTATTTTCATTGTTACAAATTGAACATAATTAAAGCAGAGTGATGAATCACAAAACAATATGTAATTATATATTGTGAAATATTTATTTCTAATGACAAAGCAATGAAATGTTGTCTTGAAGCATGGTGTAGCATGAGTACTCATAGGTGGGCGCATCTGCATGTGGGCGGACCCGCCAGGAGATGGAAAGAGGTGTGGTGTCCGAGTTCCTAAGACCATCGGAAATGTGTGTTTTCTGATGGTCTTAGGTGACCCCTATGAAAGGGTCATTCGACCCTCAAAGGGGTCTCGACGCACAGGTTGAGAACCGCTGAGCTGAGGGCTTGCTATCATTTTTGTGCATCGTCTGTCTGCTGAAATATGTATTGTAACAACTAACCAGTGGCGGATTGAAACTTACATCCAGATGTGTCTGGCAACAAAGTCTATGGTCTCCACTTCTGTGTCAGATCCCCTCTCTAAAAAACGTGAGCGACGGCACAGCTTCACACATTAATATTCATAGATGTCTGCATAATTGTGACTATTTAATTAAATTCTACCCATTGGAACAGATTCTAAATAGACTTTACACAAACCTAAAAGCTTTCAGTGAAATAAAATCTTCTTATAATTTTCATATGTTTAAACTTTATAGAATTCCTACATAATTGAACGTTCTGCCACTTAAAATTTTTTTTAAAAAAAACAGGATTTTTAATTTTAAAAGTGCTAATTTTCTTTCCATTTGAATAATTGTTTGGAAGGATTATTTATATCTTGAAGAACTGCAATGTGAGCATCTCTGGGTTGGGGAATTTCTGGAGAATTCATAAAACTCTTCCTTCTTTTTTCAGTGTATGCTAGTCTGATTATTCGTTTCCTAAATGTTGAGAGCTATAAATTCACAACTCCAAAGAGTGGTACCATAGTGAAGGTACCAAAAGGAGTAAGAAAATGAAGCCAATTCTTCATCGTTCCATTTCAATAGAATTTACATGTCCATAATAATGATAATTTAAATTTTATTAAATTCCATTTAATTCACTCTTGTCTAATCAAAAGCACAGGACCTGTTCATCGCTGCTGTATGAGCTATGCTTCTGGAACCAGACTTAGAAAGAACTATATTTACTTTTGCTGAGGAGGCTCAACTATTCAATTGGCAATATAAAGAAAGTGAAAAGCACTTATTTTCTCATTTGCAAAAAAGTAACGAAAATGGAATTTTTACTAGATGACGGATATTTAGCAGAAGCAATTTAATGGAAGATTCGAACCACTAGATTGGTACCTCCCATGATCAAATACTGGATTTTTTGGATTTAAAAAAAAAAGTGAGATCGTTTAGTCACAGGGAAGCTAAGAAATCTAAGCTTCTACAGACAGTTACAGAACAGAGAGGAAACCTAAAGTATACATTCCTTTGGGAAAAAAAGTTAAATTCATTTGTGCCTTTTAGTAATATCTTATGAAACGGGAGCAGAGGCAGGCTCGGATGACCCTGTCGGACACTAGGATGGCCCATTGATCCTAGACTTGGACGTCATTGGACGATAGATCTCCCTGCTTGTTGGCAAGAGAGAAAAGATTCCATTGCATTCAGAAAGGGAGGCCCTGAGTGGTGCCAACAGTTACATGCCCACTTACTAGCTGAAAGGTGCCACCCAGAGGTGCCTGGGCAGACAGGTGCTTCCCTGAAGCACATGGTTCTCTGCAACACAGGGGATTGTCAGGAACTGGAATCGACTCAGAGGCATCTAAGAACTGCGCATGCAGAAGAACATTCTTCATTGGGAATGTCCCGGGATAAAGTGTGCTTGAGTTATTGGGAGGCCAACTTTGTCATTTTTTGGTTTGTGCCTGCTTAAAATGTATTGCCATTCTGGTTTGTGGCACACACCCTTGAAGTTGCCGCCAACATGGAAGCCAGAGAGGCCACAGGCTCCATTCTTGACCCCCGGGACCTCCCCAGTAAGTGGACATACTAGTTTGACTGGTTACTTGCTCCCACCCAGGTGTGATGTTGGTGAGGTGAAGACTGGGGGCGATCCAGGCCCTATTTCTTGACTGCTTAAGACTGCATTGGCTTCCTTTTGTTTTCTAGCCCAAGTCCTTGAGAATCCCACGAAGCTGCCGATGTCTCTCTGCTTCGTTTCGCTATTGCTTACAATGGCCAGCACCAGTTTATCTTGCTGGCAACCAAGAACTCTTGTTTTGAATATCATCTAGTCTGTATTTCTGAAGCATTTACTACAGTTCTGGTAATGTGCAGATGTTGCCGTTTTATTTACTGAGGACAATCCTGGTTTATACCTCCAAAAATTTACAACATCACACAGGAGGTGAATCAGTATGGAAAGAGCCAACTGCACAGACAGAAAATAATCTGAATGTTAATATGTATATTAAGAAAGCCAAATAAGCTATGGGATTGTAAGGGGTCTCAATAAATTACAAGAACTTTTTTTCCTTCACTTTTCTACCTTTCAGGGGAAATTTTGGAAAGCAAGTGTGTGTGTGACTGTGGTTGTAAGTCATTGTGTGAATTTAGAAATGGTCACTAATATGCTGCCACTGGGCTGCTATTGAGTGGATTCTGACCTCCTAGAACCCCTGCAAGGCAGAGTAGGACTGCCCCAGAGGGGTTTCTCGGCTGTAAACTTAATGAGAGCAAATTGCCAGGTCTTTCTCCCTTGGAAGCTACCAACCTTGTAGTTAGCGGCCAGGTGCTGGCCCATCTGTGCCTAGCCTAGTCCCTGGCACAGGAAGCACCAAACGTCTGAACCCAGAGCCCTTGTCTCTGGGGCTAGTGGCCAGACTGGGTGAGCAATCAGGTAGTGATCTCCGGGAAAACCAGGGCCGATCCCTGACCAGGAGCTTCCAGGACTCCTGGAGTTGGGGGCCCAGTGCTGAGCTATTGAGAGGAAAACTGACTGGGATTCTGCCGGCAACACAATTATCCTGAAGGGAATCCTTCTTCATTCCGCACAGACAGGCGGGAGCCCTTCCTATAGGTCTTAGGATGTTCAGTCTCTGCAGCTAGCTCAAGGGAGCTCAGACTGCCTTCCTTTTTGGGACGCCACAAACAAACAAACAAACAAACAAACAAACAAACAGACTTCCTTTGTAGCTACCTGCCTAGCTGTTTGATGTAGAACTCTCAGCCCCGGATGTCATGAAAGAAAGCACCCCATGAAAGTCAACGTACAATAGGAAAGGTGGGGGGTCAGTATCTTGGTGTATAATTCAATTCTAAATTTGAAAGGTTGGGCTCTGCTCAACAGGCGAACACACCCAGTCTGTAACTAAACCAGACCTGTTGCTGTGCAAAGTCGATTCCAACTGGTGGCCACCCGTGTGCTCCAGAGTATAAACTGTTCCATAGGATTTTATTTTATTTATTTATTTTTTAATGGAGGCAGATCACTAGGCTTTACTTCCATGGTGCCACTGAGTGGTTTGAACTGCCAACGTTGAGTTTAGTAGAAAAGCAGAAGTTCAAGTATATCACCCAGGGACCTCCTGTTCATAAGTAAAGGTAGTTATTTGATCATGCTTTCCCAAACATGATATTTGTATCTTATCTGTATCTTATTTACTCACATGGCCACTAAGCTGTTAGGGATAGAAACGTGACAGTATTTGGACCTAACCATTTAAAAAGGCGATTGCTTGATATTTCTGTCACCTCAGGGCCCATGAAGGTAAGCACAGAGATGCCACCGGTGCCAGGGACTGAGAAAGTGTGGGGCCTTCTGGGCTAAGCTGGTGCTGGTCATGCTCTTCTTTGGCAGATGCTTGGGAGCTTAGGCCCTGTCGTGGAAGTCCGTGTGGGTCGGTGGAACGGAGGAAAGATTCAGTTGGGTCACTCATTGGAAAGTTATTTTCTTCTCTAATAACAGCCCTTACGAGATGCAAGAACACTGCCTCTCTGGCCAGCCCCCTGCTTTGTGCTTTGGAAGGTGGTCCTGTAGCCCGGAGCTGAATCAGCCATGGGACAATCTGATTTGACAACTGTCAGAATGAAGGGAAACTACTGAGCACAACAGGGAAGATCCGCTATCCGTTACCTGCAGAAACGGGATTATATAAAAAGAACCGCGCTGCTAGTTTAAATCATGGCGGTTGCCTTTACTACCACTTATGTCTGAAATGCCTAATGAGTGTAATGGGAACGTGGACACTCATGATTCTTGATTTAACTCAAATGATGGCATAGCGACTTTTCTGGGTAGGCTGGGAAGCACTGGGGGATACTGTGGATGTATAGCGCTGTCATCTGTCAGTGTCGAAAGCAAATAAATAATGTATACAAACATCAGCTTCACAGCAAAAGGACAAACAGTCCAATAAAACAAAACACCAAACGAAACAGGCAGGAGACTTGAGCAAACATTTCACCACAAAGGGTATTCGAATGGCCAACAGGCACACACAAAACACGCTCAGCGGCTTTCGTCATCGGTCTTGTTAGTTGACACGGGGTAGATTCAGATTCACAGTGACCCCATGTGGGCAGAACAGGACTCTTCACGGCTGTGATCTTACAAAAGCAGATCTCCAGGCCTGTCTTCTCAGGCACCTCGAAATGTGTTCCAACAGCCACCCTTTCCACTAGCAGACAGTCCTTAACCATTTGCATCATCGGGGCCGTCTTGAGCTAGTATTATTATTGTGGTATACCCTCAAGTTGATACCAGCTCATAACTAACTGACAGGGCAGAGTAGATCTGCTCCACAGGGTTCCTAGGCTGAAGCCCTGGTGGCACTCTTAGTTAAGCATTGGACTGCTCACCTCAAGGTTGGTGGTTCAAACCCATCAGCCGCTACTTGGGAGAAAGGTGAGGCTATCTGCTCTTGTGAAGGTTACAGCCTCAGAAGTCCTCTATAGGGCTGCTATGAGTCGGAATTAACTCGATGGCAGTGGACTTCTTGGTGTTTTTGTTCTGTTGTGTTTGATCTTTAAGGGTGCAGATCACGGGTCCATTCTCCCGCAGAGCCGATGAGGGGCTTTTGCCATTGATCTTTCAGTTAGCAGCTCAGTCCCTAAATGCTGGACCACCCATGTTCCCAGTCCTAAGTTGTTGTTATTGTTGCTGTGTGCTGTCAAGGTGATTCTGACCCATAGCAACCCCTGTACAGAGTAGAACAGCCCCACAGGGTGCCCCAGGCTGCCATCTTTAAGCCTAGATATATGCTGATGAGAACGGAAAACAGTCATGCAAATAGACACCTGAGTGCAAAGGTTCATTGCCACGCTATGTACAATAGTCAAAGACGAGAAAAGCCTAAATGGTTATCAACAGGTGCATGGATAAACAAAACCTGGTTTGTATAACAGTAAGTCAAAAAGTATGGCTGCAAAATCAAAGAAAAAGAGGTGAAGTGATTGTTTCTTGACACAGCCTCTGTTGAGTTCATTTTGATTCACAATGGCCTTGTGTAGGGTTTCTGAGTCTGTCAATCTTTACAGGAGCAGACTTTTCATCTTTCTGTCTTGGAGTGGCTAGTGGGTTTGAACCACTGACCTTGTGGTTAGCAGACTAACACTTACCTGATGGTGCCACCGGGGCTTCTTATCCTCCCCATAAGTTTATGCTTACACACACAATGGACAGAGCCATGAAGGTAACTGAAATTCTGCTGCTGGCCACAACATGGATAAAGGCAGAAAACATCATGCTGAGTGAACCAAGTCTGTTGCAAAAGGACAATATTGTGTGATTTCAGTTATATGAAATCAGCAAATAAGCCTACTCTGTACTTACCGGTTATCTCACTAACGGATATTTCATATTTATAGGAGTTGACAAATCTTTGTTTCTGACTCATTTGCACATTACCATGCACAGCCGGCAGTAACCAATGCCAAGTGCCAAAGAAGTAAGGCTGACGACTGTGCTGGTTAGGGTGATGTGTCCATCTAGTTAGGTTGAAATTCTCAGTCAGTTGGCAGTTGTAGAAGGATGCACTTTGGTTATTATACGAAGATGTAGTCTCTCTCCGTTTTGTGGTCTGATGTGGTCATCCTACATGTTCACACCATGCTGGTCTGATTAGTAAGGAGTGGGTGCATATAGGAGCCAAAGATTATTTAGTGGCTCAAGGGGTGGAAGGGATGAGGAAGAGGGAAGCTTGTGATTAGGGGCCACTGAGTTTATGCGAACCGTGGCAGAGTGGTTTGAAAACAGGGAACGAGAATGGTTGCAAAGCTTGAAAAATGTAATCACTGTTACTGAGTTGTATATGGAGATAGTGTTGACAAGGATGTGTTTTGTTATGTATATTTCCACCAAAATTAGAAAGAATTAAAGTTGACACATCAAGAACTACCAGTTGTAATGATAGTGTTCAATTATGTGGAGGTAAGTACCAGTGGGGGCGGGGAGGGAATTGAGGGTGGCTGTCATGTGGATCAGGGCAGGGAATGGTGTAGGTAATAATAACCCTAAACACCCAGTCCCATCAAGTTGATTCTGACACAAAGCAGCTGTTTTCAGAGTTTCCTAAACTGCAAATCTGACAGAAGCATACAATCGCATCTTTCTTCCATGGAGCACCTGGTGGGTTTGAACTGCCACCCTAGTGGCTAGCAGCCCAGTGCCAAACGTTTCTTTCACACTTAGCATGATTCAGGCTTTGCTCACATTGTTTTACAGAGATTTATTTGTTTGATTTTCACCCCATGCCAGTGAAACATAGCTACTTTTTAATCTCTCCCTTTTAGAGATGAAGAAAGCAGAGCATAAAGATACTAAATGACTTACCTTAGATCATACAGCTAATAAAGCGAGGAGACAGGTGAACTAGGAGATTGCAGTTGCTCATTATAAACTTTTTAGTGAAATTGCAATTCGTTGGTCAGTACCTTTATTAATGCAATGAGTATAAAAATCACTTAAAAGAGTCCAGCTACTACAGACATATTTGCATTCACTTATTTGTTATTTATGAAGAAAGGAATTTAATGTGCAACACAATCTCCTTGAATTGTTAGGTTGCAACATTATGCTCTAAGTTAATAGTGGGACATTGGGCTGAAGTGATACACAATCACTTAAATTGGTGTTTGTCATGTCAGGCCACGTGTAATAGTTAGGTTTATTGTGCCAACCTGGCCAGTAGGAACATGCAGGATTAATCAGGTAGCAGTTTGATCAGAAGGCAAAGAGATAAATGGCTCTGCAAGGCTCGCTCCCATCTCTCTTGCTCTCTGGTGATTGGACCACGGTGCTGCTGCTATAGCTAGTTCTCTGCCTCAACCTGTGTGCTACACTACCTGTGGGCCAAGACAATACATGGATCAGGTTTCTAGAGCTTGAGGCTCCTTCGAGATCTGCCTCACCACACTGCTGGGGCGTACATTGCTTGGGCTTAAGGCTGGTGGATCCTGTTGCCTTGCATTGCTTGAGTTCAGTATCTCATCAGTGCCTGCTTCCCTAAGCTCCCGAACTACTGACTGTTGTTGACCCACCCTGTTGTTTGCTGCCTGCAGGCAGACTCTGCCTGCCTTGCCTGTGGGAGGACTCTGCTGTCCGCTTCCTTGACCTTGGACCCAGCAGCCCACGAGTTGAAGGACTTCCAGTATATTAACTGCTCTATGAAAGTGAGTTGAACTGAGCCCTCTGTACTGCTGTGTGGACTAATTAGCTATTATATTCCTTCTGGCTGTATAAACCTATCCTCATAGTTGATAGATAGATAGATAGATAGATAGATAGATAGATAGATAGATAGATAGATAGATAGATGATGGATGGATAGATAGATAAATGGATGATAGATAGATATAGATATGTGCCCTGGTTTTGTTTCTCTAGAGAAGTTTGCCTAACACACCACCCCTTTGGAAGTGGATTTTGTGTAGGTTAGAATACCTCATAGTAAAAGTGAATCAGAAAGGTCAGGCGTCTTGAAAGAGCAGCTTGAGTGGGGGAGTTTTGGGTAAATCTTGCATCTCCACATGATTTAGCTAATTATTTAAATCTAAATGAGGCTTGCATATGCAAACAGTCTGAGTTCATTTTAAATTACAGTAAGACCAGATAAAATGAGGGACAATGTAAGATAAATTACCTCCACTTTTGTTTTGATCCCCTCCTCAGAAAAAACAGTGTTTTTTGCCTTAAATTAATTTCTCATCTTTTCCTTAAAAGTAATCAAGAATACATGAGTGGCTTCAAAAAAGTTATGGGGAAATTCCATTACTATTAATTAATTTTTTTCCACAATCTTTGGGAAATCCCTTTGTATATATTGGTAAAGGTGTATATATTGGTAAAGGCATCCTTTTTTATTCATCTCATAAGAGTCTACAACTTTGGGTTAATGAGGCTTTAAAGATCATTTCATTGAACGGATATCTAAAAATATATCTAAACCCCCCCCAGAACAACCACTCCCTAATATAGATATTGAAGGATGAACAAATTAAACCTCTTGAGGCGATCCATTCAAATGATGTGTTAGAGGCTCTTATATTGGATCTTCAAGTATTAATAACTGTGATGAATACATCTTGAATTAATAAATATTTGTTGAGCTAATATATAAAGATGACTGGGTGTAATAAGGCAAGGTGGGGATTCGCTTGACAGGCTCTTTCTTTGCAGATGAGTGTTAATTCAGATCGAAGTTGCTACTTGTTACCCCTTGCTATTGACTTGCTCCTGACTCACGGGGATGCCTGTGTGCCCCAGTAGGCTGTACTCCATAGGGTTTCCCATGACTGATTGTTCTGAAGAAAGTATCAGACTTTTCTTCCAAGGAGCCTCTCGGTAGACTTGAAGCTCCATGCTTTCAGCACGAAAGAGGATGAACAGCATTTGTATCACCCAAAGACACCTTAGTTAGCCACAAAACAATTCTCTTGGGGAGATGGAGACAGAACCCCAAGCACTCCATCTTGCTGTTGTCTTAGTTCTTCTTATTGTTCATGTTGGGAATCATTTCATTCTACATTAATGCTTGCATTCATTTGAGGGTTGTATTTAGAATTATCAGGTCATTCCCTATATCTAACCAAACTCAACTGACATTAGGTCAATTCCAACTCATAACCACCCGATACAGGGTTTTTGAGGATGTAAGTCTTTGCAGGAGCAGACAGCCTCCTCTATCTTCCAAGAAGCAGCTGGCGTCATTGAACTGTTGACCTTGTGGGGTTAACAGTCCAGCATTTACCCAATCACGCCACCAGTGCTGCTCCTATATCTAACTCACTCTGGCTCCCACTGAGTCAGTATCGACTCAGTGACCCTGACAGGACCCCTTCTAAATAAGGAGGAATTTGTAGTAATAACTCTTATTTGGAATACTGCATAATTCATTGTGATTAGAAACATTTTTTTCCATGATGAAGCCATCATATTTTGATTTGCATTCTTGAATATATCTCTTGCTTTCCACATGTTTATGTTATGTGATTATAGATATCAAATTCATTAATCCAAGAGAGGATGCATTTCACAAACCGTATATGAACAAAATTTATTTTTTGGAAATTATGTTTATGTAATAGGAGAGATTGACTTGTATTAGTTTTACATGGGCATGAAAGTTTTTAGTCATTAACTCTGATAAGTGGAATGAAAACAGGAGCAGAAAGAGAACATTGGATACTGAAAAAGGATATTTAAAACTTTAGGCACCTAAGTGGACTAAGGCATCTGGCTAGGCTGTAGGGCAGATTCTACAAAAGATCAAATTCCATAGTTGGCAAAACTCCTTTTTCTGAGATGTACTATTACTTCATATGTGATAGGAGGGTTTTTGTTTTTAAAGAAAACATTGTGTAGATTAAACTTAGGCAATGCTTTGGCCAATTCTCAGAACATGCTGCTAGCCAGCTCCCCTTTACAGTACCTTATATCTCTATTTCTAAATTGTGTCAGGAAACTTGTAGTCAGTCCAAATCCTGTCACCTGGAGCCATCCTGACAATGAGGAGCAGCCCCTGCAGAGGTGGTCCACCAAGGCCCTGGCACCTGCAGCTTGCTGAAAATTACCTAATCAAACACACCCCAAATGTACCACAGTCTTCAACTACGTCTTTTATCTTTATAAGCCTCTGCATCCTTGCAACTCCTGGGAGCACTTTGTCAAAAGCTTTGAGTCGACGTTCCCAGTTTTGCAAAACACACTTTTACCACAATGCATTCACTGTTTTTAACTTTAAATAAAATTGTAATTTTTCCCCTCACAGCGAAAATATGGAGATGTATTTCTATCTTTGCATTTCTTTTTCCAAAGAGTGTCATTATTGTGGTCAAATGTAGTCTGATCGGACTTCCCTAATATAAACAATATTTTATTTTTTTCCTTGGGATTTTACTTCCTAAGGATTGTTTCTTTTCTCCTTTTCAGAAATAGCTCTTATTTGAGGACAGTGATTAAAAGTGGATGATGATAGGGAAGGCTTAACAGGTAGAAAGGAAATTGATTGAGTTGAATTTTCCCAGGATCACCTTTAAGTAGCCTCATTTGATTGTACATAACTTTATCTCAAATGAAATAAGCGAAACTATCTAGCTTGTTTGATGTGGAGATTTACCTTTCATGCAGTTACATCAATAATGTTAGACATAAGCATCATCTGAAGCCTACTGAAACAGAGCTATCCTAATGACAGGTCATTTGTGTACTTTATTGTAAGCCTTCTGTCACCGCAGAGGGAGCATGAAGCCGGATTTTCATGCAAATGTGTTAAGCAAGCCTCCTACATATGTGGCGAATAAACACAGTGGTTCAGGGCAGTATTTCAAGACACTGGATTTTAATAATGTGAACAACATTTATCATTTCAAAATCTCTTTCCTGTTAGAGTTGGAATAGTTCTACCATACACTGATATTAAATCATGAACACACTGTATCGATAAATATGAGATAGTAAAGGATCAGCACATACTTCCACGATGATTTCACCTTGAAGTGCTATTTTAAGCACCAGAGTCAAGGTGAACGTCTGGCTAGTGCTCCTAGTCAGTACCCAGCCACCCATGATCTGGTCTAACAAGCCATATACTGCCCTTATCGCTTTATTTAGGACTTAAAGGGTCTTCGATTTGCCATGAAAAAGGGAGGGAGGCACCGAGGCAGAGAGGAGGAAGGAAGGATTTAGGAAGAGGTTATGTAAAGAAGCAAGAAAGGAATTCTTTTGGGAGTAAGCTATATCAAGAAATTTAGCTGTCAAAATTATAAAATAATATATCACTTTTTAAATCTGAAAAAGTAAATCTAAATACTTTTATTATGTGTTAGTTTCCTATATAACATATGAACAATGTGGATTCTATTGTATTGTGACTGTGATTCGGGAGCCCCCACTCATCTGCCTATCACTTTGTGATACCGTGGTGGCTTGATGATGGCTGTGATGCCGGCAGCTATGTCACCAGGGTGTCAAATACCGGCAGGGTCACCTTTGGTGAACAGTTTCCCGATGAAGAACAGACTGTCAAGAAGGAGTAGGCAGCCCACTTCTGAGGAAGTGGGTACTGAACACCTTGTGAAGCCGAGCGGAACATTGTCTTATATAGTGCAGGAAGACGAGCCGCTCTGGTGGGAAGAGCTGCCCCTTCAAAACAGAGTCAGCGTTACGGACATGGAAGGAGCAAAGCTTTCAGGGTTTTCATTGGCGGAAGGGGCAAGACTCAAAAGGAAAAGATGTAACTGAAATCATAATCAGAACATGGAATGTATTGATTCGGAATCTAGGACAACTAAAAGTCATCAAAACTGACAAAGAAAGCACAGAAATAAATATCCTAGGCATTAATGAGTTCCAATGGACTGGTTTGGGCCATTTTGAACTAGTCGGTCATATGGTTTAATTTGGTAGAAATGACAAATTCAACAGGAATGACATCACATTCATCATCAAAATTTTGTTTTCAAGATCTGCCTTGACATGCAATGCTGTATGTGATAATTCATCTGCATAAAAGGAAACCCAGGCCATACAACTATAAATCAAATGTCTGCATCAACCACTCCAGTTAGGGATAAAGGAATTGAAGAAGGATGCCACTGCCTTCAGTCTGAAATGTATTAGCGATGCAATCAAGATGCATTGATCATGACGAGTGACTGAAATGTGGAAGTTGGAAGTGAAGGAGGGTCATTAACTAGGAAAATGTCCTTAATGTCAGAAACTAAGCTGGGGATTGCATACTGAATTTTGCAAAACCAATGACTTCTTCATTGCAAAGACCTTTTTTACAACACGTGTGCAGTCACCTGCACTTACATCTGAGCAACTGGTGGTCTGTTCCACAGCCAGTCCTGGTCTCATGGCTGCAGCGGATTGAGCTTCTCCATTGTCTTTTTCCAGAGATTTAGTCCATTTGACTCTGTGTATTCTATCTGGAGAAATCCACAGGTATAGTCGCCCTTTGAGTTGTTGAAAACAGGTGACTATACACGGGCTTCTCAGATGGAATACACAGAAGTCAAATTGGCTACATCTGTGGGAAGAAGTGATGCAGGAGCTCAACGTGAGCAGCGAAAATGATGTGAGGGGCCAACTGTGGGACAGACCGTACATTGCCCACATGAAAGCGCAGAGTGAGGCTGAGAAAATGTAAGACAAGCTTAGGAGCACAAAAATAGACCCTGAATATATCCTAAGAATAGATTTGACTCATTGGCCGCTGATTTCAGAAGACCAAACAAGTTGCAAGATGGCTCAAGTCAAAGACAGGAAAGAAAGAAAAGACCAAAGTGGATGTCAGAAGAGACTCTAAAATGTGCTCTTGACCCTAGAGTAACTAAAGCAAATAGAAAAGAGCTGGACAGAACCTTTCAAAAGGCAGGTTAAGAAGAAAGGGTGGGATGGTTTAAGGAAATGTGCCAAGTATTGGGATCAGAGCACTGACAGCACAGCGTGTGCTCATTAGATCTCAAGCTGAAAGAAACCATGAAGAAATCCAAGTCTCGAGTTGAAATACTGAAGGAGTCAATGGACAAAATATTGAAAGATGCAGGAAGCAACAAAAAAAGGATGGAAAGACTAATGAAGTCATTATACCCCAAATAATTTAATGGCCAATCATTTCAGGAAGTATAATTTGCTCACGAACCAGTGGTATGAAAGAAGAAGGCCAACTGTGCTGAAGGCATTAGCGACAAACAAAGCTCCAAAAATTGACAAAACACCATCAGAAGTGCTGCAGCAAACTGATGACGTGCTGGAAGCATTCACCAATCGATGCCAAGCAATTTGGAAGCCAGCTACCTGGAAAATTACCGGAAGAGATCCATATTTGTGTCCATTCCATTGAAAAGTGATGCAACAGAACATGGAGATTATTGAACAATATCAAGGCTATGGCATGCAAGTGAATTTTTTGCTGCAGATAATTTTAAAACTGTTTGCAGTTATACATCACCAGGGACCTACTAGAAATTCAAGCTGGATTCAGAATAGGTGGGACAAAGGATATAATTGCTGGCATCAGATGGATCTTGGGTTCAAGTAGAAACTGTTAGAAAGATGTTACTTGTGTTTCATTGTGTTTCATCTTTCGTTGAAAGATGTTACTTGATTCTTTGGAGCATAACAAACAATGGATAACATTGTGAACCGTGGGGATTTCAGGACACTTCTTTGTACTAATATGGAACCTGTACATCAGTGGTTCTCAACGCTCAAATGCTGCAACCCTTTCATACAGTTCCTCATGTTTGGGTGACCCCCCCGCCCCAACCATAAAAGTATTTTCATTGCTACTTCATCACTGTAATTTTGCTACTGTTATGAATAGGGCAACCCTGTGAAAGGGTCATTCGACCCCCTCCAAGGGGTCGTGACCCACAGGTTGAGAACTGCTGCTGTAAATAAATCAAGAGGTAGTTAATTGAAAAGAACAAGGAAATATATGGTTTAGCATCAGGTTTGCATTCTTTCATCATACATCTTCAATCTGAGTGCTAAGAAAATAATCCAAGAAACAGGATGATAGGAAGAATGTAGTAACAGGATTGGAAGAAGGCTTATTATCACCTGCGGTATGCAGCTGGCATAACCTTGCTTGCTGAAAGTAAAGCGTATGTGAAGCATACTGATAAAGATCCGAGACTTCAGTATGGATTGCAACTCATTGTAAAGGAATCAACTGGCCCAATAGATAACCTCATGACAAATGGAGAAAAGATTGATCTTTCCAGGATTTCATTTAACTTGGATTCACAATCCATGCTTATGGAAGCAGCAGTCAAGAAATCAAGTGCTATATTGCATGGGGCAAACCAGCTGCACAAGCTGTATTTAAAATGTTAAAGAGCAACAATGTCACTCAGGACTAAACATGCTGCCACAAGCCATGGGATTTTCAGTCACCTCCTATGACCGAGAAAGCCGGATAATGACTAAGGTGGACCCGAGAAGGATCGATGCATTTGAATGATGTTGTTGTTGAAGACTAGGGGAAGTATTCTTTCAATGCTGCCCAGAGAACTGAAGCATCTGTCGTAGAAGTACAACCCTTATGCGCGTTAGAAGTGCGGACAGTGAGACTTTGTCTCGAGAGATTTGAACATGATCTTGAGAGGAACCAGTCCTTGTACGTCAGGCTTGTTAAAGGAGTGGGGCAGCAAAAAATAGGAAGAAGATCCTCAATGAGATTGGCTGCAATGATGGGCTCGAGTGTAACACGTGGTGAGTGTTTCACGGCTTCATTCTGTTGTACAGGAGGTGACGACGCGTTGGGATGGCACCTGAGGGCAGCAGGGCTGTGACCAGGCTTTGTGAGTTCCCTGGCTTTAAAAGAAGTAGTTTGCAGTCATCTATTGCACAAGCCTAGTAGAGCATAATCGCTATGCAACCATGTACACAAAAAGTAATACCAAACAAAAGCAATGGTAAACGAAAGTAACACTAGAGGTCAATCCTTAGGCACCTCCTTATTCATATGCCCCTCTCTTTTTCTTAGTTCCTGCATATTCAGGAACCCAAATAGACCATAGGATTGTAAGGTGTCTTACAACAGGAACCCAAGTATACTACTACAGCATGCTAAGGTTTCTTAACCCTATAACGCCTGAATTTTTAATTTCAGGAAAAACTTTTATTTTATTTTATTCTTTACTTTCATAGTTATCGATATATATAACAGCCCAAATGCACTACAGGTCGACATTTTCATCCATTTGAGAATTGACGGACATCCAGAACAAGGTTTATCATCAATCAAATGAGAAACCCATTCATACACATGAGTTTTCCCTTTAGTGCTGCCCTTGTAAGCTGTGTTCAACATCACAACAGTTTCTGCGGCAATTTTCCTGAGCAGGAACCAAAATTTCACAGCCGCATCCTGTTCTCTTAAATCGGCCATCACAAAAATCGAGGTATGAGTGAAACTGCTTTCATGAAAAAATTTACCGTGACCAAAGAGAACCTTCCCCGACAATGTCACTATGTGCACTGACTCAGAGCAAGTTCCTAGTGTGCAAAGTGCGTAACCGCAAAAGCCCTGCTCTGCCCAGTGCTGTTCTGTTTTTGGGGGGAACCCCTAGTCGATGTGAGCCAAGGTGCTTCAGAAATCTCATGGACAAATGGAATTAAGAGAGAATGGAATTTTCCCACAAACGTTTTGAAGCCACCGTGTATAAATTGACCAGGAGGATAACAGAAAGCCCAGAGATGGTGTCAATAAAATTACGGGTCAAATACATGAGCTGGCATATTCTCACGGAGGGAATATGTATATTCAATAGGTAATATTTGAAGAAAAGTGTAAATGCAGTAGTCATTGAAAATATGCAAACAGACTTACTATGTTATATTCATTCGGACAGCTATTGAAACCCATGCAACCATGTTGGAAACGGATTTCACTTTCGTTTGCAAAGCTAAACATTTATAAATTCAGCAATTCCATCTCAAGCTACCTATCGAGTAAAAAATTTATACCTTTCACCAAGAGACATAAAGAATAACATTCATAGCAACAATGTCTGTAATTTTAAAAATCCAGAGATGACCCAATTAACTTCCAATAAATTGTATTATAGTCACACGTCGACAGCAATGACAATGAAAGAATTGCATGACCAAGCGCGACAGGCTAACATAGATAATTCTTAGTGACATTCTGCTGAGTGAAAAGGAAAAAGCCGGACTACTTGCAATCTGGTCCGTTTTATAACTTCAAAACCAGGCGCAGCCAGGGCTACTTAATGGGCATTTGTTATCTTATGTTCCTTATTTGTCAAAGTTAGGAGACTGATGGGAACGAAATGAAATGAAAGAGAGGCAGGCATGAACCGATGGGGGTGGGGAATTGTGAACCAGAGATTATGATTAATCCTATCCACTGATCTGATAAAAAATTAAGCATCAAATGAATTTATTTGTTTTCCCGACTTCATACAAATATGAAAATGCAGCTTGGATGATGGGTGGCACCAGCAAGGTCATTGAGGAGGGAATCTTTTTAAATAGCTTCGCACAAAAGTAGAATACAGGTAGTCCCCAAGTACAAATGCAATTTGTTCCTAAGTGTGCCTTTAAGTTGGATTTGTCTGTAAGTTGAAGCAGGCATGTAGTCTTTCTTCTTCTTCCTCCTCCTCCTCCTCCTTCTCCTCCTCCTCCTCCTCCTCCTCTTCTTCTTCTTCTTCTTCTTACTGTAGTGCAAGGAAAGGCTTGGAGCTGTTTGAGTGGTTTAAAAGCTACCTATATTACAACTGTCGCACATTGGAATTGTGATGAAGAATTTGTTGGCAGTAGGAGTTGGTTTCATTCTTTCAAAGGGAGGACAAATTGACAGAACACTAGGGAGCAAGTAGGACTTGTGCATCCCTGCAGATAACACAACGTGGCTTGTGAAAATGAAAACCCAGACCAAGCTCAGTGCCATCAAAATTGGTGACAGCTCATAGCAACCCTGTAGGGGAGCGGAGGACTGGCCCGGTGAGTTTCTGAGACTAATTCTTTTTAGGAGTAGAAAGCCTCCTCTTTCTCCTGAGGAGCAGCTGCTGGTTTCAAAGTGCTGGCCTTGAGATCAGCAGCCCAGTGAGTTACCGGAGGATGTTAAACACTCATGATGGAGATGAAAGGTCACAGCTTCCGGTATGAATTAAACTTTAATGTAACTCAACCCTCAAACTCACTGCCATGAAGTCAGTTCTTACCTGTAGCGACCCTATAGAAGAGGGCAGAACTTGCCTTGTGGGTTTCCGGGACTTCAACTCTTGACAGGAGTTGAAAGTGTCATCATTCTCCCAAAGAGTGGCTAGTAGTTTTGAACTGCAGACCTTGTGGCTAGCAACCGAACACATGTTCCTCTACACAACAAAATCTCCCCAATTGGACCAATAAACAATATTATGATAAACAGAGAAGTTGCCAAGGATTTTATTTTAGTTGGATCCACAATGAACACTCATGGAGTTAGCTGTGAAGAAATCACAGGATTTACTGTTTGGGGCAAATCTGCTGCAAATAACCTATTGAGAAAGTTACAGTATAAAGATGTCACCCGAGGGCTACAGTGCACTTTACTCAAGCTAGGATGTCGTCATTCACCTCATATGCATGTGAAAGATGAACTATGAATGAGGAAGAGCCAAGAAGAGTTGAAGCCTTTGAATTATGATGTTGGCGAAGACTATTGAATAATGTGTCATGAACTGCCAAAAGAATGAACAAATTTGTGTTGGAAGACGTTCCGCTGGGATGATTCTTAGAAGCAAGGATGGGGAGACTTCCTCTCAGGTGCTCCGGGCATGTTATGACGAGGGGCCCTGCAAAGAACATTATGCTTCATTAAAGGGGAGGGCCAGCCCGAAGAGGAAGACCCTCAATGAGATGAGTTGGGTCCCCTGGGTGCAGTAATGGGCTCAAACATAACCCCATCCGCGGACCTGATAGACTATTGTGAGGATGGCACAGGACTGGGCAGGGCTTTGTTCTGCTGCACGTAGGGTCACTCTGAGATAGAACCTACCCTACCACACCTAACAGTGACAATGAGTTAGGTGTAAGTCGTGCGTTTGTAACCTGGTACTTAGTGCACTACAATTTAGAAGATATTTGTTCCTGACCACACGTTCGCAACATGGTTTTCTAAGACCAGTACATTTAATTTATACAATTGTGTTCTCTTATAATATTTTTGTAGCTTCCATTTAAAAATAAGAAGGGAACTCAAGACAGAGGGTGCTTCTCCAGGTTTAACTAATGGATGGTAGATAACCTGAAACATTATAGAACACTATTCTGACAATGTTAAGTATGTAGAATAACCAGGAAGGGACTTTTGTAACGCACATGGATTCAAACATCTTTTCAGCATTTTCACAACATCTTACCTTATCGGAGTCAAAGAATCACTTGCAATTATCTATTCAGATCTTATTTTACAGTGAAAGCTATCAAGGTTATAGTGTTAACAGCTAATCCTGGTTCAGAGTCATGTCTCCTGGTGGTCTAAATCCCACAGCAGTTTCTAGGCCTGATCCGGTGACCTGGGTGATTTTTGTCATCCTGGACAGAATAATGCTTTTAGAAGCAATTGAGGAAGAGAAAGCTAATGCCAAATATTCTAGTGTATTCCTCAGAGGGAAATTATCTGCACCGCAAATGTGTTCTGTTGCTGCAAAGTGCAATCTCAGTGGAATTTAGCAGCTACTCCCACTGAGCCAATAAGTAAGCATTCTCAGAAGTTAGGGAAGGCAGGGAAGCAAATTGGTAATCCCTGCATGCAACTGTATCCCCAGTTTCAGAAGACATACTTTCAATGTCAAAAGATTAAAAAAGGGACTTTAGAAAAATTAATGAAGCCCCCCTCCCAAAGAGTTTTGCCAATTTTCCCATTTGCATTAGTGTTGGTAAAGACAAGATCTCTCCTCATGCTGTCATACAGTATTGTCAGAAAAATAAGGCCAGGATAAAGAAAAAGAAGACGCAGCATGGCTTAGATTGTTTCATGGCCACACATTCTTCCCATCGTGGTTCAGAACCCTCCTTGCAGTGTGCTGCTGCTCCCATCCTGAGGTGGAATCGACTCCCCCACTCTGGTAATTCTAGACTGGACTGGTGGCTTGCTGTGATAGGTGGAATGTGATTGACGTGACACTGAGTGACCTCCAGAGCCTCGGCCTCATGATACCCTGCTGTGTCGTCCCGAGGATACCCTGAGATCTCCAAAAAAGGAAGCCAGCCCAGGAGCGTGGAAAAGAACAGGAATGCTCAGACTGGTTCCCAGGATCAACTGCCAAGCATAAGAGAGGTCAACTTGGGCTCTAAGAGAAAAGGAGTCATGGTTGCTTTCAGGCACCAGTGTTTGAGATGCTGCTGCATAGCCCACATGGATTGAAACACAAATCTCACTTTAGTTTTGCCTCATTTTAATAATTTTCCAAGAGTTGCAAGATATTTTCATAATTGTTCTTTAAAAAGATAAAACCCCTTTCCCCTACAAAAGAATGAACAATTGTGTAGTTAACAAATCCATTTTTTAAATAGATGATCTCTTTTTTGGACAGCATTCCATTAGTGAATAGATCTTTGCTAGTGCCATTAACCTCTCTTTCTGAAAGGCAGAAGAAATGGACTGATTGAGCAAATTACTTTAAGGGGAAGTATAACACCGATGAAACACACAACACTTCTCTAGGTCCTTAATTCTTCCTTACCCTGCTATTAGGATCTCAGTCCTACCTCGCAAATCCAGATAGTACGGCATGCATGTATCAGTATAGAAAAGAGCTTTCAATTTACAGAATTCAGGATAGACAAACCCTTCAGAAACTGTAACGGGTGTAACGACTTCAGGAGGGTAGGGGAAGTGGGTACTAATAGCAATGATGGCAAAACTACCCCCCTCAAGGAGGACGAATACCAGGATTGTAGGTGACAGGATATAGAAGGGGCAGTGTAAGATATGTATAAATAATAATACATTGTATATTAAGGGTTCGCGAGGGTGGCTGGGCTGGGGAGGGAAGGAAAAAAGAGGAACTGATATCTAGGGGTTCAAGAAGAAAGATAATGTTTTGAAATTGTTGATGGCAATATTTATACGTATCCATTTAATATAATGGATGTATGGACTGTTAGACTTGATGTAAGAGCCCCAATAAAATGATTTATTAATAATGAAAAAAAATCCCCCAAATTTAAAGCTGGGAATTCATTGAAATTCAGAAAAGAATTGTATCTACATGACATTTTAAGATTCTGGTATGTGCATTATGAATTGCATACAGATTTTTCATAATGACTTTGTATTGATCTCAAAGTAACCAAAAATACCAGTTACCCCCCAAAAATAGTTTATTGTCAAAAGTTTACATATCATGCAATTTAATAGCTCATTCATATTAAGAAGAGTTGTGCCATCATCATCACTATCAATTTCACAACATTTTCTTTCTTTCTCGTATTCATCGTTATTAATTCCCATCTTCCCCAACCTCTCCTGCCACGCCCCTAGGTAATGATTAGTCCAATTACTGTCTCTATAGATTTATCTACCCTGGATTCATATGCAGAAAATCATACAAAACACAAACAGAAAGAAAACACAGAGAGAGAGACACACACACACCTCGCCAACAGTGATTAGACAGAACATAGAAAAACCTCAATTGAAAAGAAAGCAGAAAATATTAAAAATGGAAACAACTTTAAAATGGGCCAAAAGGGAGACAAAGGACAAGGCATGACATTTTTAACCTCACTGCATGTGCCATAATAAACTTTACCGTGTTCTCTGTCTGATAGCACAGCGACTCACTCCCTGGACTTGGGTCAGAGGGGATTCACCAGAGGCGTAGTCTTTGGGGAGCCTGGAAATGGGTTTTGGGCTTCCCCTATCCTCCACAGCCTTCCGCGAACCAGAATTTAAGCCCTGATACCTGAATGGGCAGATTTTTGTAAATGATCTCAATCACAGAAAAGAAATTACATAAAAATCCTAATCAGACAGTCCGTGCTCAATAATATATTAATGGGGGTCACTTTTAAGGAAAATTTTAAAATTCAACTCAATTATTCAGTGGAGTTAAAGGAGTTGACAAAACTACTGTATATACTTATGTATAAGTCGACCCAAATACCAGTCGAGGCACCTAATTTTACCACGAAACCGGCATTAAAAATGTGCTGAAATACTCAGTTTATACACAAGTATATATGGTAGTTATACACAAGCATATATGTGTATGCTTGTTATACACAAGTAAATATGAAGACTTACTTTGTTTGGTTAATTTGCAGTTATGAGAGCAGAAATATAATGAACTTCAATGATCTAAGATTTTTTTTGTGTGTGTATGTGTGTGTGTGTAACAATTAGTCCTCTTTAATAGCATTCTAAAATCTAGCAGATAACTAACTGAGAGGGGTCAACCTGAAGTCAACCACACTGCTCTCTGGCAAACACCCGTGCCTGCACTGTAAAATCTGAGGCTAAGCATATTGAACCCTTGGTTTGGACTGAACACGTAGCGACATAAAAATCAGCGGTAGTCATGATTATTAGGCTGCTTTTGAAAGTGTTCATGATTGGGTTTTTGATATTCATTAAGACAGGCTTCATTGGTGTGCCAGGCACTGTGGTGTACACCTAGATTATTCCCATGTCCCATTTGCAGCTCACCCAGAAAGCAGACATAAGTCGAGGCATTTGGTGACTGGCTCTACTGGGTGACGAGAGGAAATGCGAAGTTCTGCTTCTTGGTCTCATTCCCTTCACTGCTTCATTCCCCTGGACAACCCAGACACACTACTGTCCAGCGGATTCTGCTCCTAGTGACCCTGTGGGGCAGACTCACACTGCCCTGTCAGGTGTCCAAGGATATATGGAGGCAAACTGTCACATCTTTCTCCCAGGGAGTGGCTAGTGGCTTTGAACCACTCACCTTTTGGTTGGCAGCTGTGTTCCTTTACCATTCCCACTGGGCTACAAACCCACCCCGTGGCCTCTGAGTCCTTTCTGACTCATAGCGACCCTGTGTATGTTTTTGAAAATGGAAAGTCTTTTGAGGAGTACACAGTGTCATCTTTCTCCAGGGCATCTACCCATAGGCTCCCCATGGCTGCGCACTGGACCACCATGTTCTGAGTCTTCAGAACAATAAATTCTATCTTCTTATTGGCCTTGGTTTTCTTTTGTTTCTCACTTTAGGATGAAATCTGAAGCAGATCCCGCATACTGGTTTCTAGTAGAAGGCTGCTAGAGAAGTTACCTGCATGTGATCTTTCTCCATCAGTCCTCACGTCGGTGTGATACCTTCCCAATGTGACTTGTGAATGGTCTAGGGGGTTATTCCCTCTGAGTCCACTCCGTATTCATAAAGAACACCGAAACATGTTTTTTCCTTTTTGGAGACTTTATAACCTGAAATCTTAAATGTGTGTGTTTTCAGTGTGAAATGTGTTTCTTTCATGCTCTTTATAGAAAAATTAGGTACTAAGCCCCTAATAAAATGATTTAAAAAAAAGAAAAAAGAAAAATTAGGTACTAAAGTTTGGCAAGTTCTATAACCTTTGCCTAACTTCTACAACTGATGAGAGCATCAGTGTACAGTAGGGCTTTGGGCTCTGATGAAACGGCATTATCCAATATGGTAGCTACCGGCTACATGGAGGTATAAGCACTTGCAATGGGACTAATGGGACTGAACAGCCGAGTTTCATTTTAATGTAACTAGTGCTTATGATGCAGACATGCCTTACTGTACAGGCATGCTTTACTGCCTAACGTTTAATGGTTCTCTGTAGATAATGCACTTTTACAAATTGAAGGTTTGGGCCACCCTGTATCTAGCAACTCTACAGGCAGCATTTTCCCAACAGCGTGTGATCATTTTCTGTCTTTTCTCACATTTTAGTAATCTTTGACCTTCTTCAGAATGCTTTTTTTGACATTTGATTGGCTATAGTACAGTGTGAAGATAATTTTTCTATGCATAGGGATACCAAAAAGTTGTGTGACTCTTTATTGCAACATTCACATTATTGCGGTGGTCTGGAATGGAATCTACAACATCACCAAGCGCTTTAGGCTGGGTTCTCTAGAGAAGAAAACACAGTGAGGTTTATATAGGTAGAGAGATTTATCCCAAGGACATGGCTTAGTTGGTTGTAGAAGCTGGCAAGTTCCAAGTTCTTGCGTCAGGTGTCTGGCTAGAGGCTTCTGCTGACTGATATAGCTGCAGAGGCAGATGAATGTAATGTCGGCAGGTCAGAAGGCGGGTCTTTGAGACAAATACATCCAAGGTTGGCAGGTAAGAAGGCAGGCATCTGACTCACAAGCTACAGGGGATAATTTCTTCCGGGATTGGCAGGCACTACAGCCACCCAAACCCATTGTTGTTGATTCCCCTACACAGAGACCCTCTAGTACAGAGTAGAACTGCCCCCATAGGCTTTGTAAGGCTGTAATTGTCATGGAAGCAGACTGGTGCATCTTTTGCCCATGGAATGGCCTGTGGGTTCAAACCACCAACCTGTTGATTGGTAACCCAGGGAGAATGATGGCCCAGCCAACTTGCCACGCCACCTTACCACCACTCCATGGTGGGCCTGTGTTTGACAGCAGATCTGGATGAAATGACTGTGTCGACATCTACTTCATAGAACTGACCCTCCTAAGGCGACACACACGGTAAGGGGACTAGCTTCTCTCAGAACGTAAGTAGCACTCTCTGTTGCCATCAAGATGGCATCGTCGCTGTGTTGGGAGAAGTGATGACCAGGATTACTTCTTGCAGATTAACCCCAGCTTTTCTCTCTACAGCAATAGTTTTCTACCTGGGAGTTGGAAAATCGCTCCCAGAAGGCACTTGGAGGCCCCTTGTGCTGCCAGGCATGAAACTTGCTGTCTGTGGAGGATCTGCAGTTCTAGGTGGTGGGTGGATTTCATTTCCTTGGACCTGCCGGAGGCCAGGATTGTTTCTGCTTCATTATTCTGAGCAATGGAAAATTTCCACGAGGCAGCCTGGAGTTCTGAAACGTAAATGCTGGTAAGATAGATGTAGAGAAAAATGTCAAAGTCCTTATCTACAGAACATTTTGTGCTGTACCGGAACTGTGCTCCCGTTTGTTTAAATCAATCTACTACAAAGACGTCGCAAACCTAAGCGTGATATTTTCTAGCATCATGCACTCCTACTGGGATAAACTTTTTCTCGAGGAGAAGTAGTCAACGGAGTCCCCCTAGACCAGGCTGTTGTTGTGAGAGGTCACCGAGTGTATTCTGACTCACACCAGCCCTACCAAGGACAGGACGACACTCCATCAGGTCCTGCACCACCTTGAACAGTACGGTTGAGCCCAATGGGGAGCTAGGCAAATTTATCTTTGATATCTTCACTATCTCTTCCTTCTTCCTCTCCTGCCTCTCAGGGCACTGCACCCAGTTATGAATTAGGATTTTAGTCCAACTCTTTTAAATCAGGCTCTCATTCCCCTTCTCAAATTCCAGGTCACTTCCCTGGAAAATCACTAAAATTCATTAGGTTCTGGTGGCGCTGAACCCCAGACAATGGCACCCTCCGTGTATTTGAATTTGAAGCATAGTCTGATTTCTGTTTAAGGAATTACGTGTTTTGTCTTGTGATAGATATTATTTAAAACAACTTGATTGAGTTTAGGGTTTGCATTGAACTCCTCCGATCTCACTTTGATCTTGTGTTACCAGTCTCGGGACAAGGACCCTGCCTGGCAGTCGAGGGTCCTCAAGACAAGGCGAGGACCTTCCATGAGATGGGTTGACCCCGTGCCTGGAACCATGGGCTGACACGCTCACCCAATTGAAAAACGACTCGGCCTGGGAACTTTCTCCTGGCTGTAATCCAGGAAAACCCGAGGACTCTCTTTAGTTTGTTTCCTTCAGTCACAACGCTTGATTGTGAGGCTGGCACAGTGTTCACCGTGGGCTGTTGTTCCCAGGCTCGCAAGAGTCACAGCCAACTCGGCCGCACCCAACAGCCACCAACCACAACGTGCTTATAGGTAAAGTCCACTCCAATCGAGAGCCAGACTTCCCTTGTGCTATGGCTGGACATCTACGTACAGAGAGATCAAACGAGGAAACACATCTATCGGTCGGTGATTGAA
>NW_022106189.1:37863023-37864307 GCF_000313985.2 Echinops telfairi
CAACTGTCGCGCTGCTGTCTGGGGTGGGGCCATGGTGTACATCGTTTCTCAAAACATTTTCTCTCCACTGAAACCCCCGACATTAGGCCCTCATTTTTCCCCTCCCTCCCCGCTCCCCCCTCCCGCATGAGCCCTTGATAGTTTATAAAACAGAAGCATAGACTACCACCATGTTGATACTCCTATCCAACCTGGAGTAATAGAGAATGGATTTATCCTCTTCATTGAAACAATCAAAAGAAACAGATAAAATATTTAACAATGCCGTGGTTTCTCAGGTGTTGCTATCAGGTGAAGAAGGACCGTCCGTTCTGAAAGCTGCAAACAGACAAGATGAGACCTCAGGTTTCCCTGGTTGAAAGCCATGAGAAAGTTTCCAGACCAAGTAGTTTATGATTATTGATTATTGAAGACTTTTGTATTGGACATTGGGTGAAAGTTGACAGAGCACCGCTCAACCATTCATAGACGTTCTGTTCTGTGACCCTGATTGTAATCCTCACAACGTAACAGCCCTCTCCCTACTCCTTCCTGTGTTCCCCATTTTCCACGCTCCGTCTGTCCCATCGTGCTCACCCTATCGGCCTGTCTAATGTGTGGCTGAAAGTTGAGCCTGGACAAATACATTCAGTTCCAATCCTGAAGGGTGTCGAAGGTCCTTAGACTTAAGGGTGCCATGAGTTGAGGAGATGGAGCTGGGAGTTTGAGGGGACAGAGGTGACTGGGGTTCACAGGAGAGAGTATCAGTGAGAAGGAATCCACTCTAGGTGGTGGTAGTGGTGTGTGTGTGTGCGCACACACGCGCATGGGGGTTCCTTCAGGAGAGTCCTAATCAGCACACAAGTGTGAGGAAACTATTCAAGACGAACTATTCAGGCATTAGAGGGAAGAACTTTCAGCACTCTTACGGAACCAGGATTACTAGCTATTCTGACCAACTACACAAGAAATTCACAGGGCATTGGATAGAATAGCCAGGAATGTTTTGCCCCATTCACGGGGAATGATTGGCTGTTTAATGATTGGCTGTTTTACTCAATACCTACCCAGAAAGTCATAGAAGAAGAACCTACCAGGATCAAAGTCTGGTCTCTCACAACAACTGCATTCTAGAACAATGCTCAAGGAATTTTGGAAATACCACACTATCCGGCACCGAACAAGGTGCATTGTGGGGGAAAATCTAAAGTTTTCTAAATTTAAAATTTAAATTAAGGTAAAAGAAATCAAGTCATTAAAGACTCATCCTGTGGCACTCCACTTGCCATCGAGTGGATTCTGACT
>NW_022106189.1:37866101-37882000 GCF_000313985.2 Echinops telfairi
TATCTATTCTGATTGTGATGCAGAAGTTGAGGCCTGTCCTCCTCCAGCTATGCAAACTCCCCATCACCGTTGACCAAGTTCTAGGAGGCTAAGGTCAGACAGATTGCATCCTACCTCTTTGGACACCCACAGCCCCCTCCCGTAATTCCTTTGAGGCGCTGTGGCAGCAATTCTGACTCATAACGACCCTGTAGACAACAGAGCGAAACAGGCCATGTCCTGAGCCATCCTCGCAATTGTTGTGTTGTGTTGTGTTGTGTTGGAGCCACTGTTGCAGCCACTGTGTCAGTCCATCCTGCCAAGGGCCTTCCTCCGCTGTGCTGCCCTTCGCCTTTACCGAGCATGTTGTTCCTTTCCAGAGACTGCTCTCTCCTGACAACATGTCAAAAACCCATGGGATGAAGCTGGGCCACCCTCCCCTCTAAGAAGCATTCTGGTTGTCCTTTTCCTAAGACAGACCTCTTGGTTCTGTTGGCAGTCCCTGGTACTTTCCGTTTTCTTCCCCAGCACCATACTTCAAGTGCATCCCTCCTCAGTCTCTCCTTGTTAGCGGAGTTAGAGACTCCACTGCAAGGACCACACAGACAGAACTCACAGACGACCATGAGGGCGGGGTTTCCTAAGGAGGGTAACAGGTTACCTAAGCCCAGGATACAATTCTTCCCACAGGAGAGACTTTTCTCAGTTTTTGGCCTCTCTGGTTTTTGGCCTCTCAGCCACACCACTGATTGGCCTCTACCTTGCTCGTGTAATATTACAAAGTTCTTTTAGAACTGCCAACGAATGTCCAAAAGGCATGCAGCCCTGTCATAAACTATAGTCCAGAGGCCCTCAGCGCTAGCTCTGTGGCTCAGCAAGCCTAGCTCCCCATAATGAAGTGCCCAGAGCACCCTCCTCCACAAGTCAGCCCCTTGCCCAAAGGCACTCAGCTTTACTTGCTGTGCTGAATTATATTAAACAGAAAAGATATGTTGAAATACTAACCCGGAGTACTTGATAATATGACTTTGGAAGGAGTGTCTTTGAAGATAACTATCATGTCCGCTAACACGAGGTCACACGGATTGGGGTGGACTCCACTCCAATGTTGCTGGCGTCCTTATCCGAAGGGAGGAGAGACATAGCAGCAGGGAAGAAGTCAAACGAGATGCATTGCATCGGGACATCGTGGGTCAAGGAGTTCTTTAACATCTTAAAAATCAAAGATGTCACTTCGCTCACGCAAGTGCACCCAGCCCAGAGGATTGTTTTGTTTTGGTTTTTTAATTCACCTTCTCTGCATGGGAAGGCGGGACGTGATAGAATCAGCATGGAGGAGAAGGGGCACGTTTAAAATGCGGTGTTGGTGGAGAACACTGAGTATATCGTGACCTTCCAGCAGAATGAGCAAATACTCTTGGAAGACGTACAACCAGAAGTTCCTTTGTCCAAGGAAGGTGAGATTAGGGACATGCTTACTTTGGACGCCTCATCAGGAGGGGCCAATCCCTGGGGAGAGGCCTTCTGCTTGGGGAAGGGAAGGGTCAGCAAACAGAGGGAGGCCCTTAGTGAGAGGGACTGTGGACTGACGCAATGGGTGCAAAGCCCAGGCTCACACTAGCAACTGTCGCGCTGCTGTCTGGGGTGGGGCCATGGGTGAGTTCCATTTGCTCTGCACGAGGTCCCTATGAGGCAGAGCTCTCAACAGCAGCAACAACAACAACTAGAGAGACACCTGGATGCGCACACAGATGGAGACAGATGGTATAATTCTACAGCTGGAATGTTCCAGGGTACCAGGAGCTGGTGGACCCCCAGAAGAGTTTTTCTCCCTAACCCAGGCTCACCAGCAGATGGCAAATGAGAGTTTCCTCTTTTTCCTAGAGTAGTGGCTTTGTTCTCAAGGCCCAGTTCTTTTTCATTTTGACTTTGATCCTTGAAGATGTTTTTCCTCATTTGCATTATGGGATAAATGAGATACAACATGTTCATAAGGAAAGGACTTAAAAAAATCATCTATTTTAGTTGCGATTGGAAAGAGTCACAGAATGCCCCCAAACCCAACATGTTCTACTTGTACAAGTGAGAGACTGATTACATCTTCGAGTTCTACAACCCTTCCCCCTCTCCTGTGAGTTGGTCCTCCTCCATTGACATAAACTCTTGGTCCCCTGAAGTCCCTCTCTGATCTCTGAGTTGCTATTGTCAATCTGATCCTGTGTGGATAGATTTTAAAAGAGCACAATGCTCCAAGAGGGCATTCTTGACTAACTAAGCTACATGCAGGGGGTTGCATAGGTTTACTACTTAACCACAAAGTCAGGGGTTTGAACCCACTAGCTGCTCTGAGGGAGAAAGATGAGGCTCCTGTAAACATTTAAAGTTTCAGAAACCCGAAAGGGCAGTTCTCTTTTGCCCTATGGCAGTGGTTCTCCACCTTCCTCATGCCGCGCCCCTTTCATACAGTTCCTCATGTGGGGGTGACCCCCAACCATACCATTATTTTCATTGCCACTTCATCACTGTCATTTTGCTACTGTTATGAATCATCATGTAAATATCTGATATGCAGACTGTATTTTCATTGTGACAAATTGAACATCATGAAAGCTTAGTGATTCATCATTGTGATTCGTCACAATGACATCAAAACAACATGTCATTGGAGATTGTGAGATATTTATTTCTAATGACAGATCAATGAAATTTTGTCTTGAAGCATGGTGTAGCATGGGTAACAGTCTTAATATTGTAACAGTAAACTGCATTGCTACACTTTGCGACAATATGCGTAAAAACCCAACCTCAGTCAGTGCAAAGGTTGAGAGAGCTTCTTTCTCACCAGATAGCTGCATATGGGCGGACCCAACTGGAAACGGATAGAGGAGCGGTGTCTGGGTTTTTCTGATGGACCCTTGTGAAAGGGTTGTTCAACCCCCAAAGGGGTCACGATCCACAGGTTGAGAACCACTGCCCTATGGGGTCAGAATTGACTTGTGGGCAGTGAGTCTGTCTTGAGGTCAAGTGAGCTCATGACCCTCGCTGGGCAGTCACTGGAAGAGATGGCCTGACAGCTTTGCAGCTCAGGGGGCGCACTCCGCTTGGTCTCCCTTGCTCATAGCACTTTGGATTGAGGCCTAACCTCCCTGACGCCCTGTCTCTTTGCCTATTTGATATTTTTCTTACGGGATTGTTTGTTGCAAGTAGTATGTGCTCAATAAAATTGAATTGCCTCTAACAATTACTTGATCTAAACTGCTGATTTCTGTCTGCTTCCCTTTAGCCTGCAAATAACGAACTTGGCTATATAGGGCTAAGAACACACAGTAGGCACTCAAACAATGGCCATCTTTTTCAACTGCTGCGTTTGTCCAGGGCCTGGGGTTTTGGTGTCATTCACTGGCAACAGGGAGGGGAATTCTCAGACATGAGGTTTAGTCAGTCCCAGGGAGGAGAGCAGAAAAGCAGTCCAATTCTCAGCACTTTCATTGTCTAACTCTATGACCTCGTCAGATCATTTAAATTCCGTGTTCCTGTTTTTTCATCTGTAAAATAGGAAAGGCAGAACTACCTATTCTGCTTTGTTTGCAGGCAAGAGCTAAACAAATGTGTTTTGTTCTATGGTTATTCAGAAGGGTGCTTCTGCTATTTCATCCTTCCAGAGCAAGGCTGCTTGCGCTAAAGGTTTCTTTCGATTTATAATCACAGGGACTGTACAGTACTTGAGCACTCTAGGTTTCCTGTTCTTATACAACTTAGCATATTATCAGTTAGAAATCTTGATGTGTATTTAAAAGAAGTTACGTCTCCTCACGTGACACACTTCTCTTTATGTGACCTTGACTCCTTCATTTAAATAGTCTAATATTCGATTGTGAAAACAGTACTATCCATGCATCCGCTCTGAGAACAATGGTGTTTTGAAGTCAAAGATCTTCTGAATTCAAGTGCACTCCTTTCTTGGCAGTTGTGTTGTGCTAGATGCCATCCAATTGATTCTGGCTTATAAGCAACCTAACAATAGAACAAAACGCTATCCCTGTCCTGTGCTCTCCTACGTTTCAGCCTGTTGTCTAGCCATGGTGTCAGTCCAGCCCACTAAGGGTTCCCCTCATTTTCAGTGCCCCGCTACTTCATCAAGCATGATTTCCTTCTCCAAGGACTGCTCATTCCTTGGAGAACATGTTCAAAGAACGTGATATGAAGTCTCACCATCCTTGCTTCCCAGGAGCATTCTGGCTGAACTTCTTCCAAGATGGATTTATTCATTTTTCTGGAAGTCCTTGGAATATTTAATATTCTTAGCCAATGCCATGATTCAGAACTTCAATTCTTCGTTAGTCTTCCATCCTCATCGGCCAATCTTTACTCCATAGGAGGCAATTGGACTGATCATGGATTGGGTAATGCACACCTTCGTCCTCAAAGTGACCATCTTTGCATTCCATGTTTTTTTTGGATTATTTTATTGGAGGCTCGTACAATTCTTATCACAATCCATACATACATCCATTGTGTCAAGCCCATATGTATATTTGCTGCCCTCATCATTCTCAAAACATTTGCCTTCCACTTTAGCCCCTAATATCAGTTGCTCATTTTCTCCCTCTCTCCCTACTACCCCCTCCCTCATGAACCTTCCATAATTCATAAATTATTATTGTTTTGTCATGTTACACTGTCCAATGTCTCCCCTTGCCCTCTTCTCTGCCGTCCATCCCCCAGGGAGGAGGCAATACCTAGATTCTTATAATCGGTTCCCCCCTTCTACCCCACCCTCCATTCCCCCTCCAGGCATCGCCCCTCTCACCACTGATCCTGAAGGAGTCATCTGTCCTGGATTCCCTGTGTTTCCAGTTGCCATCTGTACCAATGTACATCCTCTGGTCTAGCCAGATTTGTAAGGTAGAATTGGGATCATGATGGGGGGGGGGGAGGAAGCGTTCAAAGACTAAAGGAAAGTTATATGTTTCATCATTGCTACCCTGCACCCTGATTGGTTCATCTCCTCTCCACAACCCCTCAGCAAGGGGGTGTTCATTTGCCTACCAATGGGCTTTGAGTCTTCACTCTGCACTCACCCACCTTTACAATGATATGATTTTTTGTTCTTTGATGCTTGATACCTGATCCCTTCGACAGCTCGTGGTCACACATGTGCTTCTTCCATGTGGGCTTTGTTGCTTCTGAGGTAGTTGGCCACTTGTTTATCTTCAAGCCTTTAAGACCCCAGACATTATAACTTTTGATAGCCGGGCACCATCAGCTTTGGCCCATCATTTTAAAGAAGTCTTTGTTCAGCAGATTTCTCCAGTGCACTATATCCTTTGACCTTTAAACTCCTGCTTCTATGGGTATTGGTTGTGGATCCACGTAAAAGGAAATCCTTGACAATGTCAATGTTTTCTCCATTTATCACGATCTTGCTTATTGATCTAGTCATGTAGATGTTTCTTTTCAAATGTTGTGATATAATCCATACGAAAGATTGTGGTCTTTGATCTCCGTCAGTAAGAGCCTCAAATCCGTCTCACTTTCAACAAGCTGTGTCATCTGCGTCACACAGATTATTAATGAGACTTTCTCTAATTCTCATGCCGTGTTCTTCATATAATCTAGCTTCTCAGCTTAATGGCTCAATATGCAGATTGAATAAGTATGGTGAAAGATGATGAACTTGACACACACATCTCTCCTGACTGAAAACCATGCAGGAGCCTTTTCTGTTTGAACGATTGCCTCGTAGTCTATGTACAGGCTTTGCTTGAACACAGTTAAGTGTCCTGCAATGTCCCCTCTTTGCCATGCTAGCTGTAAAATTTTATCCACACAGTCAAATATTTTGCATAGTTAAGAGAACACAGGTCTACCATCTTTCTGGTATTCTCTGCTTTTAGCCAAGATCTGTCCGACAATCCCAATGAAAACTCTGGCTCCATGTCATCTTCTGAATCCAGCTTGAATTTCTGGTAGTTCCCTGTCAATGGAACTGTGCTGGAACTATTTTTGAATCATTTTCAGCAACAGTTTACTTGTGTATGATATTAATGATGTTGTTTGATAATTTCCACACTCTGTGGAATCACCATTCTTTGTAATGAGTTCAAATAGGATCTCTTCCAGTCAGTTGACTGAGGTAGCTGTCATCCAGATTTCTTGGCACAGATAAATGGTGCGTCCAGCATTGCATCAGTTTGTTGAAACATTTAAATTGGTATTCTGCTAATTCTTGGAGCCTTACTGTTCACCGCCAATGTCCCTAATGTAGCTTATACTTCTTCCTTCAGTACCATCACTTTTAATTCGATGCTTTCTCCTGAAATGGTTGAACACAGACCAATTCTTTTTGTACAGTGACTCTGCATATTCCTTCTATCTTCTCTTTCTGCTCCCTGCATAATTCGCTATTTTGCCCATAGAATCCTTCATTATTGCAATCTGAGACCTGAAGTTTTTCTTCGGTTCTTTCAGCTTCAGAAAATCTGTGTGTTTTACCTTTTGGGTTTCTAATTAACTCCTGGTCTTTGCACATTTCATTGCAATGTTTTAGCTTTGTCTTTCTGAATCGCCCTTGGGAATGTTTCATTACTTTATAATTTCTTTCATTTGATTTAGGTACTTTGTTTAAGAGAAAACTTCAGAGTCATCTCTGACTTCGATTTTGGCCTTCCTTCCCTTCCCATCTTTCTAATGTCCTTTTCCTTTTCATGTTTGATGTCCTTGAGGTCATCTGACAGCTTGTCTGGTCTTAGGTCATTAGTGTTCACTGGCCCACATCTACTGTTGAGATGAACTCTATGTGCAGTTGGGATAAACTGAAGGTCATGCTTTTGCTCTTGTGGACTTGTTTTAATTTTCTTCAGTTTCAACTTGCACTTGCAGATGAGCAATGATGGTCTGTTCAGCCTTGGCTTTGTTTTGACCTGCAACATTGAGCTTCTCTATGGTTTCTTTCCTCTGATGGATAGTTGTTAGTCTTACAAAATCCTGTCAATCACCTTTCCCCATTGCTTCAATCAGCAAGGCTACATTTTAAAAGTACCGATCTTTGTTTCCAACTTCCATTCTAATCACCAGCCATTCTCAGTGCATCTTGATTACATGTCTGATCAACTTCAGATTGAAAACTTGATGAAAATTTTACATTTCTTCATCTTTCCTGCTAGTGGGGAAAATTGAATGAGTCACATGAACCGGTCTTCCTTTTAGGTGAATGGGTAGTATCTTATCAGTGATAGCATTATACTTCAGGACGGATCTTGAAATGGTGCTTTTGATGATAAATGCAATGCTAATCCTCTTTAATCTCTCATTCTTGGAATAGTGGACCATGTGGTTGACTGATAGAAAATGATCAATACCAGTCCATGTCAGCTTATTAATACCTAGGATATTGATGTCTATGCATTTCATTTCATATCTGACAATTTCTATTTTGTCGAGATCCAAACTTTGTACAAAGGAACCCTGCTGATGCCATGTATCCACCTTGGGCTGTTAACCACAAGATCAATTGTTCAGACCTACCTGTTGGGCTGGCAGAGTAAGATGAAGCCATCTGCTCCTACAAAGACTTACAGCTTTGAAAACCCTAAGGAAGAGTTTAACTTTGTCCTATAGGATCACTACGAACCAGAATCAAGCTGATCACAATAGGTTTGCTTTGGTTCTGGTGTATGCTTTGCACATCTGTCTACCAATAATTAAGAAGCGCTTGCAGCTATTCCTTCTCCCCTTGAGTTGTCCCCGTCAGCAATGAAAGTTTTGAAAGCTTTCCTCTGTCAAAGCAGGAACATCAACTCTACTTTGAAGGAGGCAGCTCTGCCCAGTGGTACTTAGAGTGCCTTCCAACTTGAGAGCTCATCTCCTAATGTTCAGCTGCTATTGTTAAGCTTTTCACTCGTCATTTTTTAGAAGTAGATCTCCAGGTCCTTCTTCTTAGTCTGTCTTAGTCTGGAAGCTCTACTGAGACGATGGCTGAGCCTGCTAGCATGTACAACCCTGGTGGCATAGCATCCCAGCAACATGCAAGTCTCTCTAGTACACAGACTGACAGAGCACTGTTGAATCTCATCACTGGGCCATTTGAGTCATGTCTTGTAGGGCTGGTGTGAATGTGTGTGTGTGTTCTCTTTCTGTAACATTAGATCATTTTTGGATTTTTAGCCTTTTAGGAATTACTATTAGATCGCGTGATGGTAGAATAGTACTATGTATTCACCAGACGGTGCATCCATCAGAAGAAACCAATCCAGTAGTCTTTAATTTGCAGAATTGAACTCCTGATGCACCGAAAGAAGAACTACTCCTTTCTTGCAGGTGATGACCAGGCGCTTTTAAATATCTGCTAAACAGGAATACCGGTTTCGTGTTGGGAATTTCCGTAACACAGTGCTGGCACCCTGGTTGAAGAGGCTGGTTTTATATACACAGCAGAAAAACAACAACAGGGGGTCAGTCTTCTCCCCTAGGGCAGCCTTAGCTACAGTGTGCCAAGGCTGCTTAGTTATTTTGATATTCTTTTTATGCCTTTGTTTTGAAACACAACACCGTTTTATCTGGCTGCACCTCTGGATATTCAGGAATTAGCTTAGCTTGTTGACTTCGAAAATGCAAGCTCTCCAGAGAAATCCGGAGGCAGAGCTGCCCTGTCCCTTCCCCCACCCTCACCTCTAGCAGGGAGGAAGGGGTTAAGGATGATGGGAGGCTTAGAGAAGGAGGGAGGGAGCCCCTAGGAGCCCCAGGCGGCGCTCGCCCAGCCTCAGGGTCTAGCTTTTATCACCGGTGGGAGCTCCGAGCGCTGCCTCGAATTTGGAGGAGGGGGTGGTGTCAAGGCTACGAATCTCAGGGACCTCTGCTGGGAGGAGTGGGCGTGGCCTCGGGGGTGGAGATGCTGGTTGGCAAAGATGCTGGGTGGTTTTCAGTGAGGAGGCAAGCCTGTGTGTGCTCGCCAGGGAGGGAGAGAGAGTGTGTCTGTGTGTGTGTGTGAGTGAGGAGTGAGTGAGGGACAGAGAGACACAGAGAGAGAGACAGAGAGAGAGATTGGTGCGGCTGAAGAGCCAGCCGGAGCTGGGAGGGAGACAGAGAACAGGACTGGGGCACACAGAGCCCATCAGCAGCTTTTGGGGGCGTCCAGCGAATGTGACCATGCGGTCTACCACCGGAGCGGTGCTCCAGACGCTACTTCTGCTGTGGACTCACCACGGGAGCGGGGTCCTCGCTGGGAATTCTTGTAAGTACACTGCAGACTGATCGAAAACTCGCAGGGGGTCCCTGCAAAACTTTGATTCTGTTGTGTGTGTGTGTGTGTGCTTAAGGATGATTATTTGGAAGCGGACTTGCGGCAAAACACCTTGCTGTGAAGGAAGCCTCTTGCCAGCGGTCCAGAGACAGGACGGGGTTAACACTTGCCTTACCTCTTGGTCTGGTCAGAAGGTGCCAAGCATCCCTTCTCTTTCTGCCCAGGAGCAGATGTGGGTCCTCCAGCCTCTGCATATTCATTGGGAAAGCTCAAGTTCTGGAAAAGCTCGGAAGGAGCATCTTAGCCAGGGAATAGTCCGTGCTGGGTGGCTCTCCCTCTTCCTCCTCTTCAGGGAGCATGGACTTCTATTGGAATTGTGTCCAAGAGGAAGCTAGGGGCGGGCTTCACAGCGTGCTGTTGTCTTAGCTCAGATTTCTGAAGTTTGCCATTTGGCCGAGTCCTGGCTGGCTGCATCTTAAGAGAACAATGCCAAGTTCACCTCGGTGGGCACTGCAGAAGTGAGTTGCAGAAGTGGTGGGAGGCACCCTACCTTGGAGCTCAGGGCTCCTGATTAAGAGAATGAGCCCGGAGCTCTCCTGAAAGAGGGGGCCGAGCCTGCGTTTTTTGGCCAAAAGGAAAATGCTCAGGTGATCCTGCACAGAGCCTTCATCTTTCACGGGGGAATTTTGAGCTGTGTACAATTTTCATTGGATTTTTGGATATCCAGACTGGTTGAGACGGTCAATCTTTATCCAAGCCTCAGTTTTTCTAATTTGGGGGTCCTCTAAAGTAATTCTGCAGAAAGGCTCTTCATCCACTTAAAAAAAATAAATTCGAGTTAGAAGAAAGTTAAAAAGTTTTATTTGGACTTAAATCTCTAAAAAGGCAAAATCCCCCCCACCCCCTTTGATGAATGATTCCCAAGCTTTGCATGTGCAACTTTTAAAATTCTAGGGTTTTGAAGGAAAAGCTCATTTGCTTTTCAAGAACGAGCTGGCAGGGCTGCTCCCTGGGTTTGTGTGGCTGATTCACAAGCAGATTTTCAGGTGAGGGGCACACAGGAAGCAGTCTTGACTCCACTCTCTGCCTCGGAGGTGGGAAGAACGGTGGATGGAGTGGCTCGCTACACAAAGTCCATCCACACTGCAGGCGCTGCCCGTACTGGGTTGCTGATTATGAATTTAATCTAGGTATAAGAGCACCCTGTGAGTCAGTAAGCTTTGCATAGTTCCATCTATCGTGAATCATGCTAATGGTAGCATTTGACAGACCGCGAAACAAACCACCGTTACCACCCACTGCCACACACACACACACACACACACACACACACACACACACACACACACAGAGTTTTATAGAAAAAGTATGCTAAAATAATTCATCACCCAACTACTGAGTTCAACAAAGCAAGAAGGCACTAGAGGTCACCCTTACGATAGAAAGCACATCACCATCCCCGCCAGCCTCCTTCCTTCCCAAGAACAGCAGTCCTTTCTCCCCAATGGACTTACTGCCTGTGGTTGGGTTTGCAATATACTGATCGGGTTAGTTGGGCTAGTGATTGTTTCTGATTGTTTGCTTTTCTTGAAGTTCTGTAACAAACACAGGAGGCGGGGAGATGACGAGCAGGTCCCTTTCATCACGCTTCTCCTGAGGACAGCCGCTGCGAGGAGGAACTGGGGAGAGCACAGTATTCATGTCTGCTTAGCTCAGGCCTCAGGCCGACATCTAAAATTTCCATCCTTCTCTGTATTCTTTCAGTCTTGCTTTGTACAGAAAGTTAAGTTTAGTGCTCTTCTACATGCTCAAAAGAAAACAACCCCCAAACTTAAAGACACAGTAAGATGTTAAACCAGCAGGATTATTTAGAGATCAGAGTTGGTGTTTTTGTTTACTTACACATTAGGAGTTCAAGGATCAGAAAAAGACAGAATATATATATATGTATATATATAATTTAATGAAAGTTGCATTTAGTAATTTCTTGTTATTATTACATGGGCAATGCGATCATCTCACAGTGGAGACAATGGAAAACATCCTTTTCCCTTATTTTAATTTTATCTCTAATTGCTTGGGGAATCTTTTCTTTTCTCCTTGGAAGGAAACAGAGTCTAAACACTTGATGTCTCTTGTTACCAGGTCATGGTAGACTTCCTTCTCTCAGAGAAGAGCAAGTAGCTATGTGTGTGGGTAAGGTTGTCTTTAGTGCGTGGATGAGAAACTAGCAGCACAAGCATCTTAAAGTGTTATCATTACTTCTGTAATTCTGCTGCCTAAGCTCTTCTAGCCACAAAACAGGGCATCATTCTTGAGCCCCAATATTAAAGTCAGGAAGGCCTGAACAGAAATACAGAAAATTAAAGGTTTCTCTCTTTCAGCTCTCTACAGAGACTTTCTCCCTTTATTTACACCTGATTCTCCAGGAGCTAATATGTTCAGCCCAAGATTTCAATGGCCAAGTGTTTTATGTGGCAGGGCTCTGTAAACCCACGACTGCTCAGGGAGTAGATGCACTTTAATGTGAATGTCAGTTGACCTGATTCATGAGCAGGCTTTTATGTTTGCCTGCCTGTCTGCCTGTCTGTCTGTCTATCGGATTTATATAGACTAGACTCATGAGCTTGCTCATTGTTGGGGGCGCTGTCTGCTCCTCATCTGCTTGATGATGACGTTGTTCAATGGATGACATTCTTTGCTTCTTACTGGACCCCAATCTGTTCTGACTTTTCAAAAGCAACCAGCAAGTCCCAGGTCCTTTCCTCTTTGTTCTGACCAAGACGAGTTTTTCATTGTATTGAGACAGCCCTTTGAAGAAAGCATCTGCTCCATCCTTATAGGAGGGCTTAGCGGTCAGGTGGTTTACACAGGAGGTTATGGGTTTCTGCACTTGCTATTGAGAAACATGCACAGAGAAGTGGGGGCATCCCTTTAGTTTACAAGTATGCATCGGAATCCACAGTTGCTGGACAGTAAGACATTGTTGAGGGAGGGGCCCACTCTGGTGGACAGAAGGAAACTGTCAAAATAGTCAGGAGTGGAGGGTGGGGGCAGAGTTTTACTGTTTTGCCTCTATTTGTACTTTTGCAGAACATATGATGGAAACTGGGGACTAAGATCTGCAGAACCTTACTCTGGGCATGATTAGTGCCCACCAAACAGCCCGCAAGTGGCTTAATTAGAAGCCAACTTCTGGGTGCTTTGAAAGCCAACATCTTTGAAATAAATGATAGCCTGATCTCTACCCGGAAAACACTAAGGAATGTGTCAACATCAGCAATAGGGAAAGGTGAATCCCTGAGGAGAAGAGCACCCATAGAACTCTGGAACACCCCCTTGAATGCATCTGCACTGATCTCACATTGTTAAACCTCAGCCTTGTGATGATTTCTAGAGGCTTCCATGTTTACTCCATCTCCCCAGAATGTCCTTTCCGCCACTAAAAATAACCAAAATACAAAGTGCTGATGAATTATGAATGGATCTTGCAATTCATGGGTGGTTGACTTTTGGATATGAAGATGAACATGCATGCGCTTCTCTGATGGAAATGCTCATTTGCTTGCATCCATTGGTCCATCTTCCCTACTCTCAGTTGTAAACAAATCATTTCTGATGAGGGGAGAACACCACACAGAGACCCAGTTGGAGATCCAGCAGCTGACTTTCACTTAATGCCTAGAGCTTAGTTTGAAGTAGTAGACATTCTCAACCCACTGCCACCCAGTCAATTCCAACATGTCATGTGCCTTCTCAAATTAATTACAGAATTTGTATTCTATACAAACGCTTTCTTCATTGGAGCCAGTCTGTGCATTTAGACTGAATTGTTGTTCCCCTCCAATGAGAAGATGTCAATAGGCTCGTGTAACATACATCTTATTATAATGTAATAGCTAATCAAATTTTGGCAAACTGGGGGCCAGGGGGTCAAATCCATCCCAGTGCCTACTTTTGTATAGCTCATGAGCCAAGCCCGGTATTTACATTTTTTAAAGTTGGGGGAAATACAAAAAGAATTCTTCATGACACATGAGAATTGAATGATGTTAAAATCTTAGTGTCATCTATTCTCATTCCTAGACCGGCGTGATGAAAATTCATGCTTTATTGTTATCATATTTTTAATATTGTCAGTAAAAATGCTGTGGACATTCTCTTTCCTTTTGTTATGCAAATACCTGTATAAAATTCCTGGTGTTAGTTAAGTATTTACTATCTGTCCCTTTATAGAAAGAGTTTATCAATGGCTCATTTAAATAACAAACATGATATAATGACGAGACTTTGAAATAGTATGTAAATCGTATGATAAAATTCAGTCTTGATCATTTCTCACATAAATAGATACTTGTAAAGTTCGGGTGCTCAAGGTAAGACTACTATTGCTGGTGTCCAAAGTGAGGAAACTTTCACCCTCGTATCTTTATCATATGCTTCTTTTGAAGGCTCCGTGGTTCAGAGAGCTGGCTATGTCTGTGGGTGTGGGCATTTGTGATGATTTGTGAAGCTTCAGCAGCTTTGGTTGCCGGAGGGCTGCCTTCCATCTCAAATAATCCTATTAGTGTAAGAGGTCCAATAAGTGAGTATAAAAAGCTCAAGAACTCAGTAATTGTACCTTAGATGTTTTGAATGAAAATGTTGCTGCTATTTTGTATGTGCTTGACTGTAAAGTAGTCCAGTCTGTACCGAGCAGACACTCACATTTGGAGTCCATGGTGATCTGGAGGAAAATAATCTGAATAATGTTCAGAGCACCAGCTTCCTAACACTTCTGAAACCAGCACACTTTCTAGCACAAATGGAAAACAGATTTTCATTTAAACACAGCCCCCTGAGAATTCATCTTAATGAAACAAGTGCCTCATACCTACTCATGCCAGTATAATTAATTTTTATGTAGGTTCCCTTGTTCATTTGAGATGGTCTTTACTTCTCATTTCTAAGATCTAATCACCGGCTTAATTTATTTACATTAAACCCACTAATTTAGTTTAAAAAAAATATTTTAAGTTTTAAAAACATGAGGGGAGATAATATTTTAGATTACTTCCATTGACATTCCATGATAACATTGTTGTTCAAAATGACCATATGTTAAAATATTTTATTTTTCATAAAGCTGGTTTTAGTGGCTAAGGTCTAATGAAGATTTCTAATTCTTGCCAAAAGAAAACTTTCCAAATCAAAGAATGGACTGAAATGGGACTTATTCTGGGTATTTGAACAAGCATTTTGATGGGGTTCCAGACAATCCACCTTGAATATTCGATTAGAGATAATGACATTGGTATTACATGAGTTGGAAAAAATTTTATAATCGTCTATAAGTTTTGCTTTACAAATACCCAGTTTCTCAATTCAATACTTTAGTTAGAACTTGAATACTATTTATCTCAGAGTAAGGAGTATTAGAAACTTAATATTGTGAACCAATGAACCAATGACCTTCAGGTTGCCAATTAGTCATAAATTACCATAGAAATCTTTTCACTATCCTTTAAACAACACTTTTCTTTCTCCTTTGGTGATTGAAAATCCATAGAAAGGCCCAGACCTAAAAACAATAGAAAGAATAACAAACAGAAATGTATGTAACATTGTCACTCTAATCCCAGATAGCCATAGTCAGCTTGATTGGTAAATATTTCAGATGAAATATTAAAATCTAGGGGCTTTGTTCTGATTTTCAGTGACTTTGTGTTTTCGTTATAGTTTATCTTGAAACACTTTTTGTTCATTTTTATTGATTCAGAAATTTTTGCCTCAAGTAGCTTATTTAATATTTGTCTAGAGTCAATGCTGTTTTCCAAGGTAATTATTATGGTAGGCAAGGATGATCTCACCATAGAAATGTACCTAAACTAAACCACATCCCCGTGGTGAAATGAGCCATAGCATGGTGGTGGTGGTGATGATGGGGATGAATTCTCATAGAATACAGATATAGTTGTTTTAATAGGTATTTCTGTTTGGAATTTTTAGATATGCCCTTTTATAAAGAGATATTCAAAAGCAAGTCATGACTTGTGGCATCTGACATTAAGTTCAGTGTGAATTTGGTCACTTTTTCAAGAAAAATCTCAAAAAGAGACACAATTTCTCCAAACTAAAATGCAGACAGAAATCACTGAGCTTTAGTGATTCCCATGAATAATCCCGGAAAGTCCTTCTTAGAAGAATAAACTCATCAAAAAGAAGTTTGAAGTTGTTGAATGAGCTTATATAGAATTACTTGCCCTTAAAATCAACATTCTACATTCCTCCAGTTCCTGAATGCTTCCTCCACCCCACTACCATGACCCAGTTTTACCTTTCAAATCTGGCTAGATCAGAGAACACACATTGGTACAGATAAGAGCCCTCGACACATGGAATTCAGGACAGATAAACCCCTCAGAAACAGTAGTGAGATAGCGATATCGTGAGAGTAGGGGGATGATCGGGGAGAGGGAAGGAGGAGAAAAGGTGAATCCATCACAGGTTGGATCTATAGCACCCCCCCAAGGGGATGAATAACAGAAATGTGGATGAAAGGAGACAACGGACAGTGTAAGATTTGAAATGATAATAACAATATATAATGGATCAAGAATTCATGAGGGTGGAAGGGGAGGGGAGGGAGGGGGAAAGAGGAGCTTATACCAAGGGCTCAAGCAGAAAATGTTTTAGAAAT
>NW_022106189.1:37883503-37891423 GCF_000313985.2 Echinops telfairi
ATTCTAAGTTACAGATGTTCAAATTTAAGAAAAGGTTTAAAAATTGGTGAAAAATGACAGTTTGCTCATAATTCTAAGTTAAAATGAATTGTATTTCTAAATAGCAGAGGTCATTGACTGTGAGTTTATTTATCATATTTTTGGTGAAACATGGGATTGGTTCAATTATGTACATAAGGACATATGTGCAAATCCATGGTCATTCAGTTGATTGCAACTGATACAACGCCATAGGAGAGAGTAGAAGTGCTCCACAGGGCTTCTAGGACTGCGAATCTTTTTAGGAGCGGAGAGCCTCATCTTTCTCCCTCAGAGCAGCTGGGAGGTTTGAATTGCTGATCTTGCCCCACAACCCACTGCACCATCAGGGCACCATGTGTGTCTTTATTGATTTATTTGACTATTGGAACTGGATTTTCTTTCTTTTATTTATCATGGTAGACCTTCTAAAGTACCCCAGGAGAATGGTTGGCCTGTATTGGTAAAGACCCAATCTGATAGGCTATTGATCAAGTAAAGATAAGCTTGGTTCTTAATCAGTTGACATTCTTGGGTAATGGTAAATAATATATATGCAAAATCTTTTACAATTGATCATTACTGCTTCTTTGCAGCCACCGATAATTGATATTCTAAAGAGAAAGGGCATTTCCCACCCCACCCCCTCCTTCCAATGAATTTTATCATGGTTCATGGCAAAATGGTACTCTGGTAATAAAAATGGGGAAATAGCATAACAGGAGGTAAAAATGAGACTGTTTATGTTACAGTTAATGAGTCATTCCAATGTAATAATTGGAAAAGTGAGTGAAGCCTGAAAACATTTGACATTTTAAGTAGTTTAAAATTCGTAACTATAAAAATTTTAATGCCATGAGTATTTATTAGAGCAGCAATGAAATTTACCTCTAAGGTTTTGAAATCACAAAGGAGAAGGGGGAAAATGGTACACCATATATCAATTGGCTTCTACTTCTAATTACTTATTTAAATTAAATACCTCTCATTACTTGCCAGTGTTTTGGAATAAGATATCACGTGCTTCTAAATCATTATGGACATATTTGTTTCTGTAATCATTTTCCCCCAGCCAATTATGGCACTTACATTTGGGTTCATAGGTTGATATTAGTTTAGAAACAGCAAGCAATATATAAACCTACATGTCTTCCTACATTACATTTATTATATGGCTTTTAGAGAAACTAGGACCTATAATCTCGTGACTTGACTTACTCTGCATTTATTACCCATAGAGAATAACACTTAAAAGAATGTGCTTTGAATAAGGGCACTGGTTAACTCTCTTAGGAGTTGGTTGTCAGCCTTAGAGTTAGTAGTTGATGGCCTTGAATAGACAATTGAATCTTCTGACCTGCAACTGATATCCCCACAGGCATCTGTCAATACAAAATAATTAATTTTCCAATCCCATATAAACAGAAGTGTTGCTTGGAAAGTTTGAGCAAAGTCGCTTTCTGTCTGAGTTAATAGATGGGGTCGAAAACAGTGTTTCTCCAAGTATGTGATGCTGCCCTCTGGGGGGACACTGAAATTCTCCAGGGGCGAGTCTACAAAAGCAGATACCTAACTCTGTCCTGGATGATGGGTGACAATTAGTTTATAATTGCCAGGGGACACTGAGTAATTTTTTCTTTTCCTTAAAAGGGGTGGTAGGCTAAATAAGTTTAGAGACCTATGGGGAAAATTTACATGTTTAATTTTAAAGACTTGTCCTCAGCCTTCAAAGATAGTCACTTGTGTTTGTCTTTTAAAATCGAGGAGAAGGAAGCGGTTAACTTGAAAATAGTGTTTAAGGGCAAAGAGTTGGGGAAATGTGGAGGGATGTTTGGGTGGTGTATTGGAGGATATTACATGTAAAAATTGTGAAGTGGACCATCTGGTAAATAAATATTGCCTTAGACCACACGTTTTAAATTTGGTACTGTTGGGATGTACCAGGGGGTACTGCAAAAACAACCAGGAAAAAAGACTGCTGGGCGGAGCTTTTATAGTACGCATTTTTCCTGAATTTTTTGGTAAAAGTAGTTTCACTCGAACCTCATTTTTTTGTGATGGCCAATTTAAGAGAACACTGTGTGAAATTTGGTTTCCTGCTCTGGAAATGCCACAGAAACGGCTGTAATGTTGAACACAGCTTACAAGGACAGCACTGTGGGAAAAAACTCAAGCGTACAGTGGTTTTCTCATTTCAAAAAAGGTGAAATATTGATTGATGACAAACCTCATTCTGGATGTCCGTCACCTTTCCAAATGGATGAAAATGTTGGCTCATAGTGCATTTGGAGTTCATTCCACCAGGTCAGACTGTTAATTAAGCTTTCTATTTAGAGGTTCTGAAAAGATTGCATAAGAATGTGACAAAATAAGGTCTGATTGTGGCAGATTTTGCCACTAGGACAATGCACCTGCTAACACAGCCATCTCAGTGCACCAGTTTTTGGCAAAAAACAGCATGCCTCTCTTGCCCCGTGCACCTTATTCACCTGACCTCACTTTGTGTGACTTCTTTTTGTTTCTGCAAATGAAGAGGGACATGAAAGGACAGTGAGATAGTTAAGGTTTATTGTGCCAACCTGGCTGAAAAACACTTGTGAGGCTAGTTGAAGGGTGGAGAGATAAATGACTCGGTGAGCCATGCCTTTCTAGTTCTCCGGTCTCTTGTTCTCCGATGGTCAGAGCAGGGTGCAGCTGCCTTAGCCAGTTTTCTGCTTCAGCTGGCAAGGCTCACTTCCTGTAAGACATCCCTGAGGAGAAGTCACATGGACTTACCCCATTGCAGTCCTGGGTGCTGGAGCAGCCGTGTGGAGACCCCTGCCAGTGCTGAGATGCTTACATGCTCACTGATTTGGCTTTCCTCCTGCATTCAGCGTCATTGAGTGTGTTTTGTGAAATTGAGGAGGACTTTGTAGATTGGTGTTGGACATATTGGTTAATGTTGGATTTATGGGCTTGGACAGAACTGGGTTGGGATGCTTTCTTAACTCTTATACTTACGCTTTATATAAAACTCTCTCTTATACGCATATGAGTTTCTGTGGATTTGTTTCTCTAGTTTACCCAGACTAACACAGACAGCGATTTGACAATGTAGAAGAGGTGAAGAACAAAGAGATGGAGGTGCTGTCAGCCATCCAAACAGATGAATTTGAAAAATGTTTCCAAGAATGGAATCACAGATTTGACAAATGTATTAAGTGCTATGGAGAGTACGTTGAAGGTGATAGTTTTTGTTTTTTGGTAAAAAAGAAAATTAGCTACATAGCTTTGAAAAATAATTCTGATTTTGGGAGGGGCACTCCCTTGTATAAAAGAGGCCATTCAGTGGTGCAAATGTTTGTTTGCACTTGTCTACTAACTAAAGGTTGGAGGTTCGAACCCACCCAGTGGTCCCATGGAAGAAAAGTCTCGTTTTTGGCTACTGTACAGCCAAAGAAAACCCTATGGAATAATTTTATTCTATAATACTTGGGCCTCCATGAGTTGGAATTGAGTTAATGGTAACATGTTTGGGGGATGAATTAGTAAGGTTATTTTTTATTTGTTACATGTATAAGAATAGCCTCTCATGTTTTGTTTTATTTTTGGTGCTGCCATTACCAATATTTATTTCTAATATATTTTCATCATATCAAACACGAACTCCATACCTTCTAATTAATAACATACCATTTTCTCTTTCCCAGTTTATAGTTACTAATGATCTGTTTCTCTTTTTAAATATTTACTTATTCAAGATATTTCATATAAGTAATATCACACAATATTTCCCCTTTTATAAGTCCTTGTAGAGTTTTCCCTAAATCATGAATCAATTTAGGTAATTTATGTGTGCTAATACTTATGTTTAGGCCAGGTTGTCTAGAGAAACAAATCCAGTGACACTCATCTATGTGTAAGAAAGAAATTTATTCCACGATGTAAATTATCTAGCAAGAAGGCATGCCAGCCCAGTCCAACTCAAGTCCATAAGTTTGATGCTAGTCCATCTGTCCCTCTCCAGACTCACATAGCCATGGACCAGTGAAGCAGAATGGTGAACTGGGAAGCAAGAAGACCATAGGCCAATAGGTGTAGAGTTGGGTGGAAACATGGCAGGCCAAAGTCAGTGGAAACATGTCAGGCCACCAGCAGCTCTCAGGGTCAGCAGCAGAGTCCCAGTAGGCAAGAAGGCAGAGAGACAGAGAAGATTGTCTCTGTGGGTCTTGCTCATATACAAAAGGCGTCCGGCATCAAGGAGGTGTCCGCAGGCTGCTACTGGATGGACGGGTTTGACTGCACTCCTAGCTAGGATTGTCTAGTGGACACAATCCCTAACTACGACAACTGTCGGTCAGCTTGTCACAGTGTGGTATTTTCAAATACCAGTAGGGTCACAGGTTTCAGCAGTGCTTCCAGATGAAGAATAGATTATGAAGAAGCAATAGGCTTTTCACTTTAGAGGAATGAGCCACTGACAACCTTAGAAGTAGCATTGAAGCATTGTCAAATGCTGAAACACCCCACGAACAGCAGCAAAGCATTATCTAATTTGTTGCTATACAGTTGTTCATAGAATTATCTTTTAATCCTTTTTATTTCTGATAGTTGGCAGTCATGCTCTTTATTTCATTCTGAATTTCCATTTGGTTTTCTTTGCTAGCCTAGCCAAAGGTTTGCCAGTTTTACTAATCTTTTTAAAGAGCCTGTTTTTACTTCTATACTTTCTCTCCATTGTGTCCCTAGTCTTTCGTTCATGGAACGCTCACGAGACATTTGTTTCACTCCTGGTTGAACTGAGCTGGCTTTGTTCTTCCTTTTCTACTTTCTCGATGTAAAGATACGTGATGGATTTGAGATCATTTTTCTTTTGCAGGGTGATGGTGGTAATTTTCCTTTACTATTAGTTCCATGTCCCCTTCTTAGAATAGCTGAGCTTATACACGGTGTCCAATTTCTGTGTTCCGTTTTTATTGCATGAGCATTTATTTCCCTCTATGATGGAAGCAACTCTCCCATCATCAGTTTTGGGCTTCTTGCTTTGCTCTTTTTGTTAAATCCTCGGATTATGAATTGGGTGTAGGTTTATCAAACAAATACCTTTTCTATTCAACACTCCATACACAGTTTGTTTCAGCCCATTCACTGAGACCCCCTCAATGTAATAGCACCGAGCCCACGCCCTCCTGTGCTTTGCCATTTCCATCTCTCCTTTTTCCCAGTCCGTCTGATCTTTGTCCTTAGGTAAATTCTGCCCATTTGATATCAAATGGTTGATTTTTCTGAGGTGTTGGTACCTCAGTAGTGTTCCTAGTGATCATCCAGCATCATCTTGATTGATGCTGGTCTCAGGATGATGGAGATGGATATTCATGCAGTCCATTAGTCCACTGGGCTACACGTTTCCATGTGTCCTCACATTCTATCATTCTTATTTCCTCCAGACAGGGAGAGGCTAGGAGTTGTGCCGCAGATGACTGCTCACCAGCTTTTAAGACCCCAGTTGCTGTTCACCCAAGTTTGATATATAACATTATGTTATACCAATTGATCTTTATATTCCTCAGTACCAGGATACATGTGGTATCCCTCAGTACATAGTTCTGACTCCTCAGTCCAGCAACATATTCCTTCAAGGTGTCTGGGTATGTGTAGGAAGTTTTCATCATTTTGCCCTCTGCTTTCATCACTACATTCATGGCTACAGCTGTGGCAAAGTATACCCATGTATAAATCCCCTCTTTAAACCTGTGTATATTTGGCCTATACTCCCACTCCCCTCCCACAATGGGCTAGCCTGTGTGTCTAGCTGGGAATCTACTAGTAGACCACCAATATTGCCGGATTGTGTGTATAACATTTATTTCTGTTACTGTTAACTTTTGTGCCCCTCCCATGATCTTCCCTCACCTCCATTATTTCCCCCTCAGCCTCCCTCTTGGTTTATACTGCCCTTTCCTTCACCCAGTTAACTTCTGGCCAGTAACTTACCCTCCCACCCTGAGTAGACATCCAAGAATGTTTCTTTTAGGGGGAAAACCATTTCTTGACGATTTACCATAGTTCCATACGATATTTGTCCTTCTGTGATTAACTAAGTTCCCTCGGCATACTACCCTCCGGGTTCACTCATGTCAGGAGGTGTTTTGCAGCGTCACCATATTCAGCATCACAGCGTTCCACGTGTCTACGTGACATACCTTGTTCACCCATTCATCCATCGATGGGCAGTTAGGTCGTCTCATCTCTCATTGTCAGTTGTGCTGTGGTGAACATGGGGGTTTGCCGGTAGGGGGATTGCGGGAGCATATGGGGTTTCTCTTCCCAGCTTTTGGAGAAAGCGCCGGACCATTTTACAGTTCCACCAGCTGTGGATGAGGGTCCCAGGTTTGCCATCTAACATTTGCTGTTTTCTGTGCTTTAAAAAATGTTCTATTGTTCTCTCCTCTGGTTTTGCTATTAACGTTGGAGTGAGATAGCTCATTGCTGCTTTGATTTACATCTCTCTACTGGCTGAGGACGGGGAGCATTTCTTTGTGCTTGTTGGCCAGCCTAATGTCTTCTTTTGGTGAAGTGCCTGTTCATGTCCTATTTTAATTTTTTAATTGGATTATTGTGTTTTTGTTTTGAAGGGGTAAATTTTTCTATAAATTTTAGAGATGAGTCCTTTGTCTAATATGTCATTGTCATTTTTCTATTCGTCTGAGGGATTTTATTTTATTTTATTTTACTTCTTTGGTGAACTCTTTTAGGTGCACATACGTCCCGGTGATCTATTTGGATTTTATGCTGTTCGTGTGTATTCAGTTATATTTGATAGTGTATTTATGCCACATAAGGTAGGTCTTTATGGCTATAATTTACCTTCTGAACACAATCCCTTCACATGCATTTTCCCATGTTGTACCTCTATTTCCATCAATCTCTAAATGTTTTCTAATCACCCATGGGATCTCTTCTAAGAGTATTTAAAAAAATTTTTTTTTCCTTTTTTGGGTTGTGTTTTCCAGTTTTGCATCTGTTATTGATTTCTAGTTGCTTTCTATTGTGGTCTGAGAAAATATTGTGTATGATTTAAATCTTTTAAAATTTATTGGGACATATTGATCTTCTACCTAAATGTTCTACTTTAAAAGCTCTATATTGGAGTCTAAAATTACTACTTTAAAACTTTGATAACTTCTAATTCTTGCTTCAATTCTGTCAATAATCTGGATGAATCGACTCTTTCGTCCTTAGTGCCTTCTTTGTCTCTTGTAACATTTTTTTGTCATAAAGTCGACTTGCTGTATTACTACCGTTACCTTGCTCTCTCTTGTTCATTATTGGTGTGGAATGTATTTTTCACCTGTTCCCTTTCAAAAGATTTGTGTGTTTGGGACTAAGATGTGGTTTTTGTAGACAGGCCGTCAAATTGGTTTGAGTTGGTTCAGTCATGGCTGATACAGTGAAATCAGAACAGCTCTCAATTTGTCAAATGTGGGTGTACTGGAATGATAACAGGAATGGGAGACATTGCAGGCTCAGCCTAGACCGGAAGACCCTGAAGAGGCCTAGTGAGCCCTTTTGGCAGCCTTATTGGTGGGAGTGGATTATTTCTAGGACTGTGGAGAATGACAAGCAATCAAAGTGGGCCGGTCAGCCATTCTCTTTGAGTGGGGTGCGACTGCTTCGGACTCTACCAGTCAAGAGATTGTATTGTTATGTCACATATACGTTGTCTTAAGAGGGGAGTGAATTTACTAGCAACGTGTCAGTCAGTCATGTTTCCCAAGGTGGGCATCACTCCATTGTCCCAACATGTTACAAATTCAGCTCCACTTTGGCTTTGCTTCATTGACCAAGACTGAATAGATCAAGAAGAGCTGGTTCGAATCCCTGCTTGTAGGTAGCCTAAATGAGGGTCACTAAACATTTTTT
>NW_022106189.1:37891523-37897234 GCF_000313985.2 Echinops telfairi
TCTGTTATTGATTTCTAGTTGCTTTCTATTGTGGTCTGAGAAAATATTGTGTATGATTTAAATCTTTTAAAATTTATTGGGACATATTGATCTTCTACCTAAATGTTCTACTTTAAAAGCTCTATATTGGAGTCTAAAATTACTACTTTAAAACTTTGATAACTTCTAATTCTTGCTTCAATTCTGTCAATAATCTGGATGAATCGACTCTTTCGTCCTTAGTGCCTTCTTTGTCTCTTGTAACATTTTTTTGTCATAAAGTCGACTTGCTGTATTACTACCGTTACCTTGCTCTCTCTTGTTCATTATTGGTGTGGAATGTATTTTTCACCTGTTCCCTTTCAAAAGATTTGTGTGTTTGGGACTAAGATGTGGTTTTTGTAGACAGGCCGTCAAATTGGTTTGAGTTGGTTCAGTCATGGCTGATACAGTGAAATCAGAACAGCTCTCAATTTGTCAAATGTGGGTGTACTGGAATGATAACAGGAATGGGAGACATTGCAGGCTCAGCCTAGACCGGAAGACCCTGAAGAGGCCTAGTGAGCCCTTTTGGCAGCCTTATTGGTGGGAGTGGATTATTTCTAGGACTGTGGAGAATGACAAGCAATCAAAGTGGGCCGGTCAGCCATTCTCTTTGAGTGGGGTGCGACTGCTTCGGACTCTACCAGTCAAGAGATTGTATTGTTATGTCACATATACGTTGTCTTAAGAGGGGAGTGAATTTACTAGCAACGTGTCAGTCAGTCATGTTTCCCAAGGTGGGCATCACTCCATTGTCCCAACATGTTACAAATTCAGCTCCACTTTGGCTTTGCTTCATTGACCAAGACTGAATAGATCAAGAAGAGCTGGTTCGAATCCCTGCTTGTAGGTAGCCTAAATGAGGGTCACTAAACATTTTTTGGGGGTACACCAAAAAAATCCAACCTCTGCCTTTTCAGGAAATTTGAGTTCATTTACATTTAAAGAAATTACCAACAAGGAAGGACTTGCTTCTCTTATTTGCTCTGTGGTGTGTGTGTGTGTGTGTACTTTTCTTGGTCTCAACATTTCCCCAAATACTTTCTTCTTTTGTATTTTGTTGACTTCCTGTAGTGAACTCTCTTGTCTTTTTTCATTTTATAATTAAAAACCAGCCCTTTGTGTTTGCTATGAGGATTACATTTAACCTCCTAAATGTATAACAAACTACTTTGAATTGATAGCAACAACTTCAGTTGCATACAGAAGCCCTGTGCCGACACAGCTCCATCCAGCCCTCCATTTAAAATTGGTCATGCCACAAATGTCCTCATTATTCTTTGTTCGCCCAATAATCTAATTACTTTTATGAGCTTGTCTTTCAAACGATGTAGGATATAATAACGAGAATCTCAAAATAAAAGTAAAATTAAAATAGCCTTTGTGTTGTCATTAAATTACATCTTCATTTCTTCCTCCAATCCGGAGTTACTGTCTGGTTTTCATTTCAACGACAAGGGCTCCCTTTACCGGTCCTTGGAGGGAAAGTCTGGCCGCTACCTCCGTCAGCGTTGGTGGCATTTCTTCATCTAGCCTTCATCTTTGAAGTACAGTTTTTCTAGATCTGGAATCCTACGTGATAGTTTTCTTTCTTTCTTTTGTAATTCAGGCAATTTCAATATACTACTCCACCGCTAACTGGCTTTTATGGTTTCTCATGAGAAATTGGTGGTTACGCTTATTGAGAACTTTCGTAGAGGCGAGAATTCATTTCTTTTTTGTTGTTGCTTTCAAGGTTCTCCTGTGTTTCCCCGCAGTTTGGCTGTAGGGCAGCTGGAGGCGGATCTCTTTGAGTATGTGCTACTGGGTTCCGTTCGGGTCCTCTCACGTGTGCATTTTTGTCTCACCCATTTCAAAAGGTTACAGCAGCTTTCTTCAGATGTTTTTTGTGCGCCCCTCACTCTCCTTGCCCGAGACGAGATGCCTCCAGAGCGTCTGCTGGCTGCTCGAGGACGTCTCACGTGTCCCTTGCCTTCCAGTCACTTTCTCTTCATTATTTTTGAGTCTGGAGACTCAACACTTTTCAGTGGTCCTGCCTTGAAACGCCATCATTTCAGAAGGTAGCAGATGAGCAAGAACTAATGGTTTTTGAAGAAATGAAGATGAACCGAAAGTATTAGCCAAAAATAAAGCTCCGGGAATTGATGGCATGCCAATTGAAAAGTTTCAATAAGCCGATGAAGCACGGGAAGCACTTACTTGTCCAGGGAAGGACATTTGGAAGACAACTGTTAGGCCAACTGACTGGAAGAGATCCATATTTGTGCCATTCCAAAGAAAGGTGACCCAACAGAATGCTCACACTGTGGAACAGTATCATTGATAGCACATGGAAGTAAAATTTTGCTGAAGAGCATCCAACAATAGTTGCATCAGTACCTGGACAGGGACCTTCCAAGGGTTCAGGCTGGACTCAGAAGAGGATGTGGAATAAGGAATATCATTGCTGATGGGAGATGGATCTTGGCGGAAAGCAGAGGATATTAGGACATGTTGACTTGTGTTTCATTGATTGTACCAAGCCATTCGACTGTGTGGCCTATAAGAAACTATGAATAGCCTTGAGAAGAATGAGAATTACAGAGCATCTAATTGTGCTCCTGCAGAACTTGTACATGGATCAACAAGGGAATACTTGACTGTTTAAAATCAGAAAACGTGTATGTCAGGGTTGTAGCCTCTCATTATACTTATTCAATCTGTGTGCTGTGAAAATAATCAGAGAAGCTGGATTATACGAAGACGAACTCAGCATCAGGATTAGAGGAAGACGTATTAACAACCTATAGTATGTAAGTGACACAACCTTGCTTGCTGAAAGTGATGAAGATCAAGAATTGAAGTCTTCAGTATGGATTAAAACTCAATGTAATCAAAAGACCCAAATCCTCACAACTGGACCAAAAGGTGACATCATGATAAATGGAGAAAAGATTGAAGTTGTCAAGGATTTTGACTTGCTGGGATTCACAATCAGTGCTCATGGAATCACTAGTCAGGAGATCAAAGCATGCATTCCATTGGGTAAACCTGTTGCAGAAGACCTCTTTAAAGTGTTGAAAAAGGAAGAGCATTATTTTGAGGACTGAAATGAGGCTGTCCTAAGCTGTGGTATTTTCTGCTGCCTCATATGCATGTGACAACTGGCCATGGACCGAGGAGGGCTGAAGAAGAGGGGCTGCGTTTGAGTCACGCCCCCGTGGAAGAGTATTGAAAGTCCCATGGACTGTGAAAACAATAAACACACCCGTCTTGGAAGAAGGACAGCTAGAATGGTCCTTAGAAGCACGGAGAGCAAGACTTGGTCTCCCTGCATTTGGGCACGCTGGAGAAGGGCGTTGTGTTTGGTAAAGTAGAGGGGCGGGGGGAAAGCGGAAGGCTGCACAGCCAGTGGCTGAAATAATGAGCTCCAACCTAAGCGCACTTGTGAAGACGATGAAGACCACGTAGTCTTTCGCTCTGTGGGACGTAGGGTAACTGCGGAGCAGAACAAACATGACGGTAACTAAGAGCTACAGTCACCACCACCACCACCTTTAAACTCACCCATTATTTCTTCCGTCAGCTCCGAGCGACTAGAATCTCAGAATCTCCCATTCTCATTTCAGTTTTTGTACTTTTTCAACCCCCAGGATTTGGGCTTGGTTTGATTTTTATAATTTCCTTGTCTTTATTAATAGTCTCATTTCATTCAGGAATCACTGTCCTGATGTCCATTCATTCTCTGTCCATGTTTCTTTTAGGTCCAAGAAATGGGCCCACACGAAGACTATGACCAGACTAAGGAGTGGGTTGTTAGGGTGCTGTTAGGCAGATAGCAAGGGAGTGGGTAGGGCCCGCGGTATGCCAAACCAAAGCTTTCCTATTACATGGAGTAACTTACAATTTTTTTTTAACTCAGCATACACTTTATTTCTATAAACTTTTGGCTGGTTTCCATCATTCTGACCAAGTTGCATTTGGCAGTTCCTGGTTGTCTTTCCTCGTCTTGTTGTTGGGCGGGGGCGTGGCGCAACTTATGCTGCGGTCTTGGTGACAGGACATTCCCCAGCATAGTTGTAGAGCAGTGCGTGAGATTTTAAAACTGCAGGGGGCTTCCTGGGTCTAGTTTAAATTAATTTGGAACAGAGATACAATGTTGCCATTTTGTGCAAGCCTCCCCCCCCTCCCCCCAACCCTCCCAAAGTGCTTCAGTTCCTAGGTGATGGCCTGCAGGTCTTGGGACTCCCAATGTCTAATTCAGCTTCTTGGTGCCTACTGGGCGCCTTTCTGAACATGGCAATGAAGACAGAGACGGCTGCGGGGATTTTGAAGGAAAAACTTCTGGATAAATGGAAGCATGATTTAAGGCTAAAAGACAAGGCAGCATACCATTATAAATAAAAATAACACTTTTCACATCATTCACTTTTATCTTTCAATTTTGGCTGACTTTAGGCAAAAAAGCATCCACCTCTAAGGCAGAAAGCTGCGTGAATGCTTAGTGATTCTCATAATTAAGGATTTATAATACTTATTTACATTTGCCATGTTTTAGATGTTTGGGACTTAATTAAAACAACGCTGCTAGAATAAAAGCAATTCTATATCAAGTAGCGGTGAGGGAATTCTGTGCAAGGTTATAAAGCTGCGCAATTAGCCTCTTTTTGTCTCATCGCACGCGTGACTCCGGTGCTTATGTGAACTCTTGGACATGAAAACTATGCTGTCATTCTGCTAAAGAAGAAGCTGCACGAGCCTGTAAACCATGAGATCTGGAACCCTTGCTAAAACCAGGAGATGATGCTTCGGGGAAAGGACTGGAATCCATTTAAGAGAGCAAAGTGCTAACACTGATGGTAATATTTAGCTTCTGAAACCCATAGCATCCTATAGGATCTTCTCATGAAACAGATCATGACACGTTAAAGCTCAGTACGATCAAAGATCTGCTGGAGGAATGGAAAAAGATAAATTAGATGCAGAGTTTTAGGTATTGGGAATAAAATTATGATGACAAGAGTATTTGCTAGGCTTAGCATGTAGAACTGAATCAATTCCATTTTCCGCCGGCTGTTCTTCTACATGAGCACTTTCATTTATTCACGACACACTGGCCATGGGATGACATGCGCGTCCCTAACGTTTCTTCCAAGAAGGTCTGTGGGAACAAGCTTTGTCGGCTTTTGCTGATGGGCATGTGGCTTGATTTAGCCCTCATGTGGGATGACACGTGCCTTGTGTCAGTCGACCATTGAGTTGGTCCCAACTTTTGTTAGCCCTGTGTGTCAGAGCAGAAATGAGCTCCATAGTTTTCAATGACTGTTTTTTTTAATAAGTAGATTACCAGCCCCCCTTTCAGAGTTGCCTGTGCATTGAATTGAATTTTCAACTTTAGCTGCTGAGTGCAGTGACTATTTGTACCATGCAGGGAGATCTATATTATTATGTATATATGTATACATATATATCTAAATTATATAGAACATATATAATTAATTATATATATCAATACATGTATAGTTCCATAAATGTGGTGTGTGTATTTGTGTATCGATGTGTTAGTCAGAGTAGGCTACAGAAACAAATTCATAAACACTCATATGTGTGTAAGAGAGAGTTTTATCCTTTAGGATAATTGGACATTAAGGAAAGCATCCCAACCCAGTTCAGTCAGTCCAAGCCTGTATATTGATATTAGTCCAAATGTC
>NW_022106189.1:37897640-37916993 GCF_000313985.2 Echinops telfairi
TCTATCTATCTATCTATCTATCTATCTATCTATCTAATCTATCTATCATCTATCATTTATCATCTACCTCACTGTGGTGCTAGTGAAGAATACTGAAAGTACCATGCACTGTAAAAAGAATAAACAAATATATCTTGAAAAAAGTACAGCTATACTACTCCTTAGAGGCAAGGCTAGTGAGGTTTTTGTCTCGTGGCAAGGATGGTGAGACTTTGTTTCAGGTACTTGGACATACTATTAAGACAGACCGGTCCCTGGCGAGGGGCATCGCGCTGACCCTGGACAAGATGGTGTGATGCAGTGAGTATCATGATGAGCTCAGAACAGTGGGGAGGGGGGTGCAGGGTTGGGGGCTGTGTCTTGCCATCATACATAAGGTTGCTATGTGTTGGGACCAACTTGATGCATCCAACAACAACCATCTTATCTATGTATCTTTGAATTCGCCCCACCCCCCACCCCAATGTGGACGGATTTAGCGAAATCATCCTCTAGAAAAGACGACAGGCAGGTCTCTGAGTGAGCAAGAAATCCAGCTTCCCATCCTCATTTCCCATCTTTCCCATTTTCCGAGGTGTGAGGATGACCTGCATGATCTTCACGCTGCCAGGGTGGGTTTGCCTGCTGTGGCGCCAGGCGGCTAGCCTCCCCCTTCCTGCTCTCTGAGACTCCCACCCCTCCACACGATACCAGGAACTACTTAAAAACAGCTATCCAGGTGGCCGTATTTAGGTAAGCCTGGCGCAGTGCATTGACTTAACCCATCGCAGTTGGCATTGACTCGAGGGCAGTGAGTTTGGTTTGGGAGACTGTTGGTTTTTGTTTTTTTTAAAAAAAAGAGAAAAGCAAATTTTACCTTGCAGGTCTATTTTGTTAAGTGTTTTAAACAATGTGTCCCAGCCAGCAGACCAATAGCTGCATCTTTCGTATTCGCCGACCTTTCCGCTGTGCTTCTCGTTGCTGCTTCGTGCTTGCATACCGCTGGCCTCACAATGTCCTCTGTCTGTCCCCCCTGGCCCTTTCACACACATGCCCTGGCTTACCTCGTCCTCAATGGCTTCCCTCGAAATGTGCCTGGGAGACTTCTACTCCTGGTGAACCTTCCTTCCTCTATGGAGCCTTATCTAAGCATCATTTCCTTCATAGGGATTCCACAGCCGCTTGAATGTTTGCTTACTCAGTCCCTGGTGGTAGGTGATCATACGTGATTTTTTTCAGTACCTGCATAGGTGTGCACACTTGCTTTACAAGACTGTGGGATCTTTGAAAGGCGGCCGGGGGGTGATTTCAATCGTTTCCTTAGGACGGTTGTTTCAGGGGAACCCCAAGGAAGAGGAGAGCAACAGAAGCAGCCTGGCTCAACTGGAGCACTGTGTGCTATTGTAATGATAAAGCCAGAAAGGCATTTTGATTTAGGGGATCATTTATTTTGGTTATTGCTTTTCTGAACTTAATTTGACTTTATATTTATCTCTATTCTGTCTCATTTAGTCGGGTGAGGACTTCATTCCTCCCTGTCATAATCTGTTAGGATCCATATTCTCATGGTTAGCTCATTCTTTCTGTGTCTCCCCAGCTTCTTCCCGGCACCTACCTATCTATTTATCTATCTATCTATCTATCTATCTATATATCTATCTATCATCTACCTATCCATCCATCTATCTATCTATCTATCTATCTATCTATCTATCTATCTATCTATCTATTTATGGCAACCCTAATTTCATAGGCTGCTCTATCAAATCGCAGGTAGAATGAGGACGCTTTTAGGAAAGCAAACAAAACATATCTCAGAGTGAAACGGAAAGTTCAGAGAACTCTTTTGCCCTCTGGGTCATTCCCGGGTCCCTGAGAGTCTCCTGCCCATTTGGTAGTTGCACTAGAAGACAGTTTCCACTCATTCTCCCATCTTGGAGGAAGGCACCCATGAGGGGCCAGGGGGCAAGCCCTGGACTGCTACTGCAAGCTACAAGCTCCCCAAATGCTCTGAAGGAGAAAGGCGAGATTGGTTGTCGTTCCTGTAAAGATGTAGGGCGTCGCAAACACCGTATCTAGGCTCTAGATTCTCTGGTTTGGGTGTTCACCCTCTTTGGACTTGAACTGCACTGTGTTGGCATTCATTTTCCATTCACTTCTACTTCCACAGTAGAAGTAAAAGACAAGTGCAGTTTTCTGTTTGTTTGTTTGTTTGTTTTTGTCCCTTTTCCTTGATTAACTTTAGCAAACATAGAAATTGGACCTGCAGCTTCCTTGCCCTTTTTCGGTCTACAGACTGCACGGACGTTTTTCCAATTGCCTTCAGCCATTTTCACAGGCGGTTTTGTTTGTTTCTTCACCTTTTTCACAAACTCGTCTTGGGAGTTCATTTTCCTTGTTTATTTGCACACACTCTCTTTCCGTTTCCTGTAAAACTCCTCCCCAGTTTCAGATCCCCCTCCCGTTTCCCCCTCTTCACTGTGCACATTGGCAGTTGTCGTTGTCAAAATGTTGTGTGCGCAGCTCCCGCACACATGTTGCCATGTGCTCTGGGGAATGATGACAGGCAGTGCTTTCGGATTGGGTGAGTTTATCTTTATTCATTTCATTCTCACACACGCTTAGGAGGCAGGCGGTAGCATCACTATCTCAATCTAGAAGGGAACCCTACTGACCCAATGGTTAGTGCTTGACTGCTGACTGTCCCCACCCGGAGTCAGCGCTCTGCAGGAGAAAAGATCTGGTGGCCTCTCCGAAAAATGACCATCTGGGAAACCCTACTATGTCACATGGAGTCACTGTGAGTTGACTTAATGGCACACACAAAAAAACAACAAGCTAGCAACGGAAATTCGGAGGGTACGGGCAAGCCCACAGAATAGGGAAGAATTCAGTTTGAGACCCAACTCCGATGTTTACAAATCCATTGCTCTAGAACTGGGTTCGATTCATCTCCTCCTCATCTCCTCCCGGAACCTTTGAAATCATCTGTCCTGAGAACCGCGACACACATATGTTGTTCTCAGGGTTAGCTCCTTAATATCGCTCCCTTCATCAGTTTACTACCACTTTCTGCCGAGGGGTCTGTCGCTGGCTTCGTAGTAACACATTCTCTCTCTAAACTAGTCAGAGTGAAGTGTCGCTGGTTACTCCTTGTAGATGCCTAAACGTTCCTACTCCCAATATCCCCTGTGCCCAAGTGCTTCCAGGCTAACCCACTCCCTCTAACATCTTTGTCTGGGTCCCAAACCTGGGAACTGGTGTAAGAGGCTGAGACAGCCCAAATTACAAAGAAAAGCGAACATTTCCCAATCAAATTGCAATAGTGCCTTAGTCACTATTTGGTCACAACTGTGTTTTCTTCCCTGTAAAACCTCTTTCCTTCACCATATTTGCTTTCTCTGCACCTGTGCACTCTAGCCTGCCGCTACCTGAGGGTTGATGATATTCCTTAGAGAACTGCCTACCTACCTTTGAAGCAAGTCATTTCCTTCCAGTGCCCTTTTGTTCCCTAAATTCTCCTCCTAACAAGCCTCAAGGATCCAGAGGCTGCCCAATTTACAACCCTTTATTTAAAACTCCTCCTTCTGTAGCACCACATGCCCCTAATCTGCTCCCCGCTCCCCCAGCCAAGATTCCGTTCTCCTGGGCATCCCTGGCCTCTGATCCCGTTGTCCTCTGCTCTGTGTGTTTCTCGAGACCCCGGCCCCAAAGCTGGCTTTCCTCACGCACCTTCCTGCTTCCTGGTCCGGAAATCCCAGAGCACACAGAGTCTCCCTCTCCTTCTTGTGATGCACTTCAGACCTCGCCAGAAAAAACACCAACCCAACCCCCCAAACAACAACAACAAAAGGGAGAGAGAGAGAAAACAAGCAAACACCCCACCCTACCATTCTAAGAACTTTCTAGATAGAAGTCAGGTTAAAGTTTGCCTGATTGTAAATTTGTGGATGCCCCGCAAGTCTCGGGAAGTGGGCCAGATGTTTGCCATCCGTTGCTTGACTCCATCTTAGCACAGCATCTGTTCCTGCCCAACTTTTTCTCCCAGGCAGCCTCTTTCCATCCGCCTAGTGTCTTTCTCTTGTGGCTACATGGACTTTATATTTTTCTTTTTGAATGGTGGCCCAGTTGCCCTTGAAGCAGGTGTGCGCTGATGGAAGCATTCCTCTATTCTGAACCATGTGATTGTTCAGTGATTTGTTTTCAAATTCTCCCACCCCACCAGGGTCTACGTCAAGGTGTACAAATTGGGGAAAGGGGGGGGTGCTTTTAAAAGCTTGTGGGAAAATGGAATGGACAAGGAACAGAATTTTCTCAGGAACGTTTGGAAGTCCCCTCGTCTCTTCCTATGATGGCCCCAAGGGTCTTGTCATGTCCAAGATCACGGTGTGTTCAGCTCTTCACAAATGCCGTGAAGGATTCAGTGCCTTCGCCCCACTTTCCTCTTGCCAAACTCCAGATTTCTCTTCGACGGGGACATTTAAAACAACAGCTGACTCATCCCCTTCCTGCCCAAGAATTTACGGCACAGCAAGACGGCTCAGTGGCTCTTCTCGCCAGGCTGTTCAGACGTGAATCGGCGGTGGTGGAGAGAACCTGCCAGGTTTGACGGATCTCCAAAGCACATCTGTCACCCTCCGGGAACCCGTCCCACTCATCAGTGGGTCTTGTCAGTTACCCGCGCAGCTCTCTGCAGCCCTCGGCGGCACCCCTCCCCCTCATCCCTACCTGTGTTCTTCTTCAGAGCTCTGTGCCTTTGGCCCCCGAGGGGCTGTTGCCAATGCAGGCTTTCGGTTGTCACCATGCGCTGAGCATCTCCCCCAGGAGGCGTGAGTCACTCCGCCTAAGGTGAACGCTCATCTGCCGGATCCCTCCTCCCTTGATACCAATTTTGATGGTTTCCTCTTCCGTTTACCGCTGCTTTGAATAATTTCTTCATCCTTTTGAGAAAAGCTTCACCATCTCAAAGGAGCACACAAATAGCCCTCTAGCCTGTCATTGCCTTCTGAGCCAGGGCGGTGCAACCTCTATTTAACCAACTTCAGAAGGAACAAAAATAGCAAAAAGAAATGTAACATTTGTCATTTTTAAGGCTCAAAATCCTCTCGCCAGGGAGACTGCCGTGAGAGCGCCAGGATGCCTTTAGCTGGTGTTTCTCCTGAATCTTAAGTTCGTTCTTGCAAAGAACAAGATCCGTGACCATCAGGGCACTCGCACCTCATTTTCTCGTGACCCTTGACTCCCGTGCTTCTCCCGAGCGCTCTGTATACTTATGCCGAGGCTGTTCCTCGTTCCCCTTACTACCCACCAGACGGCACACAGCTCTGCCCACAAAGCAGCGAGGCTGCCTGTTTGATAACCTCTCCTTTAACATAACAACATGGAAGAGCTGCTCAAAGCTTTCTTCCTCTTTCTCCCGGATTACACAACCATCTCGTAGACCACCGATCAATCGGGTGCAGAATGCATTTCTTCTGACTCGGTACAAACATTTCGCGGATCTATGTCTATGTTCCACGATCTTTTAATCCCATTGTCCTCATACAATAAGCTTTTTCTTTTGACTGGATTTGTTAGTCTCAATACTCAAAGCACACTCTCCTCCAGTGTCTTTTCATTGGTAGCTCTTTGCTTGGAGCTAATTGGATATTGTTGAGAATATATGTATGTAACCACGCAGTTCAGACCGTAGACAAAATACCAGGTAGGACCAGCACATGACGAATAGAGTTGACGTTCATTGCATCTCCTAGGGCAAATTATTACTATTATTTTCACATTTTAATGAAACGATGCCATCGATGCCCGGGGTCACGTGCCAGGTCTATGGGGAAGTGGTTTGAACTGAGAGCTGTGATCAGCGTCTGTTCTTTCAGGTCGGCAGTGATGTCCCAAGTCGCAGTCTTCTAAGCCCAGAAGGTGCCAGCACAATAAGTCCCCGCCTGCCTACTCGGATCTGAGTGTTCTCTAAGGGAGCTTCCAAGATAGTGCACAGAAAAGCAAGCACCTGAGCTGTCTTGCAGTTTCCTATTTACTGGGGTCGTGTTGGGTGGTAGAGAAATGATCATTCTTTAAGCTTGAGTCTTTGTTCAAGTTGGGGTGAGGAGGTAAAGCCATGGAGGCGTTACAGTTCCTGCCATTCAGGGACCCCACACTAAGCCGGGTCTCAAGTCTCATTCCATGAGGCTGAGAAATGAAACCTGGATCTCGCTGAACAGGAAAAACTGCTTTGGGGGATCACGCAAGGAGCCAGCTGGGATTCGAGTGACCAAGGTGAAAAAAGATTTGCAGTTTTATACGACTACACCAGGAAGTAAACTGAAGGGATTATGAATATGTAACAGCTTTCCGATGAGTGGTCATGAATATGCATTGGGAAGGAGGTTATGATTCTTGGCCAGGAAATGGCTTGTCAAAGTCTGCTTCTACATCCTGTCCGAGTTGGCCTCGTGACGTCATTCTGGCAACTTTGTGTTCCTGCAGTAAAATTCTTTTGTTCCAGGGTCAAATGGAGGTTGTGACTGTCATTTCTTCACATGCCTGGTATGCCAGATCTGGTTATGATCCAAACTCCTTTGTTGTGTGGTCCTTTCTCACAAGGAAAGGGCTCAAAAGAAAATGAGGAGCTGATACCAAGGGCTCAGGTAGAAAAAAAATGTTTTGAAAGTGATGACAGCAACATATGAACAAATGTGCTTGATACAACTGGTACATGGGTTGTTATAAGAGCCGTAAGAGACCTCAATAAAATGATTTATTAAAATTGTTTAATTAAAAATAATTTTAAAAAATTTATGAAAGAAATGAGTTAACAGAAAGGAAATTGAACAAGTTAGATTGCAGGCAAAATATGAGGAGCCCTGGGTGAGGCTGTCTACTCCCATAAAGAATTAAAGTCTCAACAACCCCAAAGGAGCAGTTAGTTCTACCCTGTCTTATGATGGTCTTACGATGCCCACTCAATGTGAGGAGGGAGTGAGTGAGTGAGTGAGATATACATGGCACCATCTACTGACAAGTGTCTTAGATCCTAGGGTAGGTTCTCTGGGTAAGCTGTGGAACTTACAGCTTTATGCGGGGGGCCAGAGGTCAGGGGAGCAGGTTGGGGAGTATGTTGCCTAGCCACTGCAGGGTAGCACCATCATCAGAGCAGAACTGTGTACCATAAGGCTTTCAATGGCTGATATTTCAGAGGTAGGTTTCCAAGTAGGAGGTTCTTCAACCCTTCAACTTTTGGCTATCAGCAAGCACATGAACTGTTCACACCACCCAGGGATTCCTTCGTAAAATATCTGTAAATACTACATTTTAATTTAGATTCCCGACATAATGCCATTCTGATTTATTTGGCAGCTGATGTGTTTCTTCTTGTTTCCTTTAAAAACCAACCGATGACTGGTGGCATTCTTACTAGACTTGATATGAGATGTGTTTTTAGATTTTCCATCTGACAGGGTATTGTTAGTTTAGAAATGTCTTCCCTAGCTTTACGCTGGGTGACTATGTTGCAACACTGCACGGGCCCCATAATTGCAGGCTTGAGACCCCAGTGGTTTTTAGTTGACCCTGATGATTCAGAGAATCACATCTCAGAAGGAAAAAATGATCAGATAGGGGTGTTATAAAAATTCACATTGGATTGTATTTGGCATAGTACAAACAATGACTCCCAGTGGGTTGGGCTAGTTCATTCAGCCTGTTTAAACATTTTTTATCTCAGGTAATTTCTGAGCTTCTTGGAATTTCACCACTCTGGTCCTTTGATTCATTTGTTCCCTGGACAAATATTTAGTAAGCCCCCGCTGTGTGGTACTGAGCATTACACACATCTTCAACATCTGTGATTTGGAAATGGCTAGTCGTCGGTGGGGATCAGTCACTTCTTGCTAGCCAGGTGAGAATCTGTGCATTCACTCTTAGCTCCATAATGCTTTTTGTGGTTGTCACATTTTATGCCTAAAGCCTTGCTTTTCTTGAAAAACCAAATGCCATGTATTAGTCAAGGTGCTTGCGGGGTGATTAGTCGTATTTCAGCGGAGGTGCTCAGGGGCTGGGCTGCCTGCCACCTGACTAGCCTGCCCTGGGCTTCCAGTTCAGCTTTACTGCTGGTGGTTGTGTAGAATACCACAGCCTGGTGTGATGAACAGAAGGGGAGAGATGAGGACAAAAGATACGTTGAATCAAATGCACTACAAATAACTCAGAAAGCTTGGCCCCTCTCACTGCCATCCAATCAAAGTTGACTCGGCCACGCTAAAGGACAGGTCGAACGGCCCCTGTGGGTTTGTTTCTGAGACTGTCCTCTGTGGGAACAGGAGGCCTCGTCCCCTTCTTGTAGAGAAGCTTGGTGGGTTCAACCAACACCTTGTGGTGACTAGATCACTACACCACCAGGGCTTGACCCTGGAATTAAGTTGTTGTTTTCTTTCTCCCTGGTTTTTACCTGGAATCACAAAGGGAAGTGGGCAACACAGTATGCCATTGATCAGCTTTACCATTTTGTAAAGTTACAACCGTTGGCCGTGTGAAGGGTGGGAACAATGGGAGGGAGGGGATGAGGTCTAGTAGGGGAACACGCTGTTGCTGATGGTGGCCCTTGAGTGGATTCGACTCGCAGTGACCCCGTGGGACAGAGTAGAACTGCCCCTTGGGGTTCTCTTGCTGTTGGTGGTGATGATGGGCAGGCGTCACACTGATTGCACACACAGTTAGGACTGACAGGTCCAAGACTGGCTCAGCGTTGAGAGGAAGGCTTGAGAGCAAGCAGAGGTCAATGCCAGAGGGTGTTCTTCTATTGTTGTTGTTTAATTATAAATGTATTTATATCATTGGAAAAGCTTAAGCTGATTTTTGCAGATAGCTCATTTCTGCCTGAAAAGGACCTCTAACTTCATTCATATTCATTGGGGTTTCTTTTCTTTTCTTTTTTTTTTCTTAATTGCTACTGTTAGCCTGCTCGCTTTCCTTTTCTTCTTGAATCTCTTTAAAAAGGATCATATTTTGTTGGCCAACCCAGGGACAAGGGAGCAAGGAGTGGTTAAAAACCAGTGGCAGGGAGGGGACAAGAGGACTGGTAGGGAGTGACCAAGGGCAGTGTAACTGAGAGGAATTACTGAAACCAGAATGAAGGCTGAACATGGTAGTGGGACAGGAGGAAAGCATAAGGAAATAGCGGAAAGAAGTAGGAGGCAAAGGACATACCTAGAGGCCTGAACACAGGCATGTACATATGCAAATATATTTATGATTAGGGGGAAATAGATCTATGTGCATATATTTATAGGCTTAGTAGTAGGGTAGCAGGTGGACATTGTGCCTCCATGTGCGCATTCCCTCAATACAAGAACACTTTGCTCAGCTAAACAGTCATTCCTTGATACCCACCTTCCTGACATGATCACTGAGGACAAACATGTGCATAAGCAAATGTGGTGAAGAAAGCTGATGGTGCCTGGCTATCAAAAGATATAGCGTCTGGGGTTTAAAGGCTTGAAGGTAAACAAGCGGCCATCTAGCTTGGAAGCAAAAAAGCCCACAATGAAGAAGCACACAAGCCTGTGTGACCACAAGGCATTGAAGGGATCAGGTAGCAGACACCAAAGAACAAAAAACATTATTGTGTGCTCACCTTCCCCATATAAATGCTGAAGATGAATGTGTGTTTAAGTAAGTGTGGGGAAAAAGGCTGGTGGTGCCCGGCTATTGAGAGATATAGCATCTGGGGTCCTAAAGGCTTGAAGGTAAACAAATGGCCATCTAGCCCAGAAGCAACAAAGCCCACATGGAAGAAGCACACCAGCATGTGTGATCATGAAGGGTCAAGGGGACCAGGTATCAAGCACCAAGTGGGGGGGATCATATCATTGTGAATGAGGGGAGTGCACGATGGGGACCCAATGCGCATCCGTAGACAACTGGACATCCCATGCAGAGGGGTCGTGGGGAGGAGATGAGTTACTCGGGTGCAGTGTGGCATTGATGAAACTCACGACCTTCCTCTAGTTCTTAAATGCTTCCTCCCCCCAACTACCATGATCCTAATTCTACCTTGCAAACCTGGTTAGACCAGAGGAAGCATAGCAGTGCAGATGGGAACTGGAAACACAGGGAATCCAGGACAGATGAACCCCTCAGTACCAGTGGTGAGAGTGGCCATACCGGGAGGGTGGAGGAAAGGTGGGGTAGAAAGGGGTAACTGATTACAAGGGTCTACATATAACCTCCTCCCCGGGGGATGGGCAACAGAAAAGTGGGTGAAGGGAGATGCCGGGCAGTGTAAAATATGATAAAATAATAATTTATAAATTATCATGGGTTCATGAGGGAGGGGGGAGCGGGGAGGAGGCGGGGGGAGGAAAAAAGAAAAATGAGGAGCTGATTCCAGGAGCCCAAACGGAAAGAAAGAGTTTTGAGAATGATGAGGGCAATGAATGTATAAGTGTGCTTCACACAATTGATGTATGTGTGGATTGTGATAAGAGTTGTATGAACCCCAATAAAATGATTAACAAAAAAGGATCATACTTTAACGTTCTGATATTGCTTGTGATTTGCATCCTGTATGATACCAGGGTGATTTGTGCCAGGTTGATGTATTGAGCGATGTGTTTCTAAATTAAGGCTCACATCAAAGGAATTGCTGGGGGGTGGTTGAATTTCATTGGCATCCTTTGCATTCAGGAAGAAAAAGAATATATATCCGGAATGGAAGGCTGTGGTGGGTTCTCCCCCATCACCGAGTGTTGGGATCCATTTCCTCTCCCTCATTCTCAAATACTCATCCATTTGGCTTCATACCCTCCCATGGCAACCGATTCAATTCCCATTCATAACGACCCTGGACCACAGGCTAGGACGACTCATGGAGGTCTCAGAGGCTGTACGTCTTGACAGGGGCAGAAAGCCTCCTCTTTCTCCCGCAGCAGAGCCAACTGCTGACCTTGGGTCAGCCCAACGGGGATCTCTTTTGGCGTAGATTTCACTGCCATAGAATCAGCGCTGACTCATAGCGACCCTGGAAGACAGGGCAGAACTGCCCTTGTGGGTTTCGGAGGCTGTAACTCTTTATGAGAGTAGAAAGCCCCTAGGAGTGGCCCGCGGTTTCAAACTACTGAACTTGGCAGTGAGCAGTCCAACATGAAACCCACAGCTCCCCCAGAAGCTAACTACTTGCCTATGATAAAAAGCAGAATTCCTTTGGTTGGGCTGGTTAACTGCTTTAAACTCAACCAAACCCACCAAATGATTGGGTGGGACTATGCAAACGGTGGATGTAACAATAATAGAAGGGGATTGGTCCGTTTTAGGTACCACCTCCTCAACCCCCACCTCTGCTATAAAGATGAACTGTCTTTGAAGCAGGGAGTGAAAAACCGCAGGACCATCAGAAGAAGGAAGGGCATGTTTGACAGCTCTGCCCGAAATGATGGGGGCTGAGACTCGAGGCACTACTGGGGCACCAAGACCAGAAAGCAGAACCATGGACCCAGGCCAAGACCAGGGGCTAAGGCAAGGGGACCATGAGAGAGACAGAGGGGTGATGCCAAGCTTATGAGACGGTGAGGCAATGCCCTAAGGAGTCCTGGTGGTGTAGTGGTTTTGCATGGGGCTTTGATCTGCATGGTCTGCAGTTTGATACCCCCAGCAGCTTCGTGCGAGAAAGACTGGGCTTTCTACTCCTGTAAACCGCTCACGGAAGCCAGCCTAGACTGGTTGGCAGTGCGTTCGATGGCAAAGCGACGGGCAGACTTTCTGGCCCATGGAGGCAGAGGCCCAGGGGCTATGTGGCTGAGAGACTGAGAAATGGAGAGAGACTTGGACTGCTGGCTGAGGAGAGGGGTGGCTGTGGACCAATGACTATCTTTACAATGAACTTGATCCTGTTGCGGGTAACCTGTTAACTCCTCTTATAACCCCAGGGAATTGTAGGTTTTATTTGTGACTTCAGTGTGACCACTGCAATAATTAATCAAACCCAGCATCCCAGTAGGGTGGCACGGGAGGAGACGGTGGTGTCGGAGTAGGTGAGGAGGGTGGGAGGGGTGAGGTACGTCTGCCTCCTGCCTCCTGACTGTAGGGAGGCCAGAGGAGGTCAGCTCTGGCCCATCCTCCCCACTGACCCAGGCCAGCAGGCTCATCTGCCAACCACTGCATCACCAGGGCGCCCAGTGAAATTGGAATTTTTGAGTCTAAAGCGGTTTAGACCCAATCATTTCGGGTTTGAAAGTCTTTATCACATGATCTGTAGAACGAGGGCACTGATAGCATCGAAGAACAAAAGCTGATTAAAATTTCACGACGCGCTCTTCTAATTATGCTCAGTTTAATTAACCAAACATTTTCCAAGTGCCTGCCTATGGTAAGGCTGGCTGGAATTCAGGAAAATAAAGGTGTGTTGTCCCTGCTTTCAAAATGGTGGCAGACGGAGAGCAAGGGGGCGGGGAGGGGGGTAAACGGGATAGCTGATGATGATGGTACTAATTATGCCTTTTGGATCTGCATGTCATTTTGAATCCATTTCTTCCTTGTGCCTAGGGATTTGGCAGCCATATGTGGATGCTATTGAATTATTGACCTTGTATTTGAAACCCTAAACATTGAGAAGAGCTGAGGTAATTGCCCCTCCAGGGAGTTTTAATTCTCCAGTGTGTTCTGTAGAGTTAGACAATCTAGTGAGAATTAAAAATCTATGGCAGGACACATTTGAGCCTTTCAATTGGCCTCTAGTGGCAACTGTTACATTTTTAAAAACACGCCCCTGGGCATACTCAGCCGGGAAGACAGGACCGGAAGGCTTGGTAGAAACAAAGTTGTAAAGAAAGGCCCTTTATTAATTTATAAGTGAACTCAGAGGACTATGGAAAATGAGAGAAACTTTTTGTTTGTTTCTTTGTAAATGTTTCAGTGTTTGAACTTCACAAGTTTCCAGAAAGCTCTATTGATGGATGAGACTGTTTAGGGAACTCTTCTTAGGCCATTGAGATGACAGCATTTTTAATGAAGTATTTAATGAAAATTTGTGCTTAAAATCAGCAAACACACACTCAGAGCTCAGTTCATGAAGAATGAACCCTGCCAGTGTGAAGTCCCCACATGGCAAAGTATTTGAGGCGTTGAAGGAACTGTTATCAGAAACGGTTATGTTTATTTTTAATGAACTACGATAATATGCTTAATTTATGATATTGCGGCCCTCCCCCCCGAGCAAAGGAGCTGTTCTTTCATAAGTCCCCGGGATGACTTGGTCTAAAGTGGAAATGAAAATCTCAGCACCACCGCGTCGTGCTCGAAAACGGCTCCAGTGCTGTCTGTTCTCCTTCCCAGAGACCCCGTGTATTTGCGTGTGGAACGACACGTGTAGCGTTTCCAGTGGATGTTTAATTTCATGGCTGTTCATGATGGTGCGGAGGAGCCCATAAAATGCTCTGCAGGGAGAGCAGGAGTCTGCTTCCCTACAGACTTACAGCCTCCGACTCACCACGGGGGATTCTACTTGGAGCTCTAGGGCTGGTATGGGTTGGAATGGACATGATGGTGGTGGGGTACGTTTATTATAAAATAATATATTCCAAGGCTATGGAGTGGGGAAAGCAAAACAAACAAACAAACAAACAAACAAAAAATGATTGCTATGCTTTATATTAGTCAACATTCGCTATACAAAAATGAACCCCAAAGCTATAGGGTCATAGACATGTAGCTCTCTCTCTCTCTGACACACACACACACACACACACACACACACACACACACACACACACACACACCTTTTTCTCTGCCAACGGCTATAGGCACCAGACTGTTTCAGACTGCCATACCCAGGAACTTTAAACCACTTGCCCTTTCTGCTTGTGTTGGACAGCTGCAAGATGTGTGAGACCCCAAGCCAGAAATCTTCCCGGCTCCTCTGCCTCCCCTCCATTTCCTTGTATGTAGGTTGGTTTGTTTTTCCCCTTGACCACCCAGCTCAGACATCTTAGAAGGCACTTTGTCTTCACCTGCTTTCCCCTCCCCATTCAGGTCCTTACAAAGCACAAGTGCTTCTCCTCCACAAAGGACCCCTGGTGATGTTTGCCTGGTGGTTGGAAGCCAGCTGTTGGCTCTGTTGCAGGCAAACCTAGTGATCCACTCTTGTAAAGTTTCAACCCCAAACTCACGGCTACGGAGTCTCTGCTGACTCATAGCCACACCATTGGACGCGGGGAACTGCCCCAGTGGATTTCCCAGACTAAATCTGTACAGGAGCAGGAAAACCTCATGTTTTTGCCAAGGTGCCGCTGATGGGTTTGTGCAGCTGGCTAGGCTACCAGGGTTCTTCTGATAAAGATTCCCACTTCCTGCTACTGTGTCAGAGGGGGTCGCAAGGGGTTGGACTTGGCTCTCCAGCCCTTCCCAGCATCCCCACACCTACCTTCTCCTTGATCATGGCGTGGCTGCAGCCAGATGTGGGCAGCCTTCGCAACTGCGCCAGGGGGGCAAGCTTTTCGATAGGATGTGACACCTTGTACAGGCAGAATTCCAATGTAGTGTTTTAAAGACTTCATCAGAGTCCTATACAAGGTGTTGTGAGCCCACCGGGGGACATTTCAGTCAGCCTGAGGTGGTGAGCCGATGCCTCTTGGACGAATAGCAAAATAACACAAGAAGTTTGGAAGACCTTCTGAGCTGAAGGTTGCAGCCGCAGCCCCGACTAGTCCTGTTAGTTTAATCTAAATGCAATCATCACAATGTAATGGTCAAGTTTAATCAAAATGTCATAATCGAATGTAAGTCCTCGAGCATCCGCATGAAGGATTCGTGGAGGAGGGAGATAGAATTAAATATGAGTTGAGAACAAATGCTCTGTTTTGTGGGATCACCGATTAGATGATTTTGATTACCCTGGGAGAATGTGTGTGTATTGCTGGGGCACAGCCAAAGCCTCCGGATAAAGTCTACCTACCTGCAGGAAGACATTAGAATTAGAACCTGAAATGAAGGCTGCCTCCGACAGCCAGTAGCCGAGCCTGGAAGCAAAGGCGTGGCTGCAGTTATCAGGAGCTGTCAGTGGTCTGGAGAAATGTTAACCAAAGAAAGCAAGAGATCTTCAGACCACATGCTTAGCAACGGAGACATTTCCTGGCCCTCCCGCCTTATCAGCCAATGGAATTGGGCAAGAAACAGGCGCATGGTGCACTTTCATACCAACAGGGGGCTGTGGTGGGGAACAGGGAGAACAATGTGTGATTTTTCTGCCACCAATTCTAAATGTCTTTTCTGACACTAACTGTTCGTGCAATTCTTCCATTCTTTCCGCCCTAATCACCTGCAGTCAGGTCAGGTGGTTGGGGCACACTTCTGCAGTCTGCAAAGGACTTCAGACAGTGACCGCGATGGTGGTGGTCACTCGGACACACTCACTTCTGATCCACTGCATATAGACTGGGTGGGAGGGGGGTCCCATGAGCTCCTTTTTTTTAGATGGTGTAGAAGCCCTGGTGGCGTGGTCATTCTGAGTTGGGCTGCCAACTGCAGGTCAGCAGTTCAAAACCACCTGCTGCTCCGAGGGAGAAAGAGGAGGCTTTCTGCTCCTACAAAGAGTTCTGGTCTTGGGGTCTCATGGGGCGGTTCTCCCCTGTTGTATAGGGTTGCGGAGTCAGCATGGACACGGCGGCAGTGGGCTTGGCTTTTTGGTTTATTAACGCCTCAGGATAACAACTGCACGCTCAGGAGGTCTCAGAACACCTTCACTGTTTGGCTATTCCCACGCTACCTTTGGGCTAATGATGTGGTAGAAAGGCTCTTTAAACTCAGGAAAGTGCTGTCCCTATCCTTACAGTTTTACTGCAGCAGAAAGGATACCAGGGAAGACATGCATGAGGCGAGATCTAGGAGGGTCGTTCGTGTTGACGGGTTATGTCTTCAGGGATACACGTTTCTACACCTTTCTGCACTGATGGCTAATGTCCTCCAGCAAAGTCACTTACATGCCCGACTCTAGAGTTTGTATAGGTGTCTCCTTATGGAAGTGTGGCAGATTGAATCACTGCCTGCACAGTTGAACTCCATCTCTCAGCCTTCTCCCCGCCCAGGAGGCTGAGCTAATCCCAGGCGGGCCTCTCTGGAGTGGTCAACCTCTCCCCAGCATGAGGCTCCAGGGAGCATCTGAAGCCCTCTCTAGGTTTCAATCAAGCATTTAGGGTTTTTCTACAAGAACCCGACTCACTGCCATCAAGTAGATTCTAACTCATAGCTGTCTCAGAGGGCAGAGTAGAATGGCCCCTGTGGGTTTCTGAGGCTTTAAATCCTTACGGGAGTAGATGGCCTCTAAGCTTCTCCTCGAAAGTGGCTGGTGTGTTCAAACCATTAACCTTGTCGTTTAGCAGCACCATGCGGAGATCACCATGCCATCAGAGCTACAGATGATGATGTAAACTATCTGAACAGAAAACTTCAAAGGGTAGCAGGAGAAGACAAAGTAAAGCATTATAATGAAACATGCAGCCGTCTATAGTTCAAAAATCAGAAAGAACACACTCAGCATAGCTTAACACGAAAGGACGGCAGAAAAGAATTCAAGCCTGCAATTGCAATACTGAAAGATTCGACGGGCAAAATATTGAATGATGTAGGAAGCATTGGAAGAAGATGGACAGACTAAACAGTCACTGTCTCCAAAATAACTAGTCGACAGGCAATAATGTCAAGGGCTACGTATAATCAAGAATTAATAGTACTGAAGGAAGAAGTCCAAGTTGCACTGAAGGCATTAGCTCAGAACAAGGCTCCAGGAATTGACAGAATAGCAATTGAAATGTTTCACAAGCTGATGAAGCACTGGAAACACTCACTCATCTATGCCGGAGAATTTGGAAGACAGTTACCTGGCTAACGAGCTTGAGGAGATCCATATGTATACCGATTCCAAAGCAAAGTGACTCAGCTGAACGAGGAAAGTATCTAACAATATCCTGAATGGTGCATACAAGGAAGACTTTGCTGAAGATCATCCAACAACAATGGCAGAGTACATTGAGAGGGCGCTGCCCCCAATTCAGGCCGGATTCCAAAAAGGATGTGGAACCAGGGATATCATTGCCTGAGTAAGATGGCTCTTGGCTGAAAGCAGAGAACACCAGAAAGATATGTACCTGTGGTTTATTGACTGCAAAGGCATTCAGTTGTGTGGGTCATAAACAACTATGGAGAGCCGTGGGAAGAAAGGGAATTCCAGAACACTTAATTATGCTCATGTGGAACCTGTACATGGATCAAGAAGCAGTTATGTGAGTGAAGGAAGACTGAATCATTTGAAAATCAAGAGACGTGTGTGTCAGGGTTGTGTAGTCTCTCACCATACTTAGTCTGTATGCTGAGCAAGTAACCCGAGAAGCTGGACTATATGAAGAAGAATGCAGCATCAGGATTGGAGGAAGGCATATTAACAACCTGTAATATGCAAATGACACAACCTTCTTGCTGAAAATGAGGAGAACTTGGAGCACTTGCTGATGAAGATCAAGGATTATGGCCTTCAGTGTGGGTTATAATTCAGTGTAAAGAAAGCCAAAATCCTCACAACTGGGCCAATCGTTAACGAACATGGTGATAAACAGAGAAAAGATTGAAGTTGTCAAGGATTTCATCTTGCTTGGATCCAAAATCAATACTCATGGAAACAGCAGTCCGGAGATCAAAGGATGTATTGCATTGGGCAAATTGGCTGTTTTGAAGAGCAAGGAGGTTACTTTGAGGACTAAGGGGGGGCCTGATCCAAGCCATGGTATTTTCAATCATCTCCTAAGCAGGTGAAAGTTGGAGATTGACTAAGGAAGACTGAAGAGGAATTGATGGATATTGAATTATGGGGCTGGTGAAGAATATTGAAGGTACCATGAACTGCCAAAAGAACAAACAAATCTGTCTTGGAAGAAGTACAACTAGAATGCTCCTTAGAAGCAAGGATGACAAGACTCTGTCTCACATACTTTGGACATGTTGTCAGGAGAGACTAGTTAGTCTCTTGGGAAGGACATCATGCTTGGCAAAGTAGAGGGACTGGGAATCAGAGGAAGACGTTCCATAGCATGATTGGCAGTGTGGCTGCAACAATGGGCTCAAACACAGGAGCAATGGTCATGATGCCGCAGGACCAGGTCATGTTTCCTTCTGTTGAACATAGGGTGGCTACGAGTCCCAACCGATTCCAGGATGCCTAGCAACACCATGACCAAGAAGAAACACCCAATTCACTAGGTAGAGCATTTCTTCATCCACAGGCAAGAACCGCAGAAATGAGGCTTACCTAGGGTGCGAGCTACACTGACTTTCATATCATTGTGATTTTATGGTCTCTTGAACCCAGTAGAGAGTTTAAATTTTATTAAAATGTCTTTTCAAAAATTCAAATACTCCATGCAATGTTTTACAAGCAACATTTAAATATCATTGACGTAGCTTTAAAGAGATGTCACGATTGAAAACATGACCTATTGTTTATACAAAGAGAGCATCTTTTTTATACTACTTCCTGTCCACAGAGAGCTATGTACTAGCAGCTACTTCTTTAAAAGATGGGCTAATGCAATGGGAGCCTGATACCACTCATTCAGAGTAAAAATGTTGACTTGAGAAGGGATCAACCCCAAGCCTCCAGCAGGTAATTGAAGTTCGTTGACCTTGGATTGGCCGGCTAGCAAATGAAGACACCTTCCTCACTGGGCTGTTGAAAGGATTTAAAGGAGCTGCGACATAACATACAATGCATGTCATTATTATTAGCATTAGCATTTTATCTAGTGAGCGCTGGTTAAAAAATCACTGGCATATTGGCATGGATCAGTTCATCCTATTAACCAACTAATGCCTGAGTTGCTAAACATGAAGCCAATTGCAGTAGATTAGACACTCTGACATATGGCAGGCCAAGATCTCCATGCTGGGTCACGGAGGGGGTGTCTTTTGTGATGGACTGTGTATGCAGTGATGGGAAGCACAGATACTCGGTCAACTCAGTAGCGTCCTGCATTCTGTAGGAGCTAACACCATTGCTTGTAGACATGAGAACATAGAAAAGGCTACATGACATTCTTTCTAATGACAAGGACGTATGAGGAGAAGGCTACAAAAATTCACATTAAAAAGAGAAATGAGGATGCACCTATAGGTATGTCTTGCGGAAGGTCCAGGTCCTCAGAAAGAGGACGTTATGTGATTCTGGAAACACTGTAGCCCCTGTATGTTCAATAGCTGAATCTGTGTAAAGCCTGTTACCTTAACCTAGGGGAGCTGCTGGACAAAGCCCAAGGGCCCACTGGTTGCAGCTGGCTGCTCTTGCAGGGCATGCAGATGGATGGAATGGAGGCTGATCAGACTTTGTGAACATCTGAGGGTGCG
>NW_022106189.1:37917754-37919055 GCF_000313985.2 Echinops telfairi
TATGACTGAAAGAACTGGGGTTCAGCCATCCACTTCCCTCAAAGACACGTTTGCTTTGGAATAAACCCAAGCATGTGTGAACTGAAAACCCAGTAGCAATACTTTCTGACGTACCCAGGTAGTTTTCAAGAGAAATGATGCCCCTACACACATTGAGGCATATCCTCAAGAACTGACTGCTTGAGCCAATGGTTTTTTATCTGACTCATCCACAGTTTCATCTTCCTGGTGTCTTTGCTTTCTAAATAGGTACTGGTTTTGCTTAAGATTGTTTTGTTACCATCTTAAATCTCAACCACTGTACCAGGAGCAGCGATCCTTTTCTTCCTATTGCATTCAGATAGCCAAAAATATTGCACAAAAGTTTGGATGTTGCACCAATGATCGATTATTACACAGGAATGCATCGTCACTTGTACGTAGTAATATGACCTGTTTTGATACTCTTGGTATTTCATGTCTAATATGTTTGGTATTTGAAAATATGCAAGGGCTTCAAAAAGTTGCTGGAAAAGGCAATGCTAGATCGTGGAATTTTTCCATAAACTTTTTGATTCCCCCACCCCACCCTTTTTCACATCACAATGCATCAGGCTTTGGTAGGTAGAATCCTTACTTTGCCATTGCAACCCTAAGTCGTTGGTAAAAGTCATTTTTTTTAGTAACACTAACTGTTATTGATTTTGCCTCCTGAAGGTAGAATGTTGGCCATGGCAGACAGATAGTTCAAGGGTGTGGTTTGCATTAAGTCAACCTGGGTTGTACACAGGCTTCAGGGACATGGACATTTGGTCCATAGTTAGGCAAATAGTAAGGGGGTTTCAGGAGGAAGATGCAAACCAGTGGTTGACCCGGAGAAGAACCCTTCAGTTCTTTGAGGACCTAGGGAGGTGTGAGGATGGCTCCTGTTGAGTTTCTATTGGTGGGTGACACCTTACCAGACAATTAACAGCCTAAAACAACACCTCACCACGCCTGGAGGTCAGGAATCTGGGCAGGGCGTAATTAAGGAGGCTTTCTCCTGGGGGAAGAAGCTGCAACCAATACATCTGCCTGAGGCCAGTGGTCCCCTGTAAGTTCAGAACTAGGTAGAAGAAGGCAGCTTCTTGCAGCAGAGGCACTTGACATTCCTGCTGGCTGGCGCTATTCTTAGCTCCTAGAGGCTCCCCACAATTCCTAGCCACCCAGCCTCTTGACAACACAGCAGTGGACACTCCCCTCCTGACCTTGGGTGGACAGTAAGAGAAATGTCCGTGATCCTCTCTGACCCCTGTTGTGTTGTATGAACGGCTGATGAACCC
>NW_022106189.1:37923155-37924788 GCF_000313985.2 Echinops telfairi
CTGTCCCTGTAAGAACATAATGCATCAGAAGGATGCTTTCCTTCATTCTTAGGTAAATAATTATGTGCCATCCTGTGTTAGATCGAAGGATGACCATGCAGTTAGGAACCTCCAAGCTCCCTTCTCTTTCTCTGTGTCCTTCTCAAGCAGTAGATCTAGTAAGAAGTAAGGAGCTAAACCATGTATAATTCCAATTCCTGAAATTTTCTGAATTTGTAGTAATGCATGCTCATCTTCTAATAAGGACTTGCATAGTACTTACTATACACCAGGTACCAAGCAGCCTTGATATGCTGAATCACATTAACTCCCAGGAATGAGTACCGTCTTTATTTAGATGCAGGGCATGGCAGCTTAAATAAAGTGCAGCTAGTTGACAGAGGCAAGACTTGAACCCATGCAGGTCACTGCACGAGTCGCACTTGTAACAACTGTCTTCTGGTTTTTGTGTCCAGTAATGGGTAGCAGGTGATGCTGACCTCGGGGTCAGATTATCCAATAAGTAAAACAAGCAGGGACTTCGCTGTATTTACTCAGTCCTCCGTAGTGAACATTTCCCCATCTTCCTTCCACATCAAAGAGTCTGTTTCTAGTTAAGGTTGGCACATGTCTCTCTCCCATCCCCAAACAACTTCCTATGGAACCAAAGCCTCTTTCCACACTTCCAGTCTTTGGTAGGGATGGATACCTAGCAAGCCAGGTAAGCTGGGTTTACCCGAGTTGACTTAAAACCTGAGAAACTCTTCATTACGGATTAGCAAGTAAGCACAAGTAAACCCGTGCCAACTATGCTTACCAGGTAACCCACCCCTGCTGATCCTCCTTGGATGCAGGGTACCAGCGAGGTACTGGGCCAGAAGGTAGTGCAAGTGAAGGAGAGATTTGACTGAGCCTCTGATAGGAGCAGGGGGGAGAATGGTTGGCTAGAAGGAGAAGAGTCACCAAAGAGAAGGGGCTGGGCTGCAGGTGCTCATAACAAACAAACAAGCAAATATCAACCAATAAACCGGAGCGTCATGGCTGGACTTTGTGCACTGATAACCCACTGACGACTTTGGGCATGAGGCAGTTTTGCTTGTCTCAACTTAGAGTTAGGGACATGGATTCCATTCCATTAGCTCCGATGGCAGAGGGGCTCATCATCCAAGCACTCTGTGTGTGTCACCAGCACAGGCTCAAAAACTTCTTTTCAACAACCAGTGGTCAGTATTTTGAATCCCAAACTCAAGGTGTTTGTCAGGGGATTCCTCATTATAAACCCACCAGTTTGGCTCCTGTGGCAGATGGAATAAGGCCTCGGAAGAGGGGCTTTGCAGATCTGGTTCCATGAAGGATCTCGGGATCCTGGATGATCTCGTTTTAATCACCAGGATCTGTGAAATGAATGAGGAGATCCGAGGACGGAAGCACAGGGCAGAGTGATTGCAGGGCCACAAGCCAAGGAATGCAAGTGGCCTTTAGAATCTAGAAGAGGGAGGAAAAAGGATCCTCCCCTCATCTCCAAAAGGGGCATCAGGGAAACCGGACTTTGGCTCACTGAAATGGATTTCTACGTGCTCACCCCTAGAAGGAGCCCTGGAGGTGTCTCATTAGCCACACCTGTGCTGTGAAGTGCCAGAGCAGATGTTTGAAG
>NW_022106189.1:37925400-37929471 GCF_000313985.2 Echinops telfairi
CAGCAAGAGGAAATGAATATAGCAGCCATTATGTCTTTCTTTCCCTGCCTTTCTCCGTGGGCTGTGAAAGACAGGCACTTGTCCACAGTTTCACTTAAGATTTTTCACATTAGCTTTTATAAGAGACCTGAAAGATGAAGAAACAATCCTCTCTCTTATGCCTTGTATCCACTCGTCCTTTAAAGTTATATCCTCATTACCATTTTCTCTCAGATACTTATGGTCAGTTGAAGCTATGTTGTTTCTGGTACACATATAGGGAGTCACATAAGAATCGATGTGATACAGTCAGTGTACACTATTGATATTCTCGAGGGAAGTGTCTTCTGTATATGAATGGCACATTTAGTAGCATACAGTTAAGCAAGGAAATGGATGGAGGACATGGGAGATGCTATGTAGAAATTAATCCAATGAGGCTCCATCTATACTTGCTCATATATTAGTATTGAACTTTCTTGTCCGCTAACTCTTGAGTACCTCTCAGTGTCTTAGTGGTGTTGTGCTGATCACCCCTTTATTGTATATTGTCTTCTCACCCAGGTTAATCTGTATTGCAATCGGTTAGGTGTTGGGCTTCTAATGACAAAGTTGGCGGTTCAAAACCACCAGCCGCCTTGAGGGAGAAATATTAGTCTGTTCCTGTAAAGATTTATGGCTGTTCCTGTAAAGATTTATGGAGCAGTTCAGTTCTGCCCCATGCATTAGAATCCACTCAATTACAGTTTGCTTTTTCCCTAATATTATCTAGTTAATATTTTTTCTCCTCTCCTCTCCCATCCCTGGTGATCATCTATGAATATTTCTTTCTCTGTGCAAACCTTTCCTTGAGTTTATGTAACAGTGACTTACACGGTAGTTGTCCTTTTAGGTTTGATTTACTTGACTTAGCATAATGTGCTCTAGGATATTCACTTTATGAAGTATTTTGCAAATTGTTCATTATTCTTTAGTGTTGAATTCACAGTATTTTATTGGGTGTATGTGCCATAGTTTGTTTACTCATTTATCTGAAGATGGGTGCTTAGGTTGCTTCCAACTCTTTACTGTTTTGAATAATGCTTTGAGGACTTGACACATTTGATAGTGAATATCAAGGGTTGTCATCTACAATATGGATTACAGCTCAATATAAAGAAAAGAAATTTCACAACTGGGCCAGAGGTAGCAACATTATGCAATAGAGAGGAAAGATTGAAGTGGTCAAGGATTTTGTCTTGCTTGGATTCACAATCAATGCTGTATTAGTCTGGGTTGACCAGAGAAACAAATTCATTGACACTCATATATGTGTAAGAGAGAACTTTATATCAAAGAGCAATTGTATATTAAGAAACATCTCAGCCCAGTCGAGGTTAAGTCTTTAATTCTGATATTAGCCCATATGTCTGACACTAGTCTACAAATTCCTCTTTAAACTCACACAGCCATGAAATGATGCTGAATGCAGGAAGATCACAGGCCTGTGGGTGGAAAGTCTTGTGGATCCCGTGGCAGTGGAAGCATCTCAGCGCTAGTGTGGGCCTCCATGTGGCTCCTCCAGCTCCAGGCCCTGGCTCCATTAGTGTAGTTCCATGTGGCTTGTTAACAGGAATGTGAAGCAGAGAGAATGTGGGTCCCACCTCCAGGGAGGAAGACAGGAGTTCCAAGAATCCTCAGGAGAAGGCCACGCCCACACAGAGGCATCACTGGTTATGACCTGATTAACAGGCTAGACTCTACCCCTTCCCTCAAGTTGACAGTAGATGATGCACCTGCCACAATGCTCATGAAAGTAGCAGTCAAGAGATCAAGCAGTGATCAAATAAGACCTCTTTAAAGTGTTGAAAAGAAAGGTTGTTATTTTAAGGACTAAGTTGCACTTGACCCAAGCCATAGGATTTTCAGTCACCTCATGTGCATGTGAAATTTCGACATTGAATAAAGAGGACTGAAGAAGAATCAACGCATTGGAATGATAGTGCTTGTGAAGAATATTGAAAGTACCATGGATTTCAAGAGAACAAACGAATCTGTTTTGGGAGAAGTACAGCCAGAATGCTCTTTCAAAGTCAGGAGTAAGACTTTGTCTCACCTACCTTGGTCGTGTCATCAAGAGAAAACATTTCCGGGGAAAAAGACACTAAGTTTGGTAAAGTAGACGGGCAATGGAAATCCGTAAGATGGATGGACGCAGAGACTGCTACAATGGGGTCAAACATAATAATGGTGAGGATGGCACAGGGTGAGGAAGTGTTGCGTTCTGTTGTACAGAGTCATGAAGCACTGGACCCAACCCTACAGCCCCAAATAATAACATCAAACGCTGTCATATGTGGGTCATGACTAGCATATACACCTAGTAGTGGTATTACTATTTCCAATGATTAAAGCTGCACCATACTGGTTTTTCAGTGATTGTACTATATTACAGTCCTACTACTAATGCACGGACATTCTACTCTCTCCATATTCTTGCTCACATCGATTGTTTTCTGTCTTTATTGCTATGAAGACTGAGGTGAGATGGTATTTGATTGTTGGTTTGATTTGCATCTTTCTCATGGCTGATGATCTTGAACTTGTTGTGATCTTCCTGTGCTTGTTGGTCACTTGAATATCTTCTTTCATGAAGTATCAGTTATGTGATCTGCCCATTTTAAAATGGTGCTGTTTGTCTTTTTCTTACATAAGTTTTCTGCACATTTTGGTTTATTTATTTTTGTCAGATACGTGTTTCCAAATATTTTCCCCAGTCTGCTGCTTTTCAGTCTCTTGGAGAAGTCTTTTGATGAGCATTAAAGCACTTGATTTTAGAAGGTCTCTACCATCGAGTTTATCTTCTGCTGCTTGTACTGTTTGGGTTATGTTAGGTAATCTATTTATGTCATAAATTAGTGTCCTTAAGTTTGCCTCTATTTTTCCCTTTAATTAGCTTTATAGTTTCATGTTTCACATGTAGGCTTTTGATCCATCTTGAGTGAGTTTTGCCAACAGTGTGAATGGTGGTTTTGTTTTGTTTTCTGACATCGGATAACCAGTTGTGCCAACAATATTTGTTAAAGAGACTGTCTCTTTCCCATTTAATAGATTTTGGCCCTTTGTGGAAGATGAGGTGTCCTTAGGCAGATGAATTTATATCTGGGCTCTCAGTTCTGCTCCACACGCCTGTGTGTCTGATGCTGTAGCAGTGCCAGGTTGTTTGGACTCCCATGGCTGTGTAGTTTGAGACTGTGAAGTGTGAGGCCTTCCACTTTGTTCTTTGGTAGCACTTCTCTTATCCCTGGCCTCTTTCCTTTCCATATAAAGTTAATTATTGTTTTTGCCATCCTTCTAAAGAGTGGTGATGGAATCTGGATTGGGATTGCATTATATTTATACATTGCTTTGGGAAGTGTTAAAATTTCCAGCATGTTAAGTCTTCCTGTCCATGAGTATACTGTGTTTTCCATTTATGTAAGTATCTTTGTTTGCTTGCTCTGGCGTTTTGTAGTTTTCTTTGTTTAAGTCTCTTGCATCTTCAGTTAGATATATTTCTAAGCATTTTATCTTTTTGCTAGCTGCCGTTTTTCTTATTTCCACTTAGGAATTCCCTATGCTGTTATAGAGAAATCAGATAGATTCTTGTATGTTGATTTTATACCCAGCCACTTTGCTGAATCTTTCCATTAGTTCTAGCAGTTTCCTTGCTGAGTCTCTGATACTTTCTATTTACCGTATATAGTACCATATCATCAGCAAATAAGGATATTTTTACTTCTTCCTTACCAAGTTGGTTGCCTTTTATTTCCATTTCATGCCTTATTGCTCAGGTTATCACTTCCAATACAATATCGAGTATGAATGGTGATAAAAGGCATCCTTTATTCAAAAGGGGAATGCTTTCAGGCTCTCTCCCTTGAGAGTAACATTTGTGGTTGGTTTTGCGTAAACGCCTTTACTTATATTGAGGAATTTCCCTTCTATTCCTATTGATGAGAATTTTTATTAGGGAGGTGTTTTTAAAAAACATTTTTAAAAATTGCTGAAGACAAAATGGATGCAAAAGCAAATGTGGTGAAGAAGGCAGATGGTGCCCGGCTATTAAAAGAT
>NW_022106189.1:37930562-37947683 GCF_000313985.2 Echinops telfairi
AGAGAGATAGCGGGGAGGTTTCCAGGATCCTTCTTATGAGAAGGCCACACCCACAAGGAGGTACCGTCAGGCTGGGACCCGAGTGACAGGCTAGACTCTATTTATCAAGTTGACACAATATTCTGCAACGACCAAAGTATTCATATTCTACCTGAAGGTAAAGACCATCTCATAATGATATTTGATGCATTGAACACTAATGCCCAAAGACTTGATGAGCTGTGGGGTGATATCAAGAACATCATACATGAAGAAAGTCAGTAATTGAAAATAGGAAATTAAAATATATACCAGTTTACCAAAGAAGAGATTGAAACTTGCTCTGGAACATCGTGTAGTCAAAGCAAATGAAAGAAATGATGAAGTAAAAGAACTGAACAGAAAATTTCAAAGGACAGCTTGAGAAGGTATAATATTATAATGAAATTTATTATCTTGAAATTAGAAAACAAAAAAGGAAGAATGCATTCAGCATGCCTCGAGCTGAAAGAACTGAAGAGGGAATTCAAGCCTCGAGGTGCAATATTAAAGAATTCTGTGGGCAAAATATTTAACAATGAAAGAAATATTAAGTGAAGATGTAAGGCATGCACAGAATCATGATACCAAAAAAATTGGTCCGTGTTCAAACATTTCAAGAGGTGGTTTTTGATTGAGAAGTGATTGTGTTGAAGGAAGAAATCCAAGCTTCCCTGAAGGAATTGTCAACAGGCATGGCTTCAAGAATGGACAGAATCCCTTTGAAATGTTGCAGTAAGCTGATGCAGCATTGGAAGCACTTACTAGTCAATGCCAGGAAACTTTGGAAGTCAGCTTCCTGGCTAACTGACTGTAAGAGATCCATATTTGTGTCTATGCCAAAGAAAGGTGACCTAATAGAATGAATACATTATTGAATAATACCATTAATATCCTATGCGATTAAATTTTTCCTGACAGTAATTTAAAAACAGCTGTAGCAGTACATTGACAGAGTGCTGTCAGAAATTCAAACTGAATTCAGAAGAGGATGTGGCAGGAGGGATATCACTGTTGACATCAGATGGATCTGAAAGCAGAGAATACTAGAACGGTGTTTACTCGTGTTTTATTGATTATGCAAAGGCATTTGACCCTTTGAATCATAACTAAGGGGGAACATTGAGAAGAGTAGGAATCTCGGAACACTTCATTGTGCTCAGGAACTTGTACATGGACTAAGTAGCAGTCAGTTAAATAGATCAAGGGAATCCAGCGTGGTTTAAAATCAAGAAAGGTGTGTGTCAGAGTTGTATATTTCACCATACTTAGTCTGTATGCTGAGCAAATGATTCAAGAAGCTGGACTACCTCAAGAAGAGTGTGGCTTGGAGGAAGGCTTATGGTCAACCTGCGATATGCAGATGACCCGACCTCGTTTGTTGAAAGCCATCCTTACAGCACTTGCTGATGAAAGTCACAGACTGCAGACTTCAGGATGGATTGCAACTCAGTGTAAAGAAAACCAAGCTTTTTCTTTTCCTTCTTCTTTTTTAACCAGATGATGTTACATTTATTTTGCATTATAATTCACGTAATTTTCTTTTCTTTTTTAAAGAAATCATTTTATTGGGGGCTATTATAGCTCCTATCACAATCTATTGTGTCAAGCACATTTGTACGTATGTTGCCATCATCATTTTCAAAACATTTTCTTTCTACTTGAGCCCTTGGTATCAGCTCATTTCCCCAACCCTCACCCTCCCTGCCTCATGAACCCTTCATAATTTATAAATTATTATTATTTTTTCATGTCTTACACTGAACGTTGTCTCCCTTCACCCACTTTTTTTGTTGTACATCCCTCTGGGAGGGCGTTATATGTATATCATTGTGATTGGTTCCTCCTTTCTGCCCCCACCTTCCCTTTCCCCTCCTGGTATTGTTACTCTCATTATTAGCCCCGAGGGGTTTATTTGTCCTGGATTCCCTGTGCTTCCAGGTTTTATCTGTACCAGTGTACATGCTCTGGTCCAGTCGGATTTGTAAGGTAAAACTGGGTTATGATAGGAACCTTTGGATGCATTAAAGAACTAGAGAAAAGTTGTATGTTTTGTCGGTGCTATACTGAAACCTGACTGGCTCGTCTCTTCCTTGTGACCCTTCTGTGAGGAGATGTCCAGTTGTCTACAGATGGACTTTGTGTCTCCACTCTGCCCTCCCCCTCACTCACATCAATATGTGTTTTTATTCTGGGTCTTTGATGCCTGATAACTGAATCCATTGACACCTCATGATCGCACAGGCTGGTGTGCTTCTTCTATGTGGACTTGGTTGCTTCTCAGCTAGATGGCTTTTTGTTTATCTTCAAGCCTTTAAGATCCCAGATGTTATATCTTTTGATAGCCGGACACCATCCTCTATCTTCACCACATTTGTTTATGCACCCTTTTTGTCTTCAGCGATCATGTAGGAAAGGTGAGCATCATAGAATGCCAGGTTATTAGAACAAAGTGTTCTTGCATTGAGGGAGTAGTTGAGTAGAGGTCCAATGTTCATCTGCTACCTTAATACTTAACATAAAAATATATGTACATAGATGTAATTCCCTATCATTAAATATAAATATAATTACAAATGCCAATGCCTGTATTTAGAACTGTATGTCTTTCCCTCTATGTCCTTTTACTTTTCTCTTGTCCCACTATCACGTATGACTTTCATTCAGCTCTCAGTAATTCTTCTCGGTAACATTGCACTTGATCAAACCCCACCAGGTATCCTATGCCCTCCTCACCATCAATTTTAGATCACTTGTTGTTCCCTTATCCCTGTGTTTGTTGGCACCCCACTTTCTTTCTTCTGCCTCCCCGTCTCCCGTGTCCACCCAGAACTGCTGGTCCCATTGTTTAGTCCTCTGGATTGTTTATCCAGCCTATCTTATCTAGATAGACACACAGAGACAATAATAAGCACAAAAGGAAACCAAACCAAAACAATAACAATAATAACAACAACAAAAACAACCAACAATAAAAAAGAAAAGTCTGTAAATAATTCCAGGTCTGTTTGTTGACCTTCAGGAATTCTGACCCCAAAGTCTATTTTTGGTATTCCTCGGGGATTTCATTGCTCTGCTCCCCTTGCTGCTCTGAGGCACGCCCTTAGAGTTTCCCCCTGGTGTGGTGGGGCCAGATCAGGCACGATTCCTACACTGTGTTTCCAGTGTTGTCCTGTAGTGCGTTAGGTCAGTGAGGGATAGTGTGTTTTGGGTGGGGCTGGCCCTATCGTCCTCTCTGTGCATTGGCTGCTCTGAGCTAGACTATCATCCTTGAGGCTTGGTGGGCCAGGATATATTTTACTCTCCCTTTCTCTCTCCTTTCCTCTTAGTTTGCTCCCATGTGCTCTGTCCAGATGCGCTCCTCTCCTTGAGCTGTAGCTTCAGTGCTGTGCTCTCTAGTGCATTCTTCTCTCTCTCTCTCTTTCTCTCTGTGTGCATGTGCCTGTGTTTGGGGGTGGGGTGGGGGAGGAGGTTTCACGTAGCTGGGATTGGGTTCAGCCCCACAGACCTCTCAATTGGTTCACTGCTTCATGCCAGTATGTTGCATTCACTTCTTGGCATATCAGGTTGAAAACTGGGCCCTCTTTCTCTCTTGTAAGAACCAATCTTCTTACAACTGGACACAATAGACAACATTATGCTAAACAGAAGAAAGATTGAATTTGTCCAGGAATTTGTTTTATTTGGATCTGCAATCAATGCTCATGGAAACAGCATTCAATAAGTCAAATGGCAGATTGCACTGGGAAAATCTGCTTTACAAGATTTAACACAAACGTATGAAATAGCGATGATGGTACTTTGGTAACTAAGGCTCAAGCTATGTTATTTTCACTCACCTCAATGAACCAGGAAGATGGCAGGAAAACCGATGTATTTGAATGATGGTGCTGTTGAAGAACCATGAAAGTACCCTGGGCTGCCGGAAGAACAAATACCTCTGTCTTAGAGGACATGAAACCAGAATACTCCTTAGAAATAATGATGGAGAGAAGAGGTCTTGTCTGATGTGCTTTAGCCTTGTTATCGGGAAGGACAGTCCCCGGAGAAAGGACATCATGCTTAGTAGACTAGAGGGTCAGTGAAAAATAGCAAAGCACTCAATGGGAGATTGACACCGTGGCAACAAGAAACCTGAGAAGTGCTTCTTTCTGTTGTACATGGAGATGCTATGAGTTAGAGCTCACTCAACAGCAGCCACCAACAATAAGGTCTACTGAATACAATAGTCCTTCCTGACTCTGCTGCTTCTTATGGCTGTCAATGAGCAGAACCTTCAGCTAACTCAATACAACATGACGGGATCCTGTACTCTGAGATTGTGAAGTACTTAATTGGAATTGTCACAGAGGACAAAATGTTGAATGCATAAGCCAGAAATATAAGTGATGCTTAAACCAAAGGACCTGAATGTGAGATATCCAGGTGTAGGGGTCAAGAATATCCTCAGACCTCAAATGGCTGGCATAGCACTTAGTACACATTCTTTGTTTTGTATGTCAAGTGTTTTTTTTTAATCAACTTATTACATACATTTTCCAGGTACATTAATGATCAGTGAATGACAGCATCTTATGAGAACACATTATTTTTCTTCCCTCAGGAGTACTGGGAAGGAGGAGACTTATTTTGAGTTCTCCCTCTCTCCTGTTTTAGGTCTTGGGTATACTACACCAGAAGGTTGTCATAGTTCTTTTCTGAATAAGCTATGTTTATCTGTACTCCATAGGTAAAGTGCATGAAGTTGAAGCAATTTCTATCTGACTCTGAGAGGACGGATCTCAGGATCCAAAGCCTGAGTTATTTCTGTAACGCAAGCCTATGCCTGTCTCCTATGCTATTTCTGTTTAAAGGGATCCCTCACAAAGGGAGAAATGCTTGATTACAATAGATAGTTAGATAATTTTGAGCAGCCTACAATTACAAAAATATTTCACCGAACAACAATAAAAACGGCATAAACAAAATTAGAAATGAATTAGATGTTTGACCAAATAGATATCTGTGTATCTACATGTATCGCTGAAAATCATTCAAAAACAATGGCTTCCGTGCATCTACAGGGAAATGCCAAAAATCGAAGCAGGGTTCAGAAGAGGCCATGGAATGAGGGCTATCACTGCAGCTGTCAGATGGGTTTTAGTTGAAAGCAGAAAATGCCAGGAATATATTTATGTATGTTTTTTTTTGGCTACTCACGGGCATTTGACTATATGGGTTATAACAATTTATGGAGAACATTCCAAAGAATGGTAATTCTAGAGCCCTGAATTGTGTTCATGCAGAGCCTCTACATAGGCCCCAAGAGCAGAACAAAGGGATTCTGTAGGGTTTAAAATCAGGAAAAAGTGTCTGTCAGGGTTGTATCCTTTCGCCATGTTTACTCAATCTTCACATTGAACAAATAATCTGAGACCTTGGACTCCACGAAGAGGAATGTGGCATGAAGATCGGAGCGAGGCTCAAGAGCAGTCTGTGGTCTGCAGGTGACGCAGCCTTGCTTGCTGACAGCAAAAGAGGCGGGAAGTGTTACTGATGAAGATGGAAGCTTTCGCGATGGATCACACCTCAACGTAAAGTAGACCGAAAGCCTCACAAATGGACCCAGAAGAATATCATGATCATCAAAGACAAGATTGAAGTTGTCAAGGATTTCATGTCATGATGGAGCCCCCGGGGGTGCAGTGGTTATGCACTAGGCTGTGATCTGCATGGGCAGCAGTTCAAAACCACCAGCAGCTCTGCAGGAGAAAGACTGGGCTTTCTACACCCGTCAACAGGTGTAGTCTTGGGAAACATTCCCCCCACCCCCATCTTTGAGTCATCATTGACTCAATGGCAGTGAGTGCGTGAGTTTGGTCCACTATCCCAGCTCATAGATGGTCTGGTCAAGAGATCAGTATGTTATTGGGTTGGCCTAATCTACGGCAGATCTCTTTCAAGTATTTCAAAGCAAAGACAGCCTGTTGAATACTAAGGCGTAGTTCACCATGCCATGATATTTTCAATCGCCTCATACAAGTTAAGTCAAAAAGCTTTTAGGGTTCCGGTTTACCCATGCACAGATTTGTTCCAAACAAAATGTGCGTAGACATTCCTCTGGGATTAGTGGATGGCTGCAGACAAGTTCTCTCATTAATACACGTGTCTCAGTCATGTCAGGGGACCTTCAAAAAATGTATAATCCATACAGGGGACTCTGACAGGTTCTGGAAGGCAAGTTAAAGTCAAAGCACAGAGGTCAGCTCAGAGGGCTATGGTGACTCCTTGGGGGGATCTCACGGGGTGCTCTGGATCTTTTCTTGAGGGACACAGAATGATCACAAGAGCTTCTTAGGAGGAAGTTTTAAGGAAATTGAAGACTGAACTGGTGATAAAAAGGCAAGGAAAGTTGTGCCAAGGATTGCCCCCACTCTCACCATGATGATCCATCTACCCATTCTTCAAGGTTAGCCAGGGCTGTTAATTGAGAATGTCATGGTGCAACTTGATCCTGCCCAGCCCTGAGCATGCCTTTTCAGACGTTTTCTTGTTCTGAAAACTCCAAGGTCACTGAACAGGACCACAATGTGAGCCTCGCGCAGGACGCCCCAAGTGCTGTTTGAATCCACCGCATAACAACCCGGCACGGCAGGGGAGGACTGGCCCCGTGGGTTTTCTGAGCCCGTGGCGCAGTGCTTAGGCATTGGGCTGCAATCCACGAGGTCCACCCCTGGGAGAAAGACGGGGAGAAAGATGGGATTTTCAAATCCCAGTCTCATAAATTCCAAGGCACAGTTTTGTCCTGTCTGCTCGGGTCACTCTGAGTTGGTATAAACTCGATGGCAGTGCGTTTGGGTAAGTTGGAAATCTTTCCAGCAGCAGTCTGTGTCTGTCCTCCCACAGGACAGTGGGTGGGTTCGAATTCTGCACCTTTTGATTAGCAGCCAAATGCATAACGTAGAGAGATGAAATGTCTTCTTTCAGTAGTGTACAGACTGCTATGCTGAGAAGCAATAGTTTCACATTTTGATATCTTTGTGTAATAAGAGTGTCTGCGGTTTTTAAACAGTACTCTCTATTTACCCTCGTGCTCAAGAAGGCCAAAGAAGAATGGATGCGTTTGAATCCTGGTATTGCTGAAGGATAGTTCATATACCAGGAAATGCCAGAAGAACAAACAGACCGATTGTCAAAGAAGTCCAGCCGGAATGCTCCTTAATAGAAAGGGTAGTGAGCCTTCTGCTCACTTCCCTTGGGCGTCTTATCAGGAGGGACCAGTCCTGTGCTGGAGAAGGACATCATGCTTGGCAAAGTACAGGTTCAGCAAGAAGGAGAAAGGCACTTTGCAAGATGGATTGACACAATGGCTGCAACAATGGGCCGGAACACAGCAAAGATCAAGAGGCTCGCACATAACTGGACAGTGTTTTTTTTTCTGTTGCATATCAATTTGTTGATTCTGAACTGATTTGAGGCCACCTAATACCAACATACATCTACATCTATCTCTCACATATACATATAGGACTATGATTAATTTAAAGTTTGTTTCCAGGTAGAAAACTAGAGGATAATGACAGATAATTTGTGGAAATTGGAAATGTATAACAACATATTGACCAAATAATCCAGTGGTTACAAATTTTTTTTTTTTATCAAATGAGTAAGTGTAATGGGTGTGTATGTATATGTTTGTAATGGAATGTATGGGGACTAAATTGATCTAATCATTATGGAAAAAAGACCCCACCACATTTTCAACCTCTTTATACACATGAAAAATAAAAATTTGTGATCCACTAATTCTCCTACTGAATATCTATACGAAATACATATATGGCAAACTATAGGGAAACTTGTCACATCGATGTTCTTTCCAGCATCATTCCTAATCTCAAATTAGGAATCGTGGTGTCACCTGAGACCATAGCATCTGTTCATAAAAGTTTGTAAGGTGTGCAGATTGAGAAGTTCTTTCTACTCACCCTTTTAATGATTCCTTCCTCCCTTTTGCCTTTGATTGGCTCTGTTAGGTAGGTTTGTAGGTAATAGCAACTATTTAAAGTCCTTGCCCTAATGCCAGGACTTTAAATAGTTGCTATTAAACCTTTAAAGTCAATCAGCCTCTGGCTGTGCTGCCATTAAAAGTTAACTGCTTTCCCGGTAATCCATTAATTGTTAAGATTAATGCGGCCTATTCAAATTAAGGCTGTATGGTGGAGTAGTAAGCCAGTGTTTGCCTCCAAATGAAAGCTTCCCCATTAATACCACAAGTCTGTCTGATTCTCTCTCTCTCATGTATATAGAACTCAAAGCCAAACTCAATACCATGGAGCCCGTTCCAACTCATAGCACCCCTATAGGGTAGGGAAGAACTTTACTGTGGGATCCAACCCATCACTTCACTATAAACATGTGTCTTTCAAGCAAACCTATCCAGAGTCCCTTTGGAGCCCCCAAGCAGTCACCGTAACCTTCTGACCTGACTTCTCTGCCTACACCTCAACTGCTTCGACAGTTCCTCTCAGAAAGTGCTGTTTTGATTAGACCTTAAAAAAAAAAAAAAAGGATCTCTAGCAAGACTTAAATTAGTGAAATTCTGAGAGTCATCTGTCGGCCAAAGAGACAGGTTTTAATACATTTTGTTTGTATATATATAAACTGGACTCCTAGTTGTGGTACATTTTTTTTAACTTGCTCTCATATGAGGGGATTTCAAAAGGTTTGAAAATATTTGATTATCTCTCAATTCCCTTTTCCACTATTTAAAAAAAATAAATGTGTGTATATGCACGCGCATGCACATGCACATGCACACGCACACACTCAGGGTAGGCTTCCAAGCTGGGCATAATGAGGTAGTGATGAGAAATTCCTGAACTAGGTGAGCAGATCAGAATGAGGGTGCTGTGGGGACTGTCAAATTGATGGCTGGCTTAAGACATCATGAGCCTACTTGGCATTTTGGCAGAAACTGTTCTTTAACTTGTGAGTTCCGATGTCATGTTGGGTGGGTAAGGTTGAAGGAGGAAGTGGTGTGTGCATCGTGGTCTCAGAACGGAGCGGGAACAAGTGTAAAGTAGGGATTTGATATTTGATTTATCCACAGATATTCTGTAGTGTTTGGTTCTATTTTGTTCAGGTCTATTCCACCCCGTTCTATCCCCTTCCACATTCTGACCCCGGTTCCTATGGGAAAAGACTTCATAAGTACAAATGCCGTGGATCTGCCAAATAGCAAAGAGGATCGTTACTCACGGGAAACTAAGCTGAATGTTTCTGCGAGTCAGCCCTCCTTCTGTTCTTGTCAAATCTGCTAGGGAGCTTCCCAACGTTCCTGAAGTAATTCCATGTTTCCGTGAAGTGTTTGAATGTCCTTAGTGTTTTCGAATACTATTACTTGTTTCAACAGAGCATGGGCTCCACATAGGAGGTCTCAGATTATGTGGCCTGAGTCCAGATCCTGTTCCCACTGCCAATGAGTCCCGGGTCTTTGGGAAAATTATTTAGCCTTTGTTATGTACCAACCACCAATGCCAAAGACGAAGAAATGAAAGATTTAAAAAAAAATCATTTTATTGGGGGCTCGTACAATTCTTATCACAATCCATATACACACCCATTGTGTCAAGCAAACTTTTACTTGTATGTGATATTAATGATATTGCTCAAGCATTCCCATATTCAGTTGGGTGATTTTGCTTTACAATGGCCAGAAATATGCACCTTTTCCAGGAAGCTGTCTTGAAATTCCTTGGCATAGAATGAGTAAGTGCTTTCAGCACTGCCTGAGTTTAGTGAAATATCCCAGTTGGTGCTGTCAATTCCTGGAGCCTTGTTTTGTGTCAATGCCTTCAGTGAAGTTTAGACTTCTTCCTTCAACTCTATCCTTTCTCAATCACATCCTTCTCCCTGAAATGGTTGGACATCAATCAATTATTTTTTTTACAGTGGCTTTGTGTATTCCTTCCCTCTTCTTTCAAGTCTTCTTACTTTCAATGTTTTGCCTATAGAATCCTTCACTATTGCAACTCATTAAGTTGGCCAATGATATAGAATTTAAAATACTGTTGAGAAAAGGAAATTATACAAGTATACACTGGGTGCAGACTGAAACACATGAATTGTTGACTTACACCGATTAAACTCTTAAGGGACTGGACGCTATGTATGCGAACAAAGGGGGCTGGTGATAGGGCAAAACTTTCAATAGCACTCATTCAGAAAGGCAGAGCCATGCCTACTAGATTGACACATGTCATGAGAAAGCAAGGAGAGCAATGAAATAGTAAATAGATGGTGGTCCCAGACCACCAATCATTGGGCACCCTCAGCACATGGGATCTGACACAAAGTCCCATGACCACCCATTCCACAACCGTGGAGTAGCTGTCATCGACTTCTCGCCCGAGGGTGTTTCAGGCTTCAGTCCAAGGGAGTTTGTCAGTTCCTTAAACCTCTTACAGGTGAGTTTGAGGTAAAGCCCAGTTCACTTAGCGAGGTTTCCACATTGCATCCTTATGGTGTGGCCGATGAAGGAGGTTGAGTGGCTCAGAAAGACGGAATCTAAAGCCTCAGTAGTGTATAGCACATGACCTGGGTCACCAAGGCTGGAGAGAAACAAGGTCAAATGTGACCAATTAGGACTATCATACTGGGCATATTCTGCTCTTTGGTTCTATATTAGTTCTATTACACATTTTCCCCCCAAATGGGAGGTTGCTTCTGCAGGTTCAGCCACCAACAGTAATGTAATAGCCTTCTTGAGACATACATAACCCCTCTCCCCTGTCTCGACTTGAATTTCCTGAAGGTTTACTTATCACTTTTGTAGGCGTGCCTGTTGATTTGGGGTGACCTTAGCACAATGTTGTATGCCAGCAACTGAATGGTCTTCTCCCTCTACCCCCATCTTGATAAACTGACCCCAGGTGATGTAAGATCACCTCCATCAAAGTGTTTTCCAAATATATATACAAAGGGGGTGTTATATGGTACATAGACACTAGGCAGGCTCTCTTCCTTGCTGCTTGGAAGACAAGATTCTGTATTCTGAGCAAATAATTTGCGAAACTGGATTATGAGAAGGATGCAACTCAGGATTGGAGGAAGGCCCATGAACAGTGTGTGATATTCAGATGAAATAGTCTTGCTTGCTGAATGTAGAGAGATGTTGAAGCACTTACTAACTTATATACTACAGCCTTATGGATTACACACTTCAACACACAGAAAACAAAATCCTCACAAGCTGACCAATAAAAAACATCATGATAAATGCGTGAAAATTGAAGTTGTCACGGATTTCATGTTACTTAGATCCACAATCAATGCCCAGACCCCAATTCACCGCCATTGAGGCCATTCCAACTCATAGAGAGAGACCTTATAGGACGGGGCAGAAATGTCCCCTGTGAGTTTCTGAGCCTGCAAGGCTACAAGAGTGGAAAGTTGAGTCTCTCCCCTTGTTTACAGCTGGTGATTTCAAACGGCACACCTTGCAACTAGTAGCCGACTGCATAGCCAAGATGTCAAATAACGTTTTGTACTGGGTAGCACCACCACCACCTCCCACTGCCATTGAGTGGATTCCGACTCATAGCAACCCTATGTAGTGTTTCCAAGGCTATACATCTTGATGGGAGCAGACAGCCTCATCTTCCTCCCACGGTATTGGGTAGATCTGCTGCAAAGTACCTCTTTGCAAAGTGTTAAGGATCAAAGATGTCACTCTGAGTACTAGGCGGTGCCTGACGCAAGTCACGGTTTCTTTAGTCTCCTCAGATGTTTGCAAAGTCTGGGCAATGTGAAAGGAAGACTGAAGGAATGTTGCATTTGCACGAGAGGTAATGAAAATATTAAAATTACCATGGGTTGCCAGAAGAACGGGCCATTCTGTCTTGGCAAAAGAACACCTGTAATGCTCCTGTGAAGTAAGGGGGGAGAGGCTTTACTTCACATCCTTTCATACACTTTGAACGTGTTCTCAGGAGTGACCAGTCACTGTAGAAGGACATCTGGTGAGGCAGAGAATACGCAAACTTGAGGATGACTTTAATAAGCTGGTCTGACACAGGACTGCAGAAAATACCTCCTCTACACAGGCTAGACTCATTAGTATTATCCAAGGACACCCCCCCTCCCTTTCTGATACTAAGAATGTTGAAAATTACATTGCCGGGCAACAACTAACTTGACAGCCCTGGAATTGGTGCACGCACCTTCCTGGGAGATATTTTATTTGTGGCATCATGAAATGCCTCCACTCCAAATGATTGAAGTCTTTGCTACTAGCCAGAAAGTTGGAGGTTCAAACCCACCCAGAGACACTTTGAGAGACAGGCCTGGCATTCTACTTATAAAAAGTAAATTAAAAGCCTAGTAAGTCCTATGGGGCAGTTCTACCCTGTACATAAAGGTCATCATGAATCAGCATTTACTAGATGACAACGAATCCCAAGAACAAAGTGAATGAAACGATGATAGCCACCATATTCTTATGTGCTGGATGAGGACCCCAACTCACTTATTAGCTGTCTTGGTTCTGACTCACAGCAACCCCACGTGACCGTATAGAACTGCCCCATAGGGGTTTCTAAGCTGTAATTATTATGGAAGGAGCTTGTTGGTTTTTTCTCCTGAACCTTTCCGTTCGCCGCGGGGTGCTTAGCCATGTGTACCTTTGGACCGTCTTTTGAATCTCGAATCCTGTATTGTTGAGTCTAATCCAACCCATAGGGACCTCACAGGACAGAGTAGAACTTCTCCAGAAAGCTTCCAAGGTGGTCAGTCTTTATGAAAACAGACAGTCACATCTTCAGCTAGGGCTGTTTCCCATTACTGAGAAGACCAGTCAGACTCTGTGCCTCCACTGCTTCTTGTATAAGGCAGCCATGATATTACTGCCCCGAGGAGGAGGAGGGGTAAACATTACATTAATTTTTAGGCGTGAAATACTTCTAAGTTATCAGTACAGAAAGCCCACTGTATGAGAGTTGTTATTAATTTTGTTTAAGAAAAACTTTAAAATATTTCATTGCTAAATGAGCATGTAACAGATAGGGGGGATGCATATATACTCCTGTTAAAGGATAATAAAGCCACATAACCGCTAATCAGACCAAGAATGATGGTTTGGTTAAATGCTAGCAGCACCCTCCTTGCCCTTCTCTAATCCCATTTCCCAGATTACGTGTCTCTCTAATGTAGATGGAATCAGTACCCCTTTCTATTATTCAAATTCCATTCTTCGCACGCTCAAAGTAGAGTGATATCGATTCTCAATTTGTAGTTGGCAACAACATATGAGCAATAAACACAGGTCCTCTAGAGTGACTGCACTAGAGAGGCAGTTTACACCCAAAATAGCGATTAGAAACTGCTTGCATAATTGATTGAGAATTGCAGTGAAACATCCCTCTTCTGCCACACTTGGGGCTGCATACTGATGGTGGCTCAAACATCACTGTGGTTTTGTGTGCACACATGCTCGCCTGCATTTTCCTCTTGCAAACACACATCGAAGATACACTTAGAGGGACATGCGAGCATGCTTCTTATGGGCTTCTGAGTGTTAAGGGATGAAGTATTTTGGCTCTTGCTTGTAATTAGGGGCAGTCAGAATGCTCTTCCATGCTCCCTGGCTCACATGCCCTTTTAAACTAAGGTGACCAGATTTAAAGTGGGACACCATTGACCAGGGTGGGGGGCTTGATTATAAATTTGGTCGATATGGACCAAATAGACCGTTTCCTAGCTTGTCGTACATTCTTTCCAAAAATCGGGACTTTTTTTAAACGCCAGAAATTGGGACTGTCCTGCCAAAAGCGGGACGTCTGGTCACCTTATTTTAAACACTTCTTAATACTGGAGTTAAAAGAACAGTCAGGGTCAGTCCATGGGCCAATCAATAGACAGGGAGGCACCGTGAAACTGTGAGCAATACACCAAGTCTGTCCTCAGAGTTAACTAGAGGGCTGAAGGTGTAAAGAAGAAGAAGAAGAAAAGACAGATTTCAAATGGAAATGAGAAAGTTACACAATTTAAGGCTGCTGTAATCCAGCTCCTGGGAAAAGCCTTCCAGGGGCAAATGGTGTTGAGATTAGGTTTCATAAAATTCTAGGTGAATGTAGATGATTCCTAGCTTTATTTTGAATTCAGTTATTATTCATTTAAGACATTTGGCACAATCATCCTGCATGATAGTTCATCAATATATGTATGTTAACAGCTGTAAGAGAAAGGTTGCTCTGATTAGGGTAAACTGAGAGCAACTTAATCATTGTATAGGATGAAAATTAGTTTCAAGATGGCAAAGATTAGCTAACTAAATTAAGCATGTATACTTATCATAGTAAACATGAGTTAGTTCTCTTTTTAAAATTTTCTTAATTTTTAAACTTTTAAAATTACTTATTTTTTAGTCAATTAAAGCTAAGTACAATATTATTTGAGTACCAGAGCAATGAAATGCCAGTGAAAAATCCATACCTGTAAACAGTATGACAGTGTACAGAGGCCATCCAACTGGAAGTCCAAAAACCAGAATCCAAAATTCAGGCACTATATCTCCTCAACATTGTATATTTCATATAGGTGTCGTAACAGCCTCATCTGGCACGTGTTTGTTGAAGGAAACTATGCATATAGTCTTGGTCTTCTTAGTCAATTAATTTACAAGGGATTATGTCCGAGATACCCTTTATAACATTTAAAAATCTAGTCTAGTAATAAAAGATAACATGAGTTTTCCTATTCTGAGTATATACTTGTCATATGGCAACAATCTTTTTTTTAGTATTTAAAAATATTTATTATTAATTGGGAGTTAATACATATATCATATCGTTCTACAGTTCAGTCATGTCAAGCAGAATTGTACAATTGGTACCACAATCAGTTTCCAAACATTCTTTTTCTTCCTGGACTCCTTGACATTGTCTCCCTTTTACAGCACCAGCACAACCACTGTACCTGCCCCCCCACAAACACTCGAAACCCTTATTCTACTTGCTTTCCCTATAGGTTCATCAATCCTGGATTGTATATGCTGAAACGCATAAAAATGTATAATACAACATCATGAGGGTGACCTCCAATGACATAAAACCTCTGAGATACACCCTAATATGAACAAACAAAAATACAGAAAATGTTGAAGACCAGAATAGGCCCAGCATGTATCAGAGGGGGAATTGTAAGTTGAGTGAAGGTTTACAGAACAGATCAGTTTTCCATTCAATAGTTCTGTGTTGTCTGGGTAGACTAGAGAAACTCATATGTATATAAGAGAGAGTTTTATATAAAGGGTAAGTGTACATTAAGAAAACATTCCAACGCAGTGCTGCCCAAGCCCATAAATCTAACATTAGCCCTTATGTCCAACACTGATCTACAAAGTCCTCCTCAGCCTCACAAAACACACGCAATGATGCTGAATACAGGAGGAAAGCCGAATCAGTGAGCGTGTAAGCATCTCAGCACTGGCAGGAGTCTCCACATGGATGCTCAGCACCCAGGGCTGCATCAGGGTAGGTCCATGGGGCTTCTCCTTGGGGATGTCTTGCAGGAAGTGAGCCTTGCCAGCGGAGGCAGAGAACTAGCTAAGGCAGCTGTACACTGGTCTGACCACCAGAGAACAAGAGACCAGAGAACCAGAAAGATGAGGCTCACCGAGCCATTTACCTCTCTGCCCTTCAATGAATCCCACATGTGTTTATCAGCTAGGTTGGCACAATAAACCTTAACTATCTGAGGTTCATACACATTTTGTTTCATGTCATTGATTGGAATCTCCACAATGTTGTATCACTTATTCTCACTTCCTTCCTGGGTTTCCTGATGCCATTCCTCCTTCTTGCCTAACCTGTTGAACTTTGTTCTTGGATAAGTGCTGCCCATTTGATGTCAGACGGTTGATTATTCTTAGGTGTGCCTATCTCCTTAGTGTTATGGTTCCCCTTATAGACCTGTCAGTTGTTTAGAAAAGGACATCATGCGTGGTACAGTGGAAACAACAAACAAACTCGTTACCGTCTAGTTGAATGATTGTGTTTTATGATTTTCTGTATGTGAAATCCAGAATAGGTTAATCTACAGAGACAGTAACTAGATAGGTTTATGGCAGGGAATGATGGGGGGAAATAGAAAGTTAACAACAATAACTATGAGAAGAAAAATGATCTGAAATGGATTGTGATGAGTGCACGGTACTCTTGGGTAAGAGGATAAAGCTGCTCAAGGGTAGTGGATTATTGCAGAGAAGATCTGCCCTGGTAGATACATTTAGCAATGGAAATAGTCGAACGTGAATATGTGAAAGTTCACATGACAACTTGTTCTCCGAACGTAGCTGTTCAAGCTTACATTCCTACTGGTCTTACCCTGGGGCTTCTCTGTTCACGTTAGGGTTGCCAGGCTTTGCTTAGCTGGCTACTCTGTGGTGAAAAATATCCAGTCGTAGCACTGGCTTGCATTTCTTTTGACTGATGAGGTTGAACATCAACTTATATATCTCTTTTTGGCGAAGCCTCTCGTTTTGCCTGGTGCCATTTTTTCTGTTGTGCTTTCTAAATGATTTCCTCTTGGCTTTGTTTTATCTACCTTTGCATTTCCTTTCCCTTAATTTGGAATGCTAATTGTAGATTTGCTAATATGTGTCGCAAGTACTTCCTACATTTTGTGATTTGCCTCTTTGTTTGATGATGTCTTTGGCTACCATAAATGCTTCATTTTAATCAAATTACATTCATTTAAGTGTCCTCTTATGATGGTGTAGTTTTTTTGCCTTAGTCAGGGAAAAGGTTTCTATTTCAAGATCACATAGGATATATAATTTCCACGGAGCTTTTCTTTTCAGAGTCTTGTGTTTTAAGTTCCTGTAATGTTTCCTTGAATAGACCCGATTCTTTTGTCGTCCGTCACCAGTTATTCTGGAGTTGGCTCTGAGTCAGGAGAACCCTATGAATAACAGAGGCTAGCGTTGCCCGCTCCAGAGCCAAATTCATGATCTTTAATATATGATGGGATACCCCTGTGTTAGACAGGGTTTTCTAGAGAGATAAAACCAAATTGCTGATAATATATTTATTTATAAAGATAATTATATATATAACAAGAAAT
>NW_022106189.1:37948404-37954831 GCF_000313985.2 Echinops telfairi
ATTTTTGTTTCCTGCTTGGGAAAAATGCCACAGAAATTGTTGTGATGTTGAACACAGCTTATAAGGATAGCGCTATGGGAAAAACTCAAGTGTTCAAGTGGTTTTGTCATTTCAAGAAAGGTGAAATGTCAGTTGGTGACAAAACTCATTCTGGATGTCCATCAACTTCCCAAATGGAAGGAAATATGAATGCGTGGTGCATTTGGAGTTCATTCCACCAGGCCAGACTGTTAATAAAGTGATCTATTTAGATGTTCTGGAAACACTGCGTTAGAGTGTGCAACAAGATGGCTTGATTTGTGGCAGGTATGGGACTGGATTTGCCACCACCACAGTGTACCCACTCATACAGCCATCTCAGTGTGCCAGCTTTTGGCAAAACACAGTATGCCTCTCTTGTCCCACACACCTTACTCATCTGACCTCACTCCGTGCAACTTCTTTTTGCTTCTGTGAATGAAGAGGGACAGAAGGACATGAAAGGACAATGATTTGACTACTTAGAAGAGGTGAAGAAAAAAAAATGAGGGAGGTGCTGTCAGCCATCCAAACAGTTGAATTTGAAAAATGTTTCCAAAATTGGAATTGCAGATTTGACCAGTGTATTAAGTGTCATGGAGAGCACTTTGAAGGTGATAAGGTTGTTTTGTAAAAAAAAAAATTAAATACATAGCTTTGGAAATAAAAAAAATTCCACTTGTAGTGGGGAGGGGGGACCCTGTATTTAAGCTCATTGTCATGGTCACTGGGTCATCCGTCTCATGAAGGCTTCCTTCGTTTTTTGCACTGTAATTCACACAGTGTCTTTTTTTCTCCAGTGATTGGTCTTTCCTGACGACGTATTTAAAAGGATGCAGGACAATATTTCACCATCTCCACTCCCCAGGAGTATTTTGGTTGTATTCTTTTAAGAAAACCAGTGGATGACCACAGAACCCCTAGTATACGCAGCTGGTGGATTTTCAGACCTTCTAGCTCTTGTTTTGTTTCTTGGTTTGCTTGCTTATGCTTATGAATCCCGAGCAAGCTCCCAGCAGTGTTCTAATCCGCGGGTGGCCTTTCTTCTCCCCCGACAGATGATTGTGATGACCCCCTGGTGCCCGCCTTGCCTCCAGCCTCCTTCAGCAGTTCCTCTGAGCTCTCCAGCAGCCATGGCCCTGGATTCGCCAGACTGAACCGAAGAGATGGTAAGCCTGCTTCTTCTGCTGGTTGGTCCATGGTGAACCTCACTGGATTGTCTTTCCCCCCTAATAAAACCATTATACGTGCTAGGCTGCAATCTGGAGTCAAATTCTGGATAAACAAATGATAGAGACTTGGGGATGCATGCGGCCTCTGTCCTGGATCCAGTGAGGAGGGGGTGCATTCCATTGGAGGATCCCGTGCAGCTGTTTCAGCCGTCAAACAACTGTGTTGCTTCACTCTGGCAAGCTTTTTATGTATCTCATAATGTAAGTTTTTCTACAGCAGTTATACATCCATTATGGATGTCTTAGGTCCAAATATTTAATCATCTCCTCATTTCAAGTTAAACAAGGGAGCTTGCTAGATGAAGTAACCTTAAAAGGTGCAGACTTTAAAAAAAATAATAATTCCTCCGTTTGCTTAATTCTCAGCGTGACTAACGTGGTCTTCTCTCCTGTAGAGAAACAGGAATTTGTTAAAGCCTTCATGCTCCTGAATACTTAGTTTGTACACTTTTGCTATATCCTATATAGGTTATATCTGATTGCATGAATATGCTTAAAAGAAGCTGCAGAAAATTAACCAGTCACTTGCTGTAGAAATAAGAGTTTCCCAACACCATGTGCTTAGAAACCTTGTACACTTAGCATCTTTGTGGTCCCTTTTCATAAAATAAATCCAGCCACTGCCATCAGATAGGACCTGAAGCTGTGAATTTTTACCAGACCAGGTAATCTCATCTTTGTCCCACAGAGAGATTGGTAGGTTTGAACTGCTGACCCTCTGGTTAGCAGTCCAATACTTAACCAACAGTGACACGAGGGCTCCTTTCATAACCTTCATAAGCAAAAAATATCTGTGCCTTTTTTCTTGGGAAAGAAAACATTTGTTAACGCCGTAAGGAATAGTTGCCAGCAGTGGGTGCTATTAAAACTGGGCTTCACCCATTGCTTCCCAGTTTTCCTCATTCCATGTCATTCAGCAGACCTGGTGGCACAGTGGGTTACCTTGACACCCCAAGGTCAGCAGTTCAAAACCATCGGATGCTCTGTGGGAGAAAGAAGAGGCTTTCTACTCCCAGAAAGATTTACAGTTTTAGAAACTCTCAGCGGCAGTTCTGTTCTGTCCTATGGAGTCACTAGGAGTCAGAATTGACTAGAGTCCCAATGCCATCAAGTCAGGGCTGGCTCTTAGTGACTCCCTGTGGGTTTCCACGACTGTGACTGTTTTTGAGAGTAGAAAGGTAGAAAGCCCAGTCTTTCTCCCTCAGAGCTGGTTTTGAACTGCCGATCACACGGATTGCAGCCCAACCTGTCAATCTGAAGTCAAGCAGTGATTCAAAAAGTCACATGATGTCTTTTAACTCTACTCCCGGATGCCATCCTTAGGGCTATGGGTTCATGTGTGAGCACAATGAGCACAACAGACAAAGCACCTTGTGTGCATCTGTGTTTTGTTGTCCGGTGTGGCCCCCACACCGACAATTAGAATGCAGACATCTGTGTCAGGGTTTAACATGCGCTTAAGCTGGGTTATTTTTTAAATCCTCTCATACTACTTACGTGGATTTCTCACCTTTCTGGTTGTGGATCTGAGGGTAGAGTAGGAGCAGAGGTTCTGTATAAGAATGTTTGTCTGTTACGTCTAATTGTCTTGTCAATTCACTGCCAATCGGTCAGTTCTGACCCAGAGCAACCCTATAGAGCATTTGTTAGACTATCAATCTGTATGAGAGCAGATAGCCTCAGCTTTTCCTTGTGGTGGGGCTGCTGTGTTCGAACCATCAAACCATCAAACTTTGGGATAGCAGCCCAAGGCCTCACCCACCAAGGCTCTTTAATGGATCTAAAGTGAGAGTCATAACAGGTCACACCAGACATTCCTTCCTTATTTGCCATCCTGAAGACTTGAAGGACCACAAGCCGCTATGTAATCTGAGCCCCTCTGAAAGGAGTGCCCACTAGCACACACAGCTGGTGCTTATCCATGAAATAGAAAGGTTGGTAGTTCGAAATCACCCATAGGAAGAAAGCCCTGGTGATCTGCTTCCAAAAAGCTCACAGCTGTGGACAGCTGGGGCACAGTTGCCCACATGGCGTTGCTCTGAGATAGAATCCAACTACGGGACCACGGAAGAGAGCCACCAGGCCCCTCCCAGGGCCACCCCACCCTGTACCCGCCCCACCGAACAAATGCTTGTCACAAACTTGCCATTTGCCGGAGGACCCGGTGGCATCAGGTGGCATCATCGTTCTGCTTTGGGCTGCTAATGGCCAGGTCAGCAGGTAGACACCACCAGCGGGTCCTCAGGAGAAAGAGGAGGCTCTTTGCTCCCCTGAAGAGACGCAGCCTTGGACACCCCTGTGCTGAAGGGTCCGATGAGTCGGAATCCATGGATCGGTGGTGAGTTTGATTTTGTGGCCCTTCGAGGAAGGTCTGACCTCAGAGATACTTTGGACTCAGGGTCAGACCACTGCGATTAAGCCAATGCCCCAATAAAGGGAGTCACATGCACTTTTTGATTTCACAGGGCAGGTAGAAGTGATGGGTACCATGATCTGCAACAGCGTGGTGAGAATTTTGACACAGTACGAGGGTGACCAGAATAAGGCACAGAGACAAAAAGCGAGCTCTGGTGGCTGGACAAATGGAGCCAGAGGACTTGCTGGCTGAAGGGCTGTCTTGGACCTGTGACGAGTTACACAAAGCCCAGTGTGTGGAAGCCCAGGAAGTGATGGGCAGTAAACGAGGCGTGCCTGTAACCCTTCCAATGGGGACCCCAAGCTCTCACCTTTTACCTCTTCTCCACGAGGTGATGAAAACCTTCCCTGTGTGTGACCCGTGGAAAGAGATAAAGTATTTAATTCACCGATTTGTCTTTATTTTCCCTTCTGAGGCTTAATAAATCACAAAAATGTGTCATTAATTGGGTCAAATCATATTTTTCATTAATTTCTAGACTCATCAGCAGCCTCCATCAGTGAGACTCATTTTTATTCTTAATTCATTTCTGTGGCTCTTGGTGGAGCACAATATCCCCCCTTATGAATCTCATTTGCATGTTAATGAAACCAAGAAACACAACAGGACCATTTTAATTATCTTTTGCTGGTTGTCAACCTACTTGATTAAAATTTTTTTTCTTTTTCTTTAACTTTCTCCCCACCCTCCATTAATTACACAAATTGTTCACAAAAGGATGTCAGATCTTGAGTGATTTATTAAAGGCAATATATTATTTTCAAAAGGCGCTCTGGTGACAAAATAGTTAAGTGCTGGACTGCGAACCAAAGAGTCAGTCGTTCTAACCTACCAGTAGTTCCTTGATAGAGAGATGAGGCCGTCTGCTTTCTAGAGCCTTGGAACCCCACTGGGGCAGTTCTACGCAGCCCCCCCTTCCCCCCCGAGTCACGGAGAGTGGGCATGACTCAGCAACAGTGGGCTTAGCTTGGTTTGGGTGTTGCGTTCCTCGTGGTATGCGATCCGATTAGATAAGAAAGAGGAGGAGGTCTACTCGGATCAGTGGGTCATGTATCACCTAACTAGTGAATCTAAAGGTCCCAGGATCCTGCATATGCAAGGTAGAGTGCCTTTTCCGCCCCTGTGGTATTTGGACAATGTAGACCCAAAGAACAGACAGGAGGACACGAGGAATGGAGTGTGACAACGGGCTGGCGGAACGGCGTGCTGTCACCCTGAAGGACCAGGGCCCCAGCAGTGGCGGAAGCAGATCAGAAAAGACTACCCTTCCACATAGCAATTCTGATTCTCCAAGTCGGCCGGATGAAAACGTTACTTTTTGGAGGTATAGTAATTTAATTTTGCCTCTTGAGTGCCATTGAGTAAACGACTTCTTCTCTCATTAAATGATGCTCCAGAGGATGTTTCAGTGAAGGCATTTTCAGAAACAAATGATTTACTTCCTCTTCTCTGGGACAATGCATCTCAATTTGAACCTGAAAGATTTCATAGCGCAGGGAAGCTATCATCCAAACTTAGCGGCAAACAACGCAAACAAACGAGAATCGATCGCTGTGAATCCTGAAGCTACGATGGAATTAAATCTCTCTGTGTATGTGTAAAATATTCCCATTGTTAGAGTTTCAGTGTAGTTTGAATTTTAATGGGTGAGTTCAAATTAAGTATGCATTGATTTTTATCATTATCAATGCAGAGTTGCCGCAGACTCTAGTGTACCATTTGATAATCCAGTTAAAATCTTAGGACAGGCTATAAAGAAGCCACTTCTTTAGGGCTGTTTCTGAGGTTGCAACATAATCTCAATCAAACTCCTTTTTCATGTACTTGAGAGACCGTGGGACTGGGTTATTGCAACCCCACACACTTATCTATATATAGGTCAAAGAATGTAACAAACAAAATGACCATCCTTAGCACCAAAACGAACATGTTTATAGGTGTAAGTGTTGACACACATGTGTGCCTGCATCTAATGATATAGGAGCTAACTTCCGTAGCCAGCAATTTCTCTGAGTTTTCTGCCATCTACTTTGTAAACTCAAAATATTTTCTGTTCCAAAAATTGGAATATGTTGACTGTCTAGATTTCCCCAGTGTGTATTTTTTAACCCCTTCTGATTCCTTCTATTGGAAATTTGATGAAGCAGTGAAGAGAGCCACTTTGGTATTTGATGGATCTAGGATCTATTCAGTATCCATTATTGAAAGTCAGTGTTCAGGGTTTAAATCATTGGAAACCTCACCTAGAGAAGGACAGGATGTGAATCTCCATGCTCAGTTTCCTGATTTGAAACCCAGGGATGAGAGTGAGGTGGTCGTAGCGAGATGATGCTGGTTGTTTGAAAGAACGACCTGAGCCTTGGGCGTGACCACGTAAACTGCAAAATACAACCCCGAGTGCATGTTGGCCAGTTTCAAAGTTTTTCTGAGGCTTGACCTCGTATTAGCAAAGTGCCTGGTGATATGTTCAACAAGCCAATTGTAAAGGGAGGATAGTCAGCCTTCCCCGTCACCATCACTGTTAGAGTGAGTTAGGGAGAAGAGAGTGGCATGGCCTATGGACTATGACAAACAAGAAAGACACATCGACAGAGAAGGAATTGGAATCCAATTTCCCACTTTTGTAGGAAAGAAAGACCAAGGGCATGCCATTTGCACAAGGTCACCACAAGTGATAGGACAATCTAGTTTCTCCTGATTCCCTAAATGCTATTTTTTTTTATCACTATAAATTACACAGGCTTGGCTACTTGACATAGTC
>NW_022106189.1:37956050-37964822 GCF_000313985.2 Echinops telfairi
AATCCCACATGTGTTTATCGACCAGGTTGGCACAATAAACCTTAACTATCACAGGGTCCCTATTGCCATGAGTTGGAATCCACTGGATGGCAGGGGGTGTTTGTGGTAGTGGTGCTTTGTTAATGTAAGTTTGGCAAAACTACCAGGGAGAAGGGAAATAAATACCTTTTGATGACCTGATATCCCATGCTACTAATTACAGAGCTTCAAATTTTACTAAGAAAAAAGGACAGAAAGCCAAAAAACCCCCCCCCAAAAAACCCAAGTAAAACTATAATTTCAAGAAAAACTGTATTTTTCATACATTTCTCTCTGTGTGACTTACAGAACACGAATACAAAAAACAATGAGTGGAAACAGAAAAAATTTTGAGAGAAAAAAATAGAAATTTGAAAAAAAACAAACAACAAGGTAAATTTTAAATGTGGGTTTACATGATGTTTAGCATATTTAAAATATAGCATCTTGTAACTTCACAATATACATTTGTATCAAGCAGACTTAGATTTTTACCTGCAGTTATGCTGGGCAATTAAAAACAAAACAAAACAAAAAACAGGAGGAAGATGCTTCAACACATCCAAAGATTTAAATCAAAGAGTCAATGTACTGCCTAGGGTGAAGCTAGAAATGAATCATTAAAAACACTTAAAAATCAAAAGGGATATAGAGATTAATTAATACATGTCTCACAAAGAAATACCATGAGTCTTAGAAAAGATTTGAACTCAATCATAACCAAATACTTATATTAAAATTGTGGCATGTAGCTTAGCCAAAATTGATAGACTTGATTGCATGATTAGAAAAGAAGGTGACAATGAATGATCTGAGTACCTGTCTCAAAGGAATTATGAGATGAGCAAAAGATCAAGCCAAGGGCAAGTACTAGGAGGAAATGTTCAGCAGGGAGGAGGGGGCACATGGGTTTGCTTTCTGAGACTTTTTTTTTTTGGCAAACCCCAAACTCTTGTAAATATTAAAAAATAAAAACACACAAAATAAACACATCCATTGTTCCGACCCATTGTGCCCCCATGGGACAGAACAGACCTGCCCCAGGGGGTTCCCAAGGCTGTCAACCTTTACAGAAGCGGACTGCCACACGATACCAGTTTCTGGTTAGCAGCTGAGTGCTCTAACTTCCCTGCACCTGGGCCTCCTTTTGCTTAAAGTCAAGTGTATTGAAAGCAGAACATGCAAGACCAAAAGAGCAAGACTTAACTAGTGCATGCGCGCCTTAATAAGAAAAGAGGGAATATTTGAAAACAAACTTAACTGGAAAACTATTTTAAAAGTTGAAAATAATGTTTTAAAAACACAACTTAGAAAAGCGTTGGCAAGAAATAAGAAAGAAAACATGGAATGTTCCTCTGCCTACTTAAAGTTACTAAGTCTAGGGTCAGAATAGTCCAAGAAATCCAGCTCCAGGCTAAAATCAACCCTGAATTCTTCCAAATACATTAAAGGAGAAATGATACTAATTTTACACATTCTAGTCCAGAGAATAGAAAAAAAATATCCAAATACTCGCCACCTCATTCAAGGAGGCCAGTATAACCTTAATACCAACCCCCTTCAAAGACAAACAAGAAAGGAAAATTCAAGACCATTCTCTCTCATGAATTTAAATACAAAACATGCTCAACAAAATATTAGCATACATGTGGGGAGAGACTTGGACTCTGCTTCCCAATGGGAATGGACCCTCTGGATTGTGCCTGTGTGGTCAAATCATGGTGATCTGCATAACTAAAGAAACAGTCAAGGCAGGGGCCCATAGCATCCTTCTTTGAAGTGGCTCCTATTCACGGTAACCCTTTGTACAAAAAACTGTGCCTAGTCCCATACCATCTTCACAATTATTGTGTGCCGCATCTCATTGCTACGGTCACTAAGGATTCTGAATGTCTCCCAATCTGTTGTTGTCAGGTCTCATGAAGTTGCTGTCAACTCACGTGCAATAGATGGAAACATTGCCCATTCCTTATCTTCCAATTTCAGGGAATCATTTCCCAGCACCGTATTGGACTATATTCTGTTGTGACTTGTAGGGCTTTCATTGGTCAGGCTATTTTATTTAGTAAATATTTATAGTGCTTTCGGTGAAGGTTAGAGAACAAATCAGTTTTCCACTCAACAATTCATACACATTTTGTCTTGCCGCCAATCAAAATTCCCATAATATAACAACACTCATTCAACTTCCTTGCGATTTCCCATCTTCATACTTTCCCATCCCTTCCTGCCTTCTGAACATTGCTTCTTGGAAAATACTAGCTAGATTTTATAAGCCAATCAACAGACCTTGTTTGACCAGTCTATTTTAGTTTGGGGGAGCTCTGTTGAAATCTACCCAACATGGATGACCTTGCTAGGATTTGAAAAGCAAGTGGCGTAGCTTCTAGTATCATAGCAACATGCCAGCACCACCATATGACAAAGTGATAGATGGCTGGTGGCCTTCTCTGAGGCCCTGGTATATTTAGCCTGACTATCTTTCCCAACAGACGAGGGACACATATACCTGAAGGATGGGACTGTTAGTATTAGGTAATCAAATCTCTAATTATAGTCACTCATTTTAAAGACTATTCTAATTAAAGATATGCTGTTATGTCTTGGACACCTCTTGTATTTACTTACATCTCCTCAGCTCAGCCTTTTTCTCCCCCAGTGCTGAGATGACCATGTCCAGCCCCACTGGGGTATAACCGGATAGCTCAAGGGTCTTCCGCTCATAAACTTATGAAGAAGAAATCAAACAAATGCAAAGGACATTCTACAAAATATGATCTGGTCCGTACTTCTCAAAAGGATGTCAAGTTCATCACATAGCAAACAAAGTCTCCTAAGAGTCATGAAATTAAACATAATGTGATACGTTGAGTGGGGTGGTGGGACAGAAAAAGGACATTGGGTAAAAAGCTAAGAAGACATGAATATAGACTCTCAATAATAATCTCCCAGTATTGACTCATGAACTCTGATCATCGTACCATAGGAATACATACCGTTAACAGCGGGGGAAAGTAGGAGTGGAACATATGAGAACTCTGTAACATTTCAACAACGTTGCCGTAAATCTAAGCCTATTCTAAAATCAAACTGTATTCAAGATACTTTATTAATAGTTTGACCATTCGAAATGCAAAGTGGCCATATAAAGAAGCTGCGTGTGTCGACCTGTGCAACCCAAGTACAGGGAAAACACTTGGGGAGAACAAAGTGTGAGTGTATGTTGCTGTTTTGAGGGGTAGCCCTGTCGGTTCTGACTCCCTGTGGCCTCGAGGTCTACGGAACAAAGCACCGCCGTCCTGAGGCGTCCTTGCCCTTGTCGGCGTGTGTGAGCCCACCATTGCAGCCCACCATTGCAGCCCACGTGTGCTTCGAGCTCCTGGACGATTTCCACTTTGTTCACCGACCCTCTATTGCGCCACACATGGTGTCTCTCTGGAGACAAGGTCCAGCGAGACGAAGCCTTACCATCCTTGCTTCTGAGAAGCATTCTGGCGGTACTTCTTTCCAGACAGATTGGTTGGTAATAATTAACATGGGTTGAAGGGCAGTTTGTACGTATGTACGTGGGAAGGGGGTTGATAGCATTCATCATGATCTAAAAGGTCCGAATGAGGCCTGCGTGATGGACGCCGGCGCTTCAGCCATAAGCGTGGTCTGTCTGCAGCTCCCAATTCAACATGAAGAGGATGACACCTCTGGGTTTGTTCTCTTCTCTGGTGTGCAAATGTATCGTTTCTCCTTTCCGAACTTAACATTGGTTCCCATCCATTATCTCATTTGATTTTTGAAGATCACCCTTTTGAGGACCGCAAGGCAGATACAATCCCATTGTAAAAATGGCAGGGTGCCTTAGGCCCCTTTGTCTATCGCTCCATGAGGGGCCGAGGGAGACTCCGGTCCATCACCAGCCTACTTCCTCTGAGGTGGAGGTCAGACATCCCTCCTCTCGCTGACCTTCTCCTGAAAAAACAATTCTGACATCAGACTTGTCGTCCATGACACTCATTACTTCTCTGCTCGGTTTATTAATCTGTTGTACCAGCCACACAGAAATCACAAACGATCCTTTCAGTTATGGGGCTTGTTAGGGAAGGAACAGGTAACAATTCATTATCAAGAGGCAGGATCAGGATCAGGATGCATGTAGGCAAAGCCTCTCTTCTTCTGGGCAGGGCAGCTCCCTTAGCCATGCAGGGCTCTTCTGGGCCTCTTGAGGACAGGCTCCTCCTGGTCTCTTGGTCTCTTGAGGGCAGGTCTCCTGTCTTCCTCAACCTGGCTCCACCTTGCTCAGCCAAAGTTACAAAGCTCTTTCAGTCCTGCCTGTAAGTGGCCCGAGGCACCCCATTCTCTAGCGAGCCTCTGGCCTGAAACTCTCTTGCTCCCTAAGTTACATGCCCACTGTCCCCACCTACCTGGCACTGGCCTTCTGGTTGTGCTGCTATTGTTTCCCTGCTGCCATCTCTGTCATGCGCACTGCTTCTTCCTATCTGTGACTCCTGAGACCGGGAGGTTCTCAGTGCAGGGACCCTAGAACGTGCCCTCTTTCCCTGGCTCTTCTTATTTTTGGTAGTAGTCTCTGGGATGGCTCATTTTAAGCCTAGTGGGAAGGCAAAATTAATGAATTTCTTCATTTGGATTCCATACCCCTATTTGCATGTTCCCATCCCCATCAGTTTCAGACGCCTTATTTGCATTGTTACCAGGTTGCCTAATCCCATTGGTGGGCTACAAACACTTCATCTATACATTCCAACCAATCATTATATGGGTGTCAAGAAGACTCTGGTTTGGAAGGACTTGTTAATAACTCACTGCACAGTTACCTGGGAGAGGAGCCCTGGCTATACATTGGGCTCTGCTGACCAGATCAACTTCCAAACCACCAGCAGGTCTGTTGGAGAAAGCCGGGTTTTTCTAGGAAACTCTAGGAAACTTTCAGGGGCAATTGGACCCTGTCCTACAGGGTCTCTAGGAGTTGGGATTGACTGGATGGCGGTGAGCTTGGCATTTTTTGGTTCCTGTGCGAAGGCATAGACAATTACATGATGGTTCTGAAGACTTCCTTCTGTTTCTCTTGCCGTAGGACTGTATATCAAAGATTCCTCCTTCATCGGGACTTCTCAGGGCTTCAAAGTTCTAATAATTTTATTAGAAAGCTAGCCTAAAGCCACATTTATGTGGTTTGAAGATCATGTGTGATTTTTTTTCTGTTATCTCTCTCCTTGATGCTATTTCTGTCGGTTTATTTTGTTAAACTTTTAATTGTCATGTGATCAACATTGACAAAAAATGTAAAGGGCATGTATAAAATTCATGATAAAAGTTGTGATACAAAATGCAAATAACGTTAAGGAGTGTATAAACGTTTGAGCATTGTATACAGAGACTCCACACCCAACTTTGTGTGTTTATGTGCACTTGTCCAAATCCTCATCATTGATCTTGCTTTTGTGCACGCCTCCCCTAAGGGAGCTGGTCCCCTCAGGCCAGCGCCTCAGGAGCGAGAAGTCTGACAAGCCCCTTTCTTGCAGTTTCCAACCATGTTTGGAATTCTCTAATGGCCTGTTTCGATGTCTTGTCCATAAAGAAAGTCCACCACGTTGTAAAGAAGAGCCCCGCTTCCAAGCCAGCTTCTTCTTGAAATTAATTTTTGTCTCTTGTTCTTGCTGGCTGCCCCAAATCACCATGGCTATAAAGTCTTAAAACCATCATTTATTTTTTCCTTCTGAAGAAAAAAAATCTGTATTCTTAGCTTGTAACACAGCTCACCTATTCCTTTTTTAAAGAAATGTTTGCGCTGCTACTATCATAATGCAGTTCCTTGATTTCTATCCAAGGTTATCTTAATAGACTCATAACTGGTCTTCTACTTTTGAGGCCTTTCCCAAGAAAAGCAAACGTTGCAGCTCTGTCCCGACCTTGTGATGTGGATGCTTAGATTCAGAGGTGCTCAACCTTCCTAATGCCGTGACCCTTTGATACAGTTCCTCACGTTGTGATGACCGCCTAACCATAAAGTGATTTTCATTGCTACCTCATTAACGGTCATGTTGCTACTGTTATGATTCGAGCGACCCCTGTGAAAGGGTCATTCGACCCCCAAAGGGGTCATGACCCACAGTTTGAGAACTGCTGCCTTAGCCCTTTTAACCCTCCTCTCCCACCCTTGTGCCTGAACGTGCTGTCTGGGGTCTAGCTAACATCTTATAGTAGTGAAGCCGGTAATTTTCTAGCGTAAGGGAAAAATATTTTAAAAAATATTCTTCATAAAACTTTTTCAAAATCAAACTGCAAGATAAATGATGAATTCCCTGCCATTAATGTACCCCAACTTCCCTTGTGTGGAGGGATGTTGGGGGTTCAGTAGCAGAATTCTCTCCTTCCGTGCGGGAGACCTAGCTTTGATTTCCCAGCTGCCCAAGATGCAGCAGGACTTTTCCACTAGGAGGAAAAGGTTCGCTGTCTCCGGAGCGCCAGTGGCTCAGTCAGCATTTGGCTGCTAACAATGGTGGAAACCCACCCAACCGCCTGTGGAGAGAGATCCGGCAGTCTGCTCCCGCAAACCGGCCCTGTGCGTGGGCCACCTCTGTTCTGTCGTGGCTCGGCAGCACCTAGCTAACGAAATCACTGCCACGTATCTGTCGTGCTTGCTGGTAATTAATATCAATGCAGAAAGAGCTCCTCGCTCATCCATGCATACATGAAATCTGATGTAAGACACAGACATTCAGAATAGTGTTCTAACTATCAGGAGTAGCCATGACGTTAGGGAGAATAGAGAATGGCAGCAGATCTGAGCTGGGATGTGTGAGTTCTTGAAGGCGGTGACTTCATGTAAGCATTGGACAAAGCTATACCAAATGAGCTTTATTGGATGAGTGATTAATTCACCCTCAACCCCATAGTGATGTTTATTATAGAACTGTATCAATCACTGAAATGAATCTTCCCAAACTTCCTTTAATCTGTTTTTTCCCCCATCAAAACTCTGGTGATAACATTGAATTCTTTTGGGTAAACCATTAAATAGTGCTTTCTGGTGTTTTTGTCATCAGTTTCTACATAGCGGGATAGAATAGAGCTATCTATACCTCAGTAAGAGCTGCGTTCCTACTAGTGAGAACTCATCCCATTATGCATATTATCCTTGGGGATGAATGTAGGAAAAACCTGCAAGATTCCTTGATCAAACACCAATGCTCCTGGTCCAGAACAGGGCAGAAGAAAAATGGCCAGTACCTGCAAGTAGCCTCTTGCTTTACTTCGTGGAAGAACTGTCGGGAGTACTGAGCCTCATTCTGCTCCTGGCTGACGTCCATTGCACACATACGAGTGACATGCGGATCAACCTTCCACGCTGACTCATCTTGTTTGCTTCACTGTAGATTGGAAAAATACCCTGGATTCAACTGAGCCGGCACTTTTTTTTTTTAGCATCTAATCTTTATTCACAGATCAGAGCTGGCAGCCATGAACATGCCACCATTTTTTTAACAAACAAACCCAGGCCGCGGCCCACCTGCGTTCCCCATACCCTGCAATGATAGGGGGTGGGGGTGGGGGTGTTCTATTGAAAGATTCGGCTTCCATGCATTGAAGTATGCGGACTGATATAGGGAAAGGTGAGTACCTACATTTCTGTTCTGAGCGATCAGACAAAACCATTGCCTCATGGCTATTTCTACCTGTGAGAGCAGGTGGTGAGGAGAAAGGGGCAGCGTTTTCCCATTTCATCTCCCTCCCATCTCTGAGAAGCAAGCGCCCCCCCACTGAGTCAGTGGGACAAGGTTACCGAGGTTACCGCAGAAGTTGGGAACAAAACAGAGAAGGCACCTTTGATAAGCTAGAAATATTTAAAGGGGACTCAGGTAGTTCCAAGGAGCCCTGTGACCTAGTGGCCACACATTTAGCTGCTCACAGCCAGGTCAGCAGTTCAAGCCCACTAGTTGCTCCTCAGGAGAAAGACGAGGTTGCTTGTGCCCATGAAAATTTAGAACAATGAGGACCAGGAAGAAGGAAATATTCTAAAGTTGATTGTGGTAATGATTGTACAATCCTTGATCTGACTGAATGATTGAATTGTATGATCTATGGGGAAAGTGCCAATAAAGCTGTGAAAAAAAAAGATTTGAAAGTCTCACAAATCCAACGTGGGTAGTTCTACCCTATGCTACGGAGTCCCTGTAAGTTGGACTTGACTCCGTGGCAGGGCGTTTTTGAATGAGCAGCTAATTTAAGGATTATCTTCTCCTGTCCTACAGACAGGAGCCACCACCTGCCAATCGGCTCAGCTTTGGTGGCTTATGGCTAGCACGAGCTTGAGAGCTGTGCTCCCAGTATTGCAAACACCAGTAGGGCCAGTCCTGGTAGACACGTTTCAGCAGAGCTGCCAGAATAAGGCAGAATAAGGAAAAATGGCCTGGGATCTACTTGAAACACTTAGCCAACGGAATCCCTATAGATCATAACAGAGTACTGTCCAAAAAGATTGCTGGAGGAAGAGCTTCCCCAAAATGGAAGAGACTCCACATCCATGCTCAGCAGCTGCGACACCAGATTGGAGCAGACTGGTGATTGGGAAGGAGCTCTGCTGAGCTACACAGGGAGCGGCTAAGCACAAGTTTGGCAGATGATTAGGGACCATGCAATGTCTCATCCCTGTGTACTTGGGATCGCTGCGCACCAGAGGACAAAGCAAAGGTAACAACAGAGGAGAGGAGAGGAGAGTCTGAAAACGGAAAGACGAGTTAG
>NW_022106189.1:37965389-37967562 GCF_000313985.2 Echinops telfairi
CCTAAATTGACTGAGTAATCTGTAGACTGGACCGAGTTCCCCTGAATTGATTAGACCGATTTTCTATATCAGACAGAATAGGAGCTCAAAAGAGAAAATTACTTTGAGTTAGAAAAAAAAAATTACATTTTTCACACCCAAAGCTGTAACTGAGAAATTCATAGCTGCAATATGACTCCAACTGCTTTTTGCAAGTAGCTTATCTCAGAGACATCGTCAATAAGGGAAGCTGACTGTGTGTCTGTCTTTCCATCTCAGCATCCAGGAAGATCAGGCAGGTAACTTGAAATCTGCCGTGGCAGGAGTATTTACACCCCAGGAATCAACAACAAATCCTATAAACCAGGAACTGCCCCCCCCCCCTAGAGCAAGTTATTAAACACATCCCAGCATATTACTGACCCAAACTTATCACTCACGAGCCAATATTTCATGATGTGGAGGCAAAGATCGTATGATTTCTTTGAAGACTTGAACTGTGATTCAGAAGCGTTTGATACGTTCCCAGTATTTGGTGTTTGTTCCTTAAGAAAAGAACTCTATCAATACAGCATTCTGTGTCATCGCAATGCATACCTAAGCTCTTTCACTTATGCCTGGGTAGCTTGTTTTTAGAACCACATGTAACATATAATAAGTGGAGGAAGGAGATATATAGCTAGCTAGCTATTGAATGATTTCGCAAATCAACCCCAGCATGTCTGACGGAAAAACTGGAGGTTTCAATGTTTTCACTTGACTGATATTGCCAAAGTTTAAACAGCCAAGCCTCCAGTTTTAGAGTTGGATGTGCTGGTGGACTTACTGCTTGATTTCATGCAAAAAGGAAGGCATCTCTCTGTTATCCGTCTATCATCCTTGGTCCAAGTATCCAGAACTATCTGATAAAACCGTGGGGTCTTCTGCTAGTCTCAGTTATCTGACAATGTGAGCTGAGATTTTTTTGTTCAATATATTCAATTGGGGAAATTCATTCTTTATTATGAGGCGTAGTATTCAGATAATTTAAATGCCGTGGTGATTTTGCTTAACTATAGGAGTCCTGGCGGCATAGTGGTTACACATTGGGCTGATAACCACAAGGTCAGCAGTTTGAAACCACCTGCTGCTCTGCAGGTAGAAGGGGAGGTTTTCTACTCCCTGAAAGAGTTACAGTCTCCGAAACCCACAGGGTTGCTCTGAGTTAGCATTGACTCAATGCAGTGAGTTTGCTCTTGGTATATTTATATTTAGGTCTAGATCTAGATATCTAGAGATCCGTACCTATGTAGTGATGATCAGACAGAATTCTTTTCCTTAAAAAAAAATTTGCACGGAACGTTGTTTATTGATTAACCTTTTCAATTTGTACATTTAGCACAAAGTACCTTCTAAATGGAAACCTTTTTTTTGTTTTGTTTTTTTGGGAAACATTTTTAATATTTAAAGTTGACATTAAACTCAAAGTTGACATTTTTGCCAAGTCATCACAATAGGCCATATCTGAAGACGTGTTTTCACTTCATGATGCAACACACACACTGACAACATAGGTTCACACAGATTTGTTCTCTCTCTGCATCCAGAAGGTCCCTGCCAGCACCACTCCTAGTGTACGGTATCAGTATTTCGATCAATGACTGCAAGCCATTTCTTCTTTGAGATTCTGAATCGTCTTCATTATGTTGCATGATGAGCTAGGCCCACAGGAAGACTGTGGTCCCCAAGGTCAGCCTGACTTCAGCCAATCAGGTTTGTTATTTATCGGCTCCCTAATGTAAAACTTTGACCTCTCTGAAAGACTGCTTGCTCGGGAGCCTGGCTGGGCTTAGCAGCCCGGAGAAAGGGCTCAGTACCGAGGGTGGCACCCTCTTTGCCAACCTGGTTCTCCAGAATACTTGCTAATGCTGAATTCTTAATAAAAAAATGACTGGGCTGCATAATGGCTATGAAGAATCAATAAATCCTAAGTATCATCGTCCTCCCAGGACTTAGATGTCCCCCTCTTCACGGGGACCCTGTAGGACAGAGCAGAACTGCTCCACAGAGTTCTTGCGGCTACCAACTGCTTGGGAAAGCCCCCACCCCCACCCCCACCCCCCGCGCCTCATCTTTTTACTTTGGAGCAGCCGAGAAGTTAGAACTGCTAACCTCTTGGTCAGCAGCCCAACACTGAATGTACTGTGTTGCTAGC
>NW_022106189.1:37967662-37991086 GCF_000313985.2 Echinops telfairi
TAAGGACTTCAAAAAGTTTGTGGAAGCATTCCCTTATCCCTTAGTTCCATTTTTGATGCCCCGTCATGTATATACGCACGAGTCTGCATATAAAAGTTATGAGGCGAGTTTGTAAATAGTTTTCGGATTATTCAACAATACAAATTCTGACCACTTGGTAGTCTACTCCAAACCACAGTCATGTAAAAGATGAGCTGTTTAATTATTTTTAGACATCTTCGTATATTAGTATTCAGCAAATATTTATTTATTCAATGGAATGCCAGACACATTTCAGGCACTCAAAAAGATAAAAGGAAAAAGCAGGAAACAACAAAACATGGATGGCAATTAGAAAAGCAGTGGCAAGAAGAACATTTAAAATCTTTGGAAATGCTGACTTTGCTGGTGACAAAGACCTGTCCCTTTACTTTTCTTTGTCACTCGAAAGTCAAAGCTCTCGCAGCCCTCTGACCTTCTGAAGTCATCTCAGAATCGGTGTGACTTATTTCAGTTGCTCTGAGCTCAGCCGTATGATTAGAGCAATAACCATCCAACCAATGACAAGCCTCCCTCGTGTGTCAGAAAGCTCACAGAAGACTTTATAGAACTGGATTCACATGTGACAATGGTGTTCCAATTTTAAATTTGATTTTTACGTACAAACAAAGTGAAACATGAAAAGAAAACTATTTTCTCATACGCCAAAGTTTTAAAAATGTTAACGCAAGAGCCCCTAATGGAAAATTCATTCAGTATTTTCAATTCATTCAGCCTATCTCTATTCGGACACCTGAGTCAGCTATCAAATTCAAAGTATAACATGCCTCGTGATGGTGTAGCACTGCCTTTAAAGCTCATAATCCTGGCCATATTGGTATTAATTTTAAAGGCTCAATAGTTGTTTTTTGTTAAATCCTTACTGCCAGTTTACTTTCAGGGTTCTTTATAACAAATATGATTAAGTTATTTTTGGAAAATATTATGAAATAGTTTATCTTCTAGAGATAATTTCCATAATCCTTCCTGGCTCATGGCTTTTAGGTTGCCCAGGGCAACCTCATAATATTTGAGTTTCTGAAACATGAGAGCTCAGCCCTCAGTTTACAAAATAGAAAAACGGCTTTCTCTCCATTCACTTTCTGACGTGGATACAACCTTTCAGCAGGCAAAAGAGCTATTGTCCCTTGGTCTGGAAAGCATCCCTCAAGTATCATGCACATGATGTATTCATTTTAAAAGTTCTGCTTATTGATCATCTGGGAGTTCTACTTATACATATGTTGTCCGTACTGCTGTGTTACACTCCCATTTTCGTACAAAGGCACGTGACATTCTGGAAAGTTCATGCCCAGGATTACATAAAATTTTTCATTTGGACTTAAAAAAAAACTTTATGAATGATCTCATAATCTTGCCCATTTTTCTTCTCTGCCTTTCAGCTCTGTATCTGTTGAAGGAAACATTGGTACTACCCGATGAAAACGCACGGTTCTCATTTAAGTAATTAGCATGGCTGAGTTTAACTCTGTTTGAAATAGTACGCCCTTGTCTCCTAAGATTGCAAACTGCTCATGTTTTTAATCAGGAGTAAAATTCTGAACTCTAAAGGCACAATACAAAATTGACCTTTAACATTATTATTACTATTTAATTCTTAAATATCTTAAGGAAACATTGATTGCCAAAAAAAACAAGGTAAATAGAGGACAGGTAGAACCAAGGCAACGACCGTGACAGCATGGTCCGTGCTGGCATCTGACTTCCCATTTTTGCTTATCACAAGTGCTTGCTTTCCATAATTCTTGTAGCCTTCTTCATAAACATGCTTTTGGGGCTTCTCTGAGGATGCTCTTTTCCAGCCAACACATTCTCCTCCGTGGTAACAGAGTGTGTGTGAAACGTGAAATTTATATTATTGCCAGCAGCAGTTTTAAATTGCCTAGACAGACGATTGCCCTATTTTTGTGTGTGTGTCTTTTCGGATTCAGAAAATGTTTGTGTTAACTCTTACTGCCAGGGGGACTCACCCCCCACTGCCATCCAGCCGATTCCAACTTAGAACGACCCCATCGGACAGAGTCGAACTGCCCTGTGCCTTTCTAAGACTGTAACACTTTACCTGAGTAGAGAGTCTCTCTTCCCGTACTCCTTTTTAAGCCCCAGTGGATCATTATCCCCTTGAGCAGTAACATCACCAAGGTTAGTGTCCCCAAGTAGGGCAACTAATGAGATCATCCCGCCCCCATGAATCTCCTACGTACCAGACAAGATAGGATCCGTAGTAAGGTTTATCATCGACTTTAATCATAGAATAATATGTGATAAATAGAGTTGTCAACTGCTGAAATGTGATATGGCTTATAAATACTAGCAGCAAAATTGTTTTGTAACATTTATGTTGAAACAACATCAGTCAAGGAACAGAAGCTCCCCCCCACCCCTCCCCACCCCCGTTTCTTCTTTTACTACTGCTTCATTTACAAGTAAAGTTATTGATACAGGCTCACAAATGCTCATACCACGATATTGTCATGAATTGACAAAAGATTTGACTACAAAGTGCTGGCAGCAACCCAGACAGCTCAGGAGCAGAACCACGTGATGGGAACCATCACTGTAACAGAGGAATGGTGACAGCTCTGACCAGAGCACCCCAACCCAGTGCTCTGGAGCTGACTCTGACTCTTGGCAACCCCACAGGGCAGGGTTGAACCACCTCTGTGGGTTCCTGAGACCGAAACGCTTTATGAGAGAAGGAAGCTTCAGCTTTCTCTCACAGAGCTGGTGGTTTCAAACGGCTGACCTTGTGAATCTCAACCCAACATGTAACCACTGTGCCACCAGGGCTCTGGCCAGTGCACATTAGAAGTTGCAAAAAGTACTGAGAAGTAGCAAAGCCCACATGGAAGAAGCACACCAGCCTATGTGTTCATGAGGTGTCGATGGGATCAGGGGTCAGGCACCAAAGACCCAGAACAAAGAATCATATCAATGTGAATAAGGGGGAGTGCGGAGTGGAGACCCAAAGCCCATCTGTAGACAATTGGACATCCCCTTACAAAAGGGTCACAAGGCAGAGATGAGCCAGTCAGGGTACAGTATAGCACGGATGAAACCTACAACTTTCCTCTAGTTCTTTAATGCTTCCTCCCCTCACCCCCCCAACTATCATGACCCCCATTCCACCTTACAAATCCAACTAGATCAGAGCATGTACACTGGTGCAGCTAAGAGCTGGAAATGTCTCTGATCTTGGTGAGAATGTCTCTGATCTTGGTGAATCTGGGGAAGTATTCTTTATAACCCCAAATTTGGTGCGTTGGTGGTGCATCGGGTTACACTGTGGGCTGTTAAGCAAAAGGCCAGCAGGTCTCCAACCCCCAGCTGCTCCACAGGAGGAAGAGGAGGTGGTCTGCTTGCATAAAGATGGACAGTCTTTAGGAGCAGTTCTACTGGCCCTATAGGAGCTCTAGGGCTCAGAATCGTCCTGAAGGCAATGGTTTGATTTGACTTTAAACACAAAAGAATTCGTGATGGTTCATTTCAAAAGGAATGCCGTCCTCAATTTAGGAGATGCAGTGACCAATGCAATGATAAGTTCTGCCCTTGGCTTAAAATCAGGTTAAAAAATCAGAGAAAAGGCAGGTGTCTACATTAGAAAACATCTCTCAACAGAGGTGTGTTGCATCTGCCTCTACCCTATTCTGGGAGCCCCTGAGTGGTGCAAGAATGAATGTTCTGAGCTGCAACTTGAAGGTTGGAGGTTCAAGTATGCCCAGAGGGACCTTGGGAGAAGGACATTTGCTGTAATAGGTAAGGGGTACCAGTCCCCCCCCCACTAACCACGGGTTCAGTAAGCACAATTGTACGGTATATATTATAGTAAAGTCATGGAGAGCATGAGAGGTAGAGGAGAGATTGGACTAATGGAGTCAGACACAATACATGGTAGCGTGCTCACCCGAGCCCCGTTTGATGGTCCACGTGGAGAGAGGGGGAAGGGAAGGAGGACAAGGGGAAAGGGAAACAGAGGACAGGAGAAGGGGGAGAGAGAGGGAGAGGGACCAAGAGAGAGTGAGGGGGCAAGAGAGAGGAGGCCTCTATTGCTAAACCAGGCCTATATACCTTTTGGGGGCATGCAAGCCCACTAATTACAGGGAAAGTCATACTTCACAGGAAGGGGTTGTACTATAGGTTATACAGTAATGAGAGGGGGTGGTCTAGGGACATACATCAATAGGAAGAGGAGGGATGGGGGGTATATATTGACAAGATGGGCAGATCCTAGAGTCAGGATGGCAGCTGGATCTTCATAGGAACCATTAGCAGTAGGGTGTAAACCCCACCTACAGGAACCAAGCTAATGGTCTCAAGCCTGAGGGAGAAGTAATCCATTGTCCCCAGCAGCAGGGAGCAGGGCCTACTCCCTGGTGACTGACTGTCTTCAGGGAGGATGTCTGTAAGCATCTGACCTCCCCCACAGACCTTGGGATCTCCTTCTGAGAAATCAAAAGCCCCACGGGGCACAGTGCTGCTCCAACACACATGAGGTCACCATGGGCCGTGTGACCCCTGGTGCATCTGCACTCTGCACTAGGCTAGTATGATGGCAGGGCCACCCAAGGAGCCCTGGTGGTGCAGTGATTCAGCACTGTACTGGTTACTGCAGCATCACCAGTTCAAACCTCCCAGCCGCTTAGAGGGAGAAAGTTGTGGCTGTCCCTTTCCCTAAAGCTTTGCACCTCAGAGATGCTAGGGGACCATTCTGCTCCGTCCTGGGGGTTGCTGCGCATTTGGATCAACTTGATGGCAGTGGATTGGGTTTAACTATCCCCCCCAAACCACAATGAAACAGGCTTGTTCTCTAATGAAGCAAACAAATAATTTGCAACACATGTAATAATTGAAGATGCTCGGAAAAAACATATATGTCAACCCATGGCAAAATGAATGGCAATTCATCACCATTCTGACATAAAGCTTATGATAGCAATGCTTTTCCTCTGTTTCCCCCCTCACACCATAAGCCTTAGGCATCTCTCGCCTTTGCTTCGAGGCTTGGGAACAGATCTAGTTGGCTAGGGGGCCCAGATGTTAGAGGAAGCAATTTCCTTGCGAAGCAAAAGGACCTGAAACCCACAATAGGTGTCAGGTTGAATGTGACTAGAAGGATATTGTCCCTCCTGCTCTCGGACACTGTCTTTTGGTTCCCTCCCATTTCACCATGGGGTCATAGAACCATGTATCTGCCAACGACGGTAACTAGTGCCTTTTTATGCCTGTCCCCCTCAATTTGTAAGTGTTTACCAAAAAACCAGTGGCGATGGCCAGTGGATGTGGCATGGTTCTGCTCTAGAAAGCAAATGTGACTGCACCCATGCCACACACGGCCAGATATTTGTCGAGTAGAGAAACACAACCTCAAATAAAGAAATTAAAAAATAAATGAATTAATAAAAAGAGGTGGGCATCATTGCACCCAAGTTTAAAGGAGGCTTTTCAGACAAGGAAGGTAGATAAGATCCCATAGATGGTCAACTGGAGGGGAGAGGTGGGAGTGGGGAGGAGAGGTGGGAGGGGGATGGCTGGGAGGAGGGTGGAGCTGCAGCTGGGAGGATGAGCAGGAGAAAGCCCCGCCCTTAGATGCCTGTAGCCCAGCACTCTTTCAGAGATGACAAGCGTCCCTAATGATTATTTCCACTGCCTGAGAAATAAAAACTTCCACAATGAAATGGTGCTGAAAGCACAATCAATCAAAGACTGGAATTAGGCATGTGTGTCCAAGCCTGAATTACACAGATACCTAAACCGAGAACTAGACATCTCTCCTTCATGAAGAATACGGCGTTTTATGAATGTGTGTGTGTGCGCTGCTGCAAACTGGGAAAATATTAAAATAATTATCAGTGAAAATCTCCTGGGGTGGATATGGAATGGTCTCCCTTTTGTATACAAGATGCCCCGGTCATGCCAGCTTTCCCAACCACCAAATGGAAATGATGTCAGGTGGGGATAAGGGAGTGACCAGTTTGGTGACCCAGAAGGAGTGATGTTGGGAGGACATTTGGCTCATGACAGTTTATCAACTCAGCCTGGTTGGGGAATATTAAAAATGAAGCAGGAGGAGGAGGAGGAACAGGAGGTAGAGAAGAAGAAAACACAAAATAAATGGTTTTCAAACCTCTGGGATATTGCCAGAATATTCTCTCTGATCTATGATGTAACTTACTGAAATGACCTGCCTCAGTGTGATGGATATAAATTGAAATTGGAAAAAAAAAAAAGTATTCCACTGGGTTTTGAAAGCAAAATTCAAGAAGGTCTTGATTATCATCCTAAGGTGTAGATATCATTTGCTAAAATCATTTGAGAGAAGTAAAACTTGGCTGTGGTAAATGTGTGTGTGTGTGTGTGTGTGTTGAACAGAATTGGTATTTCTGTGACTTTGCTCTAGCATTGCAAAAGAAATATGGCTGCCACAAAATTTGCAAATCAAATTTATAAATCCAAACGCCGGAGCCGAGAAAGAATGCAAATGTTTACTTTTCTATACGCTGAATTATTAAAGATGTATGAAATATTTGATCTGGAAATGCTAGAACTACCAGTAGAACTGATCGTCTGCCAAGTTGCCAGGAAAGAAAATTGATTGACAGCTGAGAACTACAACTGAAGATCATTTAGTGAGGTTTAGAAACTTACTGGGGAAATATGGTGAAAAAGCATCCCATTGTAACAAAGCAACAAAACTTTCTAGGAAATGGAGTTTACAAGTGACTAGGTTCTGTGCAGGTGAGATTATTGGTGGTCAGTATGCATGGGAATGAGCCTAGGTGGTAATCACTAACCAGGCTGCTGAAGGAAAGGCTGGCATTTGAATCCATGCACCAGGCGGCTTCTCTGATGAAAGACTTGGCTGTCTGTTCCAGTAAAGATTCCCTACTTCATTTTGTCACTCGTAGTGACCCTGGGGAGCAGAGTGGACCTGCCCCACTGCATCCGCAAGGCTGTAATCTTTACAGGAGCAGAGTCCGAACTGCCAACCTTGCTGTTTGCAGCCCAGTACTTTGGCCGCTGTGTCACGACAGCTCCTTGCTCTGTCACCGTGGGTCTCTAAGTTCAAAGTGACCCGACAGCCCTCCACAACAGCAAGGATGACCACAACAGGCGCATATGCATCTTAGCAGAGTGCCAAGGCTCTTCGTTAGCGATGCCCTGAGAAACACGGTGCTGCGAAGAGAGGTGCCCAGGGTTTCTCGGTAGTTTGGCACCAGTTTCAGCCTGGCCATTACATAGGTGCACGCTTTCTGACAATCTTACTATATCCATGTGACCAAAGATTCCATTCATTCGTTTACACAGTAAATATTTATTAACTAACTAGTAGTATGTGCCAGGCAGGAGCACTGGTGGTATAGTAGTTACACCTTGAGCTGCTAACGCAAGATCAGCAGTTCAAAACCACTGGGAGGGAGAAAGATGGGGATGATTTCTACTCCCGTAAAGGGTTACAGTCTCGGAAACTCAGGGGCAGTTCTACTATCGCCTATAGGGTGTTTATGAACCTGCATCAATGCGATCGCAGTGAGCGTGTTTGCGTGTGTGCTTGGTATGTGCCTCACAGTATGCTGGATACTGTGCGCAGCAGGTAAAGATAAAGAATACCCCACGAGTAGGATACATCAGAAAACCACACACCGTGTTGAAAGATGGTCACTGTTTTGCCCCCAAATGAAAAAAAGTGGTTCAATTGGGTGCAGGAGTGCTGGAGGGAAGGGGTCTCACAGTGGGGAGGTCAGGCTGGATAAGCCTTTGTGAGAAGATTGGGGGGACGCTGGGGGTGGTAAAGAAGAGAGATTAGTGTAATTTCTGAGGAGAGCAGGCCAGACAGAAGGAATACAGCCCTGGTCAGCGAGGAGGACTGGTGTTCGTCCAAGAACAGGAAAGAAGCCGTTGTTACTGGATGGGCATGAGTTGGGGGGAAGAGGAGGAGAGGGCTCAGAGATGGGGATGGCAAGATTGATTTAGGACCTCTTATAGATCATGTCCGACCTTTGTCTTTCACCTTGTGAAATCAAGAGTTCTTGTGGCACAGGAGTGCTGTTTTCAAAGGAGCCAACTTTGAAAAGCCTATTGTGTTGTGAATAGCGTCTCAGTGGGAAGGCTAGAAGCAGAGAGACTTGTTAGGATACCTTTGGAAGAAACCGGGCTGGTGTCATCAGGGTTGAACCTAAGGATTAGCACTGAAAAATAAGAAATAGATTTTTCAGAGTAGGGTAACACCAACAATATTTTTTGATGGCTTAGTAGTGTGAGAAGCCAGAGAGGAGGAATTTGTTCTGGGGGGTGGGGGCGACCCCAGATTCAAACATATTCTACACAGACTCTTTTATTAAGCTTTAAATAGAACCAAGAAGAATAAACAAACTTCGTCATCCTGGGGGAGGAAAACCATCAGCGAGCACACAGGACAGAGGCTGCTTAGAGTCCCCTGACTCATGGCCATGGGACTAATTAGAGATGGGAGCGAACAATGGAAATCATCACGAGATCATGATGGGTGGCAGGTCAATTTGTCACTGTCACCGGCAGGTACCATGGTGGGGATAGGTATACAGCTGCAGATTGCAAAGGGCTGTAGGATTGATGCAGGCTCTTCCATCACCTGGCTTCATGGTAGTCAGTTTGCTGGTTCTTTGTGGGGAGCCTGTGAGGAAAACCGCCCCTCCCTGGGCTTGCCCGGAATTTCCTGTTGGTGGTTTCCTGGTCTGAAGGAGCTCAAAGGGCACCTGAATTTATGTTAAGACTCAATGTGGGGTTAGAACCCCCCACGCTAGACTACAGCCTTCCCCAATCCAACTGCTTAAATTCTAATCTGGAATCGTCGCAAACTGGATTGGGGGACGCTGTGGGTAGATTAGGATTTGGAGGAAAACAATTCCATTTTGGAATTGTTAAGAGTGTCAGCTATACAAGTCTGGAGTTCCAGTAAGAGGTGGGGAAAAGCTATGGAGTAGGGAAATCTTGGCAGATAACAATGATTGAATTAATGAGGCCAGGTGAGGTCCACCAAGGGATGAATGAAGAAAGAAATGAATTAGGACAATGGCCTGGAATTTGGAGCTTCCCAACTCCAAGAGAGGACCTGGAATAAAAAATAAGAACCAGTCACGGAGTCTGGAGAGGGATGATCAGTGACGTTGGAAGAAAATAAAGATCTTATGCTTTTATGGGAATGAATGAAAAAGAAAATATATCAAGACGTGGTTAAAAAAAACCATCATGCCACTGGGTCAACTGGTATGAAGATTGACAGCTGGTCATTTGCTCTAGCATCCTGGACCTCTTTGGTGACCTTGATAAGAGAAATTTTACTCGCTCGGTGGAAGTCAAACCCGGACTGGATTTGGTCTCAGAGAGAATGGGATGGGAGACATTGGAAAGAACACACATAGCCATCGTATGAGGGGACTTCAGAAAGTTCATGGAAAAATCCCATTATCTTCCCAATCCGTTTCAAAGTCCCCCTCCTATCTGAAGGTTCATCCAAAAAGACGTCGCAGGGCTGGGCTGGACTTCATTCTCCTGGGCGTTCATTCCCCAGGAGCTGAGCTGGTGTGACAGGAACTCATAAGAGCAACAATAAAATGCAGTCAGAGAACAAGAAGAATAGTAATTGACTTGGGTCAAGGGAACCTCTTTAATATTCCCTGAAGATTTTTGAGATGGGGAAAAAAATGTTCGCATGTTCTAAGTTGATGAGAGTAATCCACTAAAGTGGAACACACACACACACACACACACACACACAGAAGCTGGGGAAAGAGGAGAGGTGTTGAAACCCAGTAGGTCCACATCAAGTGGATGGGCCATCCGGCCCCGCCTGGGAAGGAGCAGCCGAGGAAAGGATGGACTGGTCATGCCATCCGAACTTGTCCTACTTCCTCTCCACCCTGCTGCACTGGGGCAGCCTTTGCGCAGTGCCGGTTCCCACAACTCAATGGCTACGCCATCCTCTCCGCCTTCGCAGCAGAAAAGTGAGGGGTCTTCTCTGGGGAGCCTCAACAAAAAGGGAGAATTGCCTTTCTAGCCTGGCTCAGGGTCCCTGCCCATCCCTGAAATCCACGACTGGGGGGCTGGCAGGGGGCAGTGCAGAGATGCAGGCGTGTGTCTGAGGAAAGAACAGTGAGAGAAGCTGCATCGATAGTCTTGTTTCCTTCCGGCAGGAAGAGCCGCCCCTGGTAAAACTACTCAGCTGTTAAAAGGCTTTAAATGGCCACTCCGGGCACACCATGTACCGTGTAAGGGAGCCAAACAAATATTGGCACAATGTTCCTTTCGCCTCCTTACATGATTGTGATTTAAAGTCAAGATCAAGATGACCCTGGCAAATGTACACTCTTGGGCAAACCAAGATGAAATCCCATTTTTAAAAAAGTAATTATCTTAGAGGAAAACGTCCCTATGACAATTTTAATTAAGCCAGTGATTGGCTCGCAATGTATATGCCTTTGGGGTGGCTGCGTCCGTCCTTCCGATATGCTCGCTTGTATTTTGTGTCCTTGGACTTCAGTGTCCTTCTCTACGTGGAACCTTGAGAAGGACACAGGAGCCTCCCCTCCCAGGCTTCTCCCGCCTTGTCAGGGCTGACAGAATGGATGACACCCCACTTTTACTGAAGATCGACAGAAAAGGCAGGCACCCCCATTTTCAACAGGATGAGGGGACAAAGATGATTCTTCTCTGTGTTATATGGCTCCAACCAATGGTATTTATATATTTTCTTCACCTTCCCTGAAACTGTAAGGTTTGGCATCCCGAGCAGAAATGGCTATATCTCAGAGGCTGCACGAGTTTCAAGTATAACCCAGCCAGGCTCCTTATAATCACACAACACAGGAAACGTGATGCATTATTTAAATACATTCTTAGGATAAACCACACCACTGTGGGGCAGTGATAACTGCATAATTAAGTCAAGGGATTAATTATAAATCACCAAGGTCCAGAGGTGATTTTGAAAATGACATCCTTACACAGGTTAAAGTGATTTTTTAAAACATAAGTAATTTCTCACCCACAATAATTTTCATTATGTTGGGCAAATACACTTAGTCTTTATAAATGTCTCTTCTTTCATCTAAAATAAAGAGATGTTAAAGCATAACCCACCTCAAAATAATCGCAAGAATTGAACTTAAATGCGATATCCAGCCTTGGGAACACTTCGGAGGGGCACTGAGCATTGGAATCAACTCGCTGGCAGGAGTCGTCTTCTGGGACACAACATTTCTGCATTCTGGTAGAGCGCGCGGCATATGCTAGGCCCTGGATCTATTTTAACATGCTTATCTTTCCTTACCATCCACTTCAAAACAGATCATAGCAGCAAGTTTCTTAGGAATTTGAAGGTTAAAAAAAAAAGAGGTAGGACATCGAGGGGAAATCAGATCAATCCCAGGGTTTGGACACCAAATTGGAAAGATCAATCAAACCAAGGAAGTTCCTTAGCACTGCTGTGCCTCTCGGTTCTTCTCTTCTGACCGCAGTCTGTGCTTCTTTCTCTGAGTAACCACTTGGAGCTGGGAGTGACCCCACAAGTCAGAGGATACCACCACCCCCCCACTACCCAGTCAGCCCAATACCTCCGATGCCAGCCACCAGCTTAGGTGTTGCAGTGACACCCTGCCTTCTACATTTTCCACTAGTCTTTCAGGATACCATCTGCAAACTTAGAGGCTTTCCTGAGCTCCTTCACTTTGATCTGAGGAACACATGCTCATAGCCCTAAGTTTAGAGGTTCCCGGCTCACTGACTTCTGACCCCTCTTGGCCAATATTCCCTGGGGTTAGATAGTTGGCTCAAAGACTCACGGAACTCAGATCATGACTATTCATGGGATCACAGTCCGACTATAACAAAACAGGATACAAGTGCACAGAGCAAAGTCGAGGAGAGTTCTCAAGGCAAACCGTCCCTCTCCCCAAAGGGACTTATTAACCTTCTGCGTGCAGTAATGTCGTTCACTAACCAGGAAGCCCAGGGAGTTTACTTGTCCAGAGTCTTTAAGGAGGCCTCATGAAGTAGACATGAGGAAGGGATTCATGCCCTTCCTCCTAGCCTGGCCTTTCTTTCTGGCTCAGCCAACCTCCACCTGATTAGCATAAAACCTCTGCTGTGGTGTAGAGGCCTCTTCCATAGTAAAATCACGTCCATCACTGGGAAGTGCCAAGGTATTGGAGGTTAGCTCTCAGAAACCAAGCACAGCGGATGCCTTCTTGGGGCAAAGTTAATGTAAACCCCGCACAAGTGGTAGAAGAAATGCTTTGCTTCATGATCCCCCATAAGTAGGCATTTTCAAAGCTCAGATTTGTTCTGATCCTAACTCTTTAGTTACCTGTCACAGCAATAACAATTGTCTTAAAATTGAAAAAAAAAAAGTAATAACTACCATTTACTCTCATGCTTTTGAGGGAGAGACATCAATCGTGCTCAATATGTATTTTTCATTTCGTTCTCACGGCAGTACTGCAATATTTAGTTCAGGAGTGTGGAAAAGGAGAGGGGCCATCCTAGGAAGAGCAATCGTTCTTGGTTTCTGTGGCGCCATAGAGGAAGAAGGAGAGGCAGGCATAAGAGGACCTGGAACGTGCAGCCAATTGCCTCCACGAACACCTGCCCCGTTACCAGGACTGAACCTTTGGATTAGAGACTCCATAGAAGGATCCTAATCAAAAGAAGGAAAATATGGGAAGGAATTGCAAATTCCATGGGGTGCAGTTTTTCTAGAGCTATGGAGGCGGATGAACCCTTGCAATGATTGCTTTGAAATCATCTTTAAACCTCAAATCCAAACTGTCTTTTGATGTCTTCCTAACCCCAAACAGCATGTAGCTTAACTAGTACAACATGTCTTCCTTGAGCAGCATCGTCTTTTAATATCTGATTAGAGGGGAGCAGATGGGTTGGTAACAATCACTGAGAAGATGAGATGGGACCTTACAGGGCGGCTAGTTTCTGGTAGCGCGACAGGAACAAGTCAAAAAAGGAGAATGAGATGGATGGCGTAACTCAGAGAGTGTAATCACGTCCCTGAATTGTCCGTGCTTACATTGTGGAGGAAGTACATGCTCTGTTGTATAAACTCTCAACCGCAAACGGAACTATGTCATAAAAGGTAAAGTCTGGTCAAAAGACACGTACATTGGGAGGGTTTTTTTTTAATCGTTTTATTAGGGGCTCATATAACTCGTATCACAGTTATGAAGTGACTTTTTAGGCTATAGTCTAAAGAGTTGGGAATGATTCTTTTTAAATAGAATTATGAAATTTTATTAAAATGAAGATCGAAAAGGAAAGCAAGAGACAGGAAGGTTGAATAGCGAAAGTAGGTCTGTGGTATGGAGAAGAAGAACTGGACAGATACGAGTCTTGTCTTTGTTTCTTGGGGGGTGAGCATCAGTGACCACATAGTAATGTGAATGACCAAAAGATGGCCCTTAGGGTCAGTCATCTCCTTGGGATGTTGAATATTGACGTTCTAAGTGGATCATTGACCAGATGTCTCTTAGTTTGTTGTACTGTGATGGCTTGATTGTTGTTATGATGCTGGAACTATGACACAGGATGGGCAGGCTTGAGCAGAGCTTCCAAAGCAAGGTGTGGTAGTTACATAATCTATTGTCAATTTGAGACGTAGGAGTGAAGGGGTGGAGCTTGGCCTGTCAAGCAGATCACAGCTTGATGACCTCATTTGAAGGTGCTAGGGAGATAAATAGCTCATTGGAGGTGGGAGACTCACTCCCTGAGAGACTCTCTACTGACAAGACCTGCTGATGGCAGCGATAGTCCTGGAGCTGGAGGACCCACGTGGAGACCCCTGCCAGCGCTGCGATGTTTCGATCCTTGAGATCACTGGATCCACAAGAGTATCCACTCGCTGGCCTGTGATCTTCCTGCATTCAGCTCTATTGCATGTGTTTCGTGAGTCTGAAGAGGAACTTATAGACTAGTATTGGACATATGGGCTAATATCAGACTTATGGACTTGATCTGGACTGGCTGGGATGCTTTCTCAATATTCAATTGCTCTTGTAGACAATGCTCTTTCTTATACACGTATGAGTGTCTCTATGAATTTGTTTCTCTAGTCTACCCAGACTAACACACAAGGCATATTAGGAAAAAAAGGTGTTATGTTTGCCTTTCAAAAGTTATCCAGTAAAAACCTTGTGGATCACAACTAAATATTATTTGGTTTATTAAAAACAAGCAAACAAAACCCAGACTTACCGCTATCGAGTCAATTCCAAATCACAGCAATCCTCGAGGACAGGGTAGAACTGTATGGGTTTCTAAGACTGTAACGCTTTCTGGGAGTAGAAAACCTCATCTTTCTCTCTCCGAATGACTGGTGTTTTTGACCTGTGATTAGCATCCAAATAGGTAACTCACTAAACCACCAGGGCTCCTCAGGCAGGTGCTAGGAGAGTGGAAATGCAAAGATAAGAGAAATTAGACCTGTGCTGCTAGGGCTCCTCATTGTTCAATATAATGCTGGAAAAAAACCTCTGTGAAGTGTTAAAGAGCGAGGATGTCACTTTGAGGTCAGTGGTATTTTCATTTCCCTCATATCTATGTGAAAGCTGGCTAATGAATAAAACCCAAACCAAACATATTGCCACGTAGTTGATGCTGGCTCATAAGAACCCTGTAGGACACGGTAGAACTGCCCCTCGGAGTTTCTGAGACTATAACTCTTTAAGGTAGTAGAAAGCCCTATCTTTTCCCATGAAGCAGCTGGTGGTTTCGAACTGCAGCCCTTTCGGTTGGCAGCCCGATGCATCACCACTATGCCACCATTGCTCCTGGGTCACAAATCAGAAAGTCCAAGACAGAACTGATGCCTTTGATATATGGTGCTGGTGAAGAATCTTGAAAGCAGGATGGGCTACCCGAAAGAACACACAGATCTGCCTTGGAGGACGGAGAGCAGACGCTCTTAGAATGAGGACAGCAAGATTTTGTCTCGTGTACGTGGGAGACCTTATCCGGGGAGACCATTTCCTGGAAAAGGGCATCCTGCTTGTGAAGCAGAGGGTCCATGCAAAAGAGGCAGCCCCTGGAGGAGATGGACGGACAGTGCCTGCAGCGCTGGGCTGGACCTGATCACAGCTGTGAGGCTGGCACGGGGCCCGAGAGTGCTGTCAATGCTGTTGGACGTGAGGGCTCTGTGAGAGGGAACTGGCTGGCTGGCCCTTGATAACAACAAGATAGGGTTGCTGCAAGATGAGCCCCTTTGATTAGACAGAACTCAAAATACACAGTGTCTACATCACTGGACTCCCACCCACGGATGATGGTCAAGCAGGTGCAGGTCAGGCAACCTTTGCTTCCGTTGTACTTGGAGTCTGACTGTGAACATCACAAAAACAACCGTCAATCATCAGGGCACAACACACCAGACCAGCAGCCGAGAAAGCTTAGTACATGAAACGTAAAATATTGTATTTGTATAATACCTGAGAGGTTAGAATCTGCTGGCATATCCTATAATTCTGTGAGTATAGACATGACTTTCTCCATGAAAACAGCAGCAACAACAAAACCCAACAAACAAAGAAGCTTCCTCCTGACTAAACACCAGGAGTCTAAGTTTACCTGCACATCATCCCCACCTGCCATCCTACGCTGGTACTCCCCAGGTCTGCCAAGGTCAATATTTTCCACAATGTCCATGTATTTTTTTTAAAGAACATCCTCTTAAGAACACTTTTTTTCTTAAAAGTAGAACAAGCAGGACCCTCCGTCACACAGTCCCACCATGTGTGTCTGCGGAGCTGTGCAGCATTAGAAGCCAGCAGGGACCAGTGTGTTCCCTGCGGCCGACTCATCCTGATGAAATTACTCGGTAAAGCCTCGAAGCCCCTGAATTTCCATTACTTTATCAGTGTACCTCGTTAATGATACCGCTTAATTTGCATAGCAGTAGTACCTTTTCACCACAGGTAAGAAATTGAAATGTTCAAGGTCAATTAACTGTGAATGTCTCAAGTTGGTTAGCGTCCCTGTAGCTGGGAGAGGGTGCGGGCTGTGAGGGATTTGGTGTTCTCCTGATGAGAATTGATGATCCAATTTTGTCTCTCTACAGTCATGCCTGATTCTCTTTTTTTGCTCACCCCGTTTCTCTCATGGGTTCACTGTTTAAATACAAATCTATAAGGGACTGTCCAATGGCAGAGAGATATTCTGAAATTCAGAATTAAAAAAAAGATGTCCCAGGAGCCCTGGTAGCATAGTGGTTACGTGTTGGACTGCTTACCAGAAAAAAAGATGTCCCTATTCTTGACTTGGCTGTTGTAAGGTGACATCAAGTTGGTTCCACCTCATAGCTACCCTGTGCACAATGGAACACAATTCTGCCTGGTCCTACGCCGTCCTCACGATTGTTATGTGCGAGCCTATAGTTGCAGCCACTTCATCGATCCATCTGCTTGATGGACTTGTTCTTTTTCCCTAAGTCCCTGCTTCAGCGAGCGTGGTGACCTTTGCCAGGGAATGGGCTCACCTGATAACATGCCCCAAGGACATGAGACAAAGTCTTGCCATCCTTGTCTCTAAGGAGCTCTTCTTCTTGGACTTCTGCAAGTCCAGGGTACTTTCAGCGTTCTTCCCCAATACCACCATCCAAAGGCATCAATTCCTCTTCAGTCCTCCTTCTTCAATGTCCGATGTTCACATACCTAGGAAGCCATTGAAAATACCCTGGCTTGGGTCAGGCCCATCTGAGTCATCAACGCGACATTCTTACTCTCTCTTCAACACGTTCTGGAGGTCTTGTGCAGCACATGTGTCCAATGCGGTATATTTTGTGATCTCTCGACTCCTGCTGCTATGAGCATTAATTGTGGATCCCAGCAAGATGAAATAGTTGAATCTTTTTTCCATATCTCGTGATATTTCTCAGTCCAGTTGAAATGAATTCGACCATTGAAATTTTCTAGAAAGAGCTAGAAATAAAGTAATCTCTATTTCCTTGGAAGTATAACCAGATACATATGAAAGCCTAACTGTAGCTTAACTCCCAGGTAAAGAGCATGCCTGATTGGGAGTGCGAGGTGGGCACCACATTATCCATTCCCAACTTTTCTTTGCAAAACTGTCAACCACACGGAGAGATGTTGTTGTAGCGATAAGAAGACTGAGGATGCTTGTTTAGCAGCAGATCCCAGAAGAATTTTCCTCTCCAAGCTTTGGTAGTTCCTGGGGCAAAATCCAATGATTAGATGTTGTCTCGTTGTTCTCAGGTGCGATTGAACCAGTTCCAACTCTGAGTGGCCTGATGGGCAACAAAGAGAACCATGCCCAGATCATGCTGATATCACAATGGTTGTGGCGCTTGAAGCTATGATTGAAGCCACGGTGTCTTCCTCTGGTTTTTTTTGGTTTTGTTTCTGGCTGGCTCTCTGCTTGACCAAGCCTGGCGTCTTTTCCCAGAACTTGTTCTCTCCTGATCACATGCCTAAAGTACTTGACTCAGAGTCTCCCAATCTTCACTTCTAAGGAGCATTCCGTCTGTTGTTTCTCCAAAACAAATGTGTTTGTCCTGGCAGTTCACGGTCATTTAATATTCTTCACCAACGCCATAATTCAAATGCATGAAAGAATTCTCCAGTCTCCCTTATTAATTATCCAGACTAGATAGGACAGGCAATTCTGCTGTTGTGCCTGGTCACATCGACTCTAAATCGCAGACCGTTCTATATGAGAGAGCAAAATTGCCCCACAGGATTTCCTAGACTGTCATTTTTCTGGGGAGTCCTGCTAATGTAGTGCTTATGTTGTAAGCTAACATGTTGAATGGCCACTATAATCCCCAAAGATTCTAAATCCAATTTGGAGTCTTTATTAGTCAGCACTGGTAGTTGTGGAGAGACCAAAAGTCTCTCTAACCCCAGCATCCCCTCACTGATGCAAGGGGTTGGCTTATAAAGGTAAAAATCAAAGGCTGGCTGACTAATTGATAGGTCTGGTTTTTTTCTACACATCTGTGCAAGTGAGTTACAGAAGCCCCAATGAGTGTTCATTTAAAGACACGGAGTGGGGCATGTTCCAGGAAGAGTCGAGATCATGAATGACATTCTGATCACACGATACAGTCCGAGAACATAGGCAGGGGAAGAGTCAGGAGGAGTTTCAAAAATCTTCAAATGGCGTTCCTGAGGTCAACTCAGCTTCCACGCATACCCCTCCAGCTGCTCCATGGGAGAAAGAGGAAGCTTTCTACTCCTGTAAAGAGTTAGAATTTCAGAAGCCCACAGGGGCAGTTCTACTCTGTCCTGTATGGCCTCTCTGCATCGGAATTTGATGGCAGTGAGTTTCTAAGAAGTTTTACAGGCGCAGGTTTGCAAGTGTTTTTCTCCCTTGAAGTGACTGGTGGGTTCTCAGAAACCAAGTACTAGGGAATCACTGCTCCACCAGGCTTCCTTTGCACAAGCATAGCCCTGTGGTAACCAGAGGTGTGTAAATCGACCCTCCCCATTGGCTAATTTCTGAGCTTCCCCGACCCCTGTCCAAGCCGCAGTCAGTTGCTGTTGAGTGAATCCCAATTCATTGGAGAGCCCACGTGGGCCAGAGAAGACGTGTGCCCATGGGGTTTCCAGAGCCTGCATTCTGGGAAGGAGATTGTGATGCTTTTCTCCAAGGTGCCTCTGGGTGGACTTGAACCGCTAGCCTCTTGGTTAACAGCTGCACAGGGACTTCTGACCCTCATGAACTCCTTTATTCCTAAATCCAGTGGGAACACCCGAGCCCCATTCTGGCTCCATAGCACTGTGAAAAGCACTGTTGTCTTCTAAGAGTGCCAGCCCCACTTGCCCACTTTGTGAACGTGGGCTGCCAGGTGTTCAAACTCTGTCTCTCTTTGTTTCATTGTTTACTAAGAAGGCTGCTTTGCAAATGAAATCCAAGAAACCCCTCACCGCTCGCTAAATATTATGTAACGTCATAGTAGAGTCGGCGGGGGCGGCTGGGTGGTGCTCCACTGTATCTTGATAAATGAAGTATGGGGAAGACTTGGCATGGATTTCGCAGTAATAGTGTAGGAGCAATTCCCACGGAGGGTTCTAGAACTCCCTGAGCTATTTGAGGCAGCTAATTGTGTACAATTTAAGATGTGCTTCAGATCATTAAAGAACACGTTATCCTCTGCGTAGGATTAAGGGCTGCAGGCGTAGGAGGGGCCCTTTGTGGCCAGGAGCTCTGTGCTGAGGAAACAACACCAAGAAAATAGAGAGCCACAGTCCACTGCCGTTGAGTTGATTCTGACTCACAGCAAGTCTGTATCTGGTGTCCTGGGATTGTAAACCTTTACACAAGCATACAGCCTTGTCTTTCTTCCGGAAGAGCAGCCAATGCTCATTCCCCACACTCCCAGGGTTCTTTCAATGAGACCAAGAAAATCAAGGTTTAACCAGGACCCGTGTCTCCCCACCAAGCCCTCTTGCTTAGGACATGAGACTGTTCTACACCAGCCTACACCACATGCCTCTGGGAGTGCCAACATGGAGTTACTAGGTAAAAACACAGACTCTGTATTACACAGGAAATGAACAACAAAAACCACCCAAATTAAAGGATGACAAATCCGCTGGATCAAAACAGAGGAAGAACATTTACTTTTGATTTATGGACTAGAAGATACAATTTTGAATCATGATTCATTCTAAGAAAGAAAATAATTTGAAAAAAGCTCTTCGTTCTAAAGACAATGCTATCAGTCATCATGGGGCTCATAGCCCATAGACGCAGAGTTTGTGGGCTGCCATCAAGAGAGGACATTGTCTACACAGGTGTATCCCATCATGATGCACAATTCTATGTGTTGTATGAAAATAGAAAACATATATTGGGCTTCTGAAAAAGATTTTTTTCTTGCACTGGGGACTATGCTCAATGCTCTACAAAACAAGGGGAAAATTCCAAGAATACTGTTTAAATGAAACTTAGACACTGCTAGCCACTCTGAGAGAAAAATGAGGCTATCTGTTCTTGTAAAGATTTACAGCCTTAGAAACTGCACAGAGGGTCAACTATGCGTCAGAATATACTTGTTGGCAGTAAGGTAGAATTTTTAAAAATGGCTTTATTGGCATATAATTCACATTTCATACAATTCAGTAGTTGGATCTTTTAAATCTATAATTTCAGCTCTTATTACTGTAAAGTGGATGGCAAAACAATGGGAGAAGGAAACTGTTTGTTACTATTTTTGTTTGGGAGTGTTATTTAATAGATGCTGCATTTTAATAGATATCGAACATTCGAGAATTCTAGATGCAGGAGTATATGTTACTTACACAATCACCAAAATCAATATTGCTTAAAATCAATAAACGCCAACTACAAAGCATTACTATATTAAACTTGATTAATCTTCAGATGTTTTCCTCTCAGCTTTACAGCCACATCTATCATCTGTTGGTGTGCACTGCAGCGAGCAAAACAGACTCAGCCCCGCTCTGCCCGTGCTTTCTTGTCCGCCCGCGTCTGAACCCGCTCCAGCGTGCGCGTCAAGTTTATCGTCTCACTTTCCGTCACTGACTTTCTCCTCTTTCTGTTTTCATAAAGGAGCTGGTGGCTGGTCTCCTCTTGTGTCCAACAAATACCAGTGGCTGCAGATTGACCTTGGAGAGAGAATGGAGGTCACCGCCGTGGCCACCCAAGGCGGGTATGGGAGCTCCAACTGGGTGAGCAGCTACCTCCTGATGTTCAGTGACAGTGGAAGGAACTGGAAACAGTACCGGCAGGAGGACAGCGTCTGGGTAGGTTTCCCTAACGAAACAGGGTGTCTCGCAGGGTGGGCCGCCCAGTCCTGGCTGCAGATTGTTTACAAATCTCTTGAGTCAAGAAGAGAAGCCGACTCTTCAGAATGACTCTGAGCACGTTCTTCCAAGGGGAACTATGGCTAATGTTCATTTGCTAATGCGTTACACAGTATAATTTATAAGAATCCTAGAGGCAAATTCATCACCCATGTCCTCAACTACTGAAGAAGAAGAAGAGATATTAGTTCCTTACATAGTGTGGACGCCCAGGAAATGAATAAGACCTGCGTAATACTCTTCCAGCTCTGTTCAATTGAAAGTGGCAGCTTGGCATTATCCTTATTTAACGTTAGTCTAAAGTATTGATTGCTTTTATTTCCTCTGGTTACTGAGATTTCTGAAAGCCTCGTTTGCTTGCTCAAGACAGATAGACAAAGGAGCTTCAGAATGCTAGTGGAAAAATGGAATGAACAGTGCATGGCATTATTCCTGTGCTAGTTGAACTCTCCCCTCCTACGTACGGGTGTGTTGAATAGATGGTATTTGTAGATTTCATTCACAAGATTTATTCTTGTTCACGTCCATCCACTTGGTTCCCACTCGCACTGACCCTAAAAACAGCAGAGCAAAACATGACCCCGTTTTGTCGTTATGTTTGAGCCCAATGTTGCAGCCACTGTGTCCGTCCATCTTGTACAGGAAGAGGGGAAAACGAGGAAGATGCCTTTGGAGGAGAGATCATCCCTTTCTCTTTAAAAGGTGTGGTCTTGTTGTGGCTCTGTGCCACGGAGTTGATTGTGACTCAGAGCTAGGCTGTGCCCAACAGAACGAAGCCCTGCCAGGTCCGGCCCCACCCTCACAACTGCCCTTACGTCGAGTTCGCCATGTCAATCCGGCTCATTGAGGGCCTTCCTCTTTTTCACCCACCTCTGCTTGACCAAGGATGGTGTCCTTCTCTAGGGACTAGTCTCTCCCCGTACCTTGCCCGAGTCTCTCCGCCCTTGCCTCTAAGAAGCATTCGGGCTGTTCTTCCTCCAGCACAGATTCCTTCGTTCCATGGTCCTTCCAGTCTTCTCCAGCACCAAGCTCGTCGATTCTTCCTTGGTTTTCCTAATGCAGTGTCCAACGGTCACATGCGTAGGAAGTGATTGAAAATGCCCCGGCTTGGGTCAGGCCACCTCAGTTCTGAAAGTAACCTCCTTATGTCTCAACACTTCAAAGGGGTCTTGTTCAGCAGATTTACCCACTGCAAGGTGCCCCATGCTCTATTTGCTGCTTCTTGCATGGATATTGATTGTGGATCTAAGCAAGACAAAAATCCTTGACAATTTCCGTCTTTTCTCCACTTATCACAACGTATTGATCTCTTGGTCCCGTTGTAAGGATTTCGGTCTTCTTTACATTGAGCTGTAATCTAGACTGAAGGCTGCAATCCTTGATCATCACCAGCAGGTGCTTCGAGTTCTCTTCACTTTCAACAAGCAAGCTTGTATCATCTGCATACCGCAGGTTGGCAATAAGTCTTTGTCCAATCCTGATGCTGAGCTCTGCTTATATAATCATATAATGCAGCTTCTCTGATGATTTACTTAGCATACCGACTGAATAAGTACAGTGAGAGGATATAAGCCTGACCTACCCTTTTTCTGGTTGTAAACCATCCCCTTGTTCTGGTCAAATCATTGCATCTTGACCCATGTACAGATTCCGCATGAGCACAATGGAGTGGTCTGGATATGATACACACATTCAAGTGCCTTTGCATAGTCAATGAAACAAGGATACCTCTTTTTTGTATTCTCTGTTTTGAGCCAAGATCCACCTGACATCTGCACTCATGTCCACGTCCTTGTGCCAAGTCCATGTTCAGGCAACTGCAGTGGTATCCTTGTTCTGTATTCTCTTCTGAACCCAACCGGGACCTCTGGCAACTCCCTGTCAGTCAATCCACTGCTGCAACCATTGCTGGATGGTATTTGGCAAATTTTTATTTGCATATATGTTAAGGATATTGTCTATAATTTGAGCCATCTGTCAGGCCACCTTTCTTTGGAATGGGTACAGATATGGATCTCTTCATTAGCTATCTTCCAATTTTCCTGGATCAGACCAGTGAGGGCTTCCAGTGCTTCATTAGCTTGTGGAAACATTTTAATTGGTTGTTCATGAATTCCCGGGGCCTTGTTTTTGCCTAATGCCTTTAGTGTCGCTTGAACTTCTTCCTTCCGCACCATTGGTTATAGCTCATATATTCTCTCCAGAAGTGGTGGAATGTTGACGAGTTCTTGTTGGTACCATGACTCTGTATTCTTTCTACCTTCTTCTAATGCTTTCTGCATAGTTCAATATTTTGCCCACAGAATCTTTCACTCTTTCAGCTCGAAGCTTGGGTGTTTTCCTCTAGTTCTTTCCGTTTAAAATACACTGAACAGAGCCTTCCTTTGTGGGGTTCTAACTCGAGGGCTTTGCATACTTCATTATAATATGTGACGTTGTCTTCTGGAGCTGCCCTTTGACACTTTCTGTTCAGCTCTTTGACGACATCGTTTCTGCTATTGGCTTCAGGTGCTCTACAAGTAAGAGCGAGTTTCAGAGTCTCTTTGGACATTTACATGGA
>NW_022106189.1:37991186-37992547 GCF_000313985.2 Echinops telfairi
CTGTTCAGCTCTTTGACGACATCGTTTCTGCTATTGGCTTCAGGTGCTCTACAAGTAAGAGCGAGTTTCAGAGTCTCTTTGGACATTTACATGGAACTTTTCTCCTTTTCCTGCCTTTTAAATGACCTTTTCATGACCACACATCTGCATGTATGATGTTTCTAATGCCAGCTCACAGTGTATCCGGTCGTCTGTCCTTACGGTTCAGTGCAGCAAATGTGTCCTTGAGATATTCTCGAAATTCAGGTGCCACAGACTCAAAGTTGGCTCTTGGCTCTTGTGGACTTGATTTTCTTTTCTTCAGCTTTAACCTAAAGTTACCTATGAGCAATGTGTGGTGTGTTCCACCGCTAGCCCCTGACCTAGTTTTAGCTGCTGATATTGAGCTTCTCCATTGTCTCTTCCACAGATATAGTACATCTAGAGAAGTCTGTTGTCACCCGTTTGTGCTGCTGACAAAAAGTATTTGCAATGGAGCAGTCTTTAATCTTGCAAAATTCTATTAGGCTATCTCCAGTTTCATTTCTATCAGCTACGTCATATTTTCCAACTACGTTTGTTTCCCACTTTTGCATTCCAATCAGTAATAATTATTAATGAAACTTGATCACATGTTTAATCAATTTTAGACTGAAGACAATAGTAGAATTCTTCAATTTTTTTCATCACTACCTTTAGCAGTTGGTGCATAAATTTCAATAATAGCTATATTAATTGGATTTTCTTGAATGCGCATAGATATAATCCTGTCACAGACAACATTGCACTTTAAAATAGATATTAGAATGTTCTTTTTGACAATGAAGGCAACACCATTCCTCTTGATATTGCCAGTCCCAACATAGTAAACTGTATGTTTTTAAATTTCAAAATGGCCAATACCAGTGAGTTTCATCTCACTAACACCTAGAATATCACTCTTTAGGAGTCCTCTTTCATTTTTTGATGACTTCCAATTTTCTTAGATTCATAAGAGCTGTAAGTGTGTAAAGTCTGTGCATTGTGGGCAGGCCATAGCCCTATGAAGGAGAGAGTTGGAAGCAGGCAGGTCATGGTCAAGAGTGTGGTATCTGTGGTGGAGAGATCCTGGGTGGTCTCTGGGTGGTTATCCAGCCTCTGCTGACACCCAGGGGTGTCTTTGGGCTGTTCTTCCTTGCAGATTGCTGAAGGAAGAAGCTGGAAGATACTTTTTAGATGAAGAAGTAAGAATTCCACTCAAAAGTAAATGCTTGGCTTTTATGTGAGTCAGGAACAGCATCTTGGCTATTTTTCCTCTGTTGACCTGCCGTAACCAGAGGAAATGAGTAACTTATGCAGCGTAATTCACAGCACGATGGTAACCGAGAAAACTAGCTGGCCAG
>NW_022106189.1:37992647-38002286 GCF_000313985.2 Echinops telfairi
CCTGCCGTAACCAGAGGAAATGAGTAACTTATGCAGCGTAATTCACAGCACGATGGTAACCGAGAAAACTAGCTGGCCAGATAACGATAATTTTTTTTTAGACTAATTAATTGCCCCTCTCTCTTTCTCTTTCTCTCTGGGAACTTTTGAGATCCCAGTCATACATTATAAACTCACTGAAGAAACAGCGTGTGATTTTCGCGTCTTTATAATGCTGGAGCGCCTGGTGGTCAGTAGTACATGTTGAGTCCCGCAGAGTGAATTGAGTGGAAGTAGCCCTGCTCTTGGTTTTTCCTAAAGCAGGAGGCCTGGAAGAAAGTGCTTTAAAAACACCTAAGTGGTTAAGAAAAGCTGCCTTAACACCTACCGGATATTTCACTTGAGCAAATTCCATGGAAACCGCTCGTTAGCATTAAAACTCACAATGATTATGGACCAACAAATAATAAAAGCCTAGATGTTTTCCTGTTGTTAGCTGCCATGAGAGTCAGCCCTGGACTTGTGGTGACCCCAGGCACAACAAGCAGTAGGGTTTTTTATTTTAACTAGGTGTTTAGATGATCTTTCCCTCTGTTCTGAAGTAAACATACAGCCGTGTTAATTGAAATATATGTGTTTGAAACCTTGGTTTTATTTAACAATATATATGATAGATCAACCATGGAAGTTCGTTATTTCCCCTGTTAACCAGACCTGAGGGAAATGGAAGACAACATCACCAACGGTGTTTTTGTTTACTTTTGTTAAAGGCTCCTGGTGAAAGAGTGTCCTGAATGATACCCTCCCTAATCCCAAGCAATGAAAGTAAGAGTATCTCTTACAGTCCTTCAACGACTTCTCTTTTGAGACGATGCTGGAATTTTTGACTTACTCATCGTGCCCTCACCAGCCCCCGTGGGTGAACGGTGAAAAATACGTCTTCCAACCGTTCATCTCTGTGTCTCCCAAACCTAGCCATGCCTGGTATGAGGCAGGCAAACACTGACCGCTCATTGGATGAAGAAAACGGTGAATAAGGATGCACCTGTGTTGGTAGGGTCCTTTCCAGACCATGACTAAAAGTCACACCCTCCCCTTTCTACCCATCTCTTCCCTTGAAACCACGTCTGCAGTACCAGTTTCAGACACTCAGAGGGAGGAGGCTGTGTTCTCCTCCCTTACGTATTTGCATGTTTGGCATGATCCAGGTTCTATGCATCTGGGCCCTGTCTGAGGAACCCTGGTGGAGTGGTGGATTGTGCATTGGGCTACTAGCTGCGAAGTCAGCCTCTTGAAACCACTGCATGCTCCAGGGGAAAAGATCAGGCTTTCTACTCCTATAATGAGCTAAAGTCTCAGCCAACCGCAGGGACAGTTCTGCCCTGTCCTATAGGGTCACTGTAAGGTTGGAATAAACCCAATAGCAGTGGGTTGGGCTTTTTGGTTTTATTCTCTCTCTGGCACATCTGTTTTAAACAATCAGTCAGGGAAAGACGGATGGCTACCGGAGAAGACTTGAATACGTCGACCACCTCCTACTCTGTGCAAATTGGAGGCACAGCCTTCCAGAGACTGCGAAATTGACAGAATCCGGATTATTGTGGGTGGAGTATTTTCAAGAAAACAGGGCTTCCGTGAGTGACGCACAGATTCTCACGTACGAACCAGGGAGAAAGGTCAGCCTGATACTTTGAGGAAGACTGGAAGATAAGGTTGGGTGTGGTCAAGGCTGTGAAGGACAACTTTGAATGCTAAGACAAAATTTTAGACTTGGTGTAACAGGTAACCTGGCATAACATAGAGATGCTGTAGGTGAGGACAACCTCAGAAATCTAGCATCTAGGTGAAGTGTGCGTGTGACTCTGAATCTCATGCTAACTGGTCATCTCAAGGTGGCTGCACGAGGCTGCTGTTGTCCACAGTCTCCTCCAAGGCGACGCTCGCTCTCTCTCTCTCTGTCATTTACAAGGACTGCGTCCAAAAGCTCATTTCCTGAGATGGAACTCACCGGCCATTCCAAGGGAGCGAGACGGAACTGTCTGCTGCCTTAAGGATGTGCAGCTGGGGACACTCCAAGGGGTGCTTCTACACTGTCTGCTAGGGTTGCGATGAGTCACCCTAATTGCTGTCTAGGCAGGAAAAATGGAACATGCCGAATTGTGCCTTGGCTTTTGATTATTCCACCTGGGAGAGACACGAATCACTTCAATTCTCATTTCTTTCGCCAACGAACTGTTTTTAATTGATGTACGGAGTCATAAAGTTAGCCCTTGGGTCATATTTTACAACATTTTTCCCACACCTATTATTTTTGGTTCATAATCTTTGCCCAGTTTTGTAGATACTGCGGAATAGATACAAATTATACCAAACAAGATTCCGACATAACCTAGAAGAATTAATAAAAGGCCTTGCTGCTGCCTTACGCATAACCTTTAAGAAGGAAGACAGGGTGCATTTATTTATTAGCTATACAGGTTATACATGCATTTCATAAAAATGTACACTTGAAAGATACAAATATATATTTTAAATGAAACATTCAAATATTTCTTCAGAACATAATTTTTAGCTTAGCACCCATAAAATCTAACTTACACAATGTACCAGCATATAAATACTTAATGAAAATTGAAGGGAAAAAAAGCAACAATAAATCTACTCCCCTGACATTGAAGACTAAGGAAAATCCCTCAGCGTCTTGGCCCAAAGGCTCCTGTTCACAGGTTCGCTGAAAAGCTTCATGTAAGGGGTCATTTCCACTCCTGTAAGAACAATTGCTGAATTAGCATAAAACCAACATCTTAGAAATCATGTTAAACACACGAACATATCTAGGAACATTACATCCACATTATCCGAATAGTCTTCCAGACATGCCCAAGACTCTTTCCCCAGGAAACTCTAAGGAAGAGGGTGACACCAATCTTATTTGAATATTTAAACGCTCTCATGCTACATTTAAGTATTTAAATAATGAATGATGTTGAACACAAAACTAGTCTGTTTTTTCCTTTTTTAAGGCCTTCAGCGGCACCCGGGTTTTCAGACAAACATTTTTAGGCTCTTACTCAAGTTGAAGTGTGTCTTTGTTCTTGTTTTGAGTCAGAAGTAGCTAGTGCTTTGGGTCTGGGTTTGGCTGGTGTAAGACACAGAGCCTCCTGTGGCCTAGTATAGTCAATTAGATAGAAATACTGCCTGTCACAAAAAATCCAGGTCATTATCACTGTGAATAATTGAGGTGTCAACTCTATAAGCCACATGGGGCAGATGCAATACCTGCACAGAGAGGGGAACGACTGTAACATGAGTTTGTTTCAAGTCAAATAAATAAGTGCCTGGGGGAGTTTACTGGGAAACCTGTGAGGCAGAACGGAGTGGGAAGACATTGCACGCCAGGTGATGCGATGAGCCAAGGTGGATGTCCCTCCCTGCAAAAGACGTCCCCCCTCAGTCCATGCTGAGCCTTTCCCTGCCTAGTGACTTCAGCTCACACCGAGTATTTGTGGCGATATAAAGTACAACCGTTCTAATCCCCTGTATGACAACATGTCAAATTGTCAGGCTTAATACCTTGTAGTCCTAGCTTGATAGTTGGGCGAATGCCTAGAGACCGCCTTAAGCTGCTTCATCTGCCTTTCAAGCCTGCCTCTCTTCTCATGCCAGAGAAGATAAAAATACAAAACAAAATGAATTTAATCAACACTTTTTGCTGATGAGAATATATGCCGTCAGCAGAAAATATACCAATTTATAATTCTGTACATGTAAAATTCAGTGACATCAATTGACTTATTGAACTGGTGTTCCTTTCTTACCCTTCTATACCTCACTGTCACTGAAAGGCTATTTAATTTGGTATTGTTGTGGTGGGGAATATATATCTATATCTATATCATCTATATCCATATCCATATCTATATCTATATCTACTGATTCCACAAATCCTACCTGTATCACTTGGTGACACTGATTACATTTTAGGTGTGTATCCTTCCTGACCCTCATTTCCTGAGTTCTTCCTCCCCAAGGTCCCTATCTGATTTTTCTATTTCCTGTTATCAAATTCAGGATAGCCCTGAATAGTGGTTACTGAGCAGGCCGCGCTTTGCTCCTCGGGAGAAAGATGGAAGATGAGGCTTTCCACGGCTGCAAAGAGTCACCGTCTCAGTAACTGACAGGGGCAGTTCTACCCTGTCCTAAAGGTCACTGTGAGTCAGTATTGACTGGATGGCATTGAGCTTGGGTTTGGGGTTTGGTTAGCAATTTGGCCCCATACAACACTGAAAAGAGCATAATTCTCAAGGCAGATGTTTTCAGTTGTTAAGCGAAGCTATTGATTGGCCTTATGCAAAATAAGACAAGTAACCCCAATCATAAAATGGACAAAGGACGTGAGTAGACATTTTATCAAAGAGGACATTCAAATGGCCACCAAACACATAAAAAGCTAGTCAGTGCCAGTTGCCAGCAGAGGTGCAAATTGAAATGACAATAAGGTATCATTCACTCCTAATAGGATTACGCACATAAACCCAAACCCAAGTCAAACTCAGTACCAACGAATTGATTCTGACTCGTAACTATCCTATAGGACAGAACAGAACATCTGTAGGTTTCCCAGGCTATCAATCTTTATGGGGATAGAAGCCTCATCTTTCTCCAGCAGAGTGACTGGTCATTTTGAATCACTGACCTGGTGGTTAGCAGACCGCTGCAAAACCCACTACACTGCTATGTTAGGGAGGATGTGCAGAAATTGGAACCCTTCCCCAGTGCTGACGGGGTTTCAAAATTGTACTTCTGTATATGGAAAGGAGAATGTACTTCTGATGTGGAAACTAAACATGCAAATACCACCTGACCTAGGTCTATGTCCAAAGACCTTGAAAGCAGACACTCAGACAGAGATTAAACACCATTGTTCATTAAAACACCCTCCGCAATAGCCAAAGGGCGGGGCTCCCTGCCTCCATGTACAGCTGCGTCATTTTCCGTGAGAGCGGTAGAACTGGATGGTGCCTGGCTACTACTGGAGACCAATTGGATCCAAGATGCTGTCGAAGAGCCCCGCCTCATCAAAAGGAGGGGAACTGAAAAACCGAATGTCACATCAGACTTCAAATTTCCCAGAACCACAAACATTGAATGAACACCCACAACTATTGCTTGAAAGGATCTTTAAAGCTGAAGCCAAAGAAGCCATTTCAATGTTATTAGTTTGTATCTGCAGGGAGTTGCCTGTTTCTATTTTTTGTCAACTATGAGTTGTCTACCATTTTGAAAACGACTAGCTCAGCAGTGCACGGAATCCCTAGAATCTGGCTGCATTGGGTGATTCAGGTGTTAGCATCCATGAGCCAGAGTGGTGACTTTACTAGGTCCCTTCTGTAGCAAATGATGTCCTCTGTCTTACCTCATTAGGAGTCCCTGGGTGGTGCAGACATTTAAAACACTAGGCTGCTAATCAAAAGGCTGGTGGTTCAAATTCACCCAGAGGTGCCTCAGAAGAAAGCCCTGGCTAATCCTGTCTCAAAAATCAGCCACTGAAAGCATGATGCAACACAAAGGAACAAAGGAAGCCACCAGGATTGGAACTGACTGTTGCTTCTCTAGATCTGCGCCCATCCAGCACATTATAGCACTCTTTCTCATCAGTGGCAAAGGGCACACTTATACTGGCACTCTGTATCAATGTGTAATATGCAAGAGAATATATATGCACTTCCACATGCAAGGGAGGGACGTCTACAGCGATGCAAGATAAATGGTGCTATGACTTCAGCCTGGTCCATCTCTAAGCAAGCAAAATATGCTTTGAAGGGAATGAGATTGGAACTAAAGAGATTTGATTTGGTGCCCTTTGCAGAGTGCCTGCCCACATTTAAATCACTCGTGAATCACCAGCCAGAGAATAACATGTTACAACGTGTATCTCATAGTCACAATGAAACAGTTCAGTGACAGTATCGCACACACACACACACACCCCTTTCTCTGTTCCTGCTGCCATTGCTGCAGTGTCTCTACTGTCAGCGACTGGCGTTTATATTCTGCGGCTCTAAGAGGCATTTTCTTTTGGCATCATCTCTTGGAAGCGATTCTGTCCCTTTGAAGTGTTTCCTCGTTGTTTTTTTTAACGACTTAGCCAAAACTAATACGTTAGGATCTCAATCCTAATTCCCACATTTCCTTTCCGAACCTGTGAACCTATTTCAATGAGAGAAGAAGGATACAAAAAGACATAACATTAGAAACGGGGAGATGAGATTTAGAGTTGACACAATATTCTTTGAAAATCTTAGAGAACTATCCGATTAATGGACTTCATGAGATAAATTAGTGATGCGTTTCACAATGACATGAATTTCAAAAATCAATCATTTAACATTCTGGATCTAAGTAACTCTGAACCCGCTGCCTTTAAGTTAATTCTGACTCCCAGTGACCGTATAGTGCAAGCAGAACGCCCCCTGTGGGTTTCTGAGGCTGTGAATCTTTATGAGCAGACAGCCTGGTCTTTCTCCCGCACAGTGGCTGGTGGGCTCGTAGTTCTGACTTTGTAGCTAGCAAACCCGTGCATCATCCACCTCGGTACCAGGGCTTCTTGCATAAATAATGCCAATAGATTCTGTGCAGTCGGTTCCAACTCATAGCGGCCGTCAGTTCAACAGTAGAAGTAACGAGGCAGGTAAAAGAGAAGGAATGTGTAATCCATTTATAAAGAGGGCTCCAAATTGAATACATACCAAGAGAATAAAAATTGAAGTAGAATATTTGATTGATGTAATGCAAGACCATATGTGTCCTTCAATAGGAGACAGTGTTGTAATGTTGCTCATGCTCTATAGAGTAACCTATAAAATGAGATGATTCTGAAGTTCATACAGGAAAAAAAATAGATATGAAAAACAGCTAATTAGCAAAGAGAATCAGAGTTAGCAGAATCTACATGCTAAGAATATATTATAAATCTGTATCAGTTGAAACGGTTTGAGACTGTTTTAATTAAAACAGTGGAGGAACAAAATAGAAGACCTATTAATCAGTATGTATAGGTATTTACATGAGATAGATGTAGCCTTGAAAATCTGTGAGGGGATGTGAATTCATCAATAAATGGAACTTGGTGAGTTGTAACCTTCTAGAAAAATAAATAATGCTGAAACCCTCCCTGACTCCTTAAATCAAAATGAATCCCAGATGAATTGAAATTGTGAAAGAAGCCATACAGACACATAAAAATACCATTACAAGGAAACAGAGGAGAAGGTGGGAATACATATACAACATTGGAAGGTGGAAGTGCCTGCATGTGACTGTGAGAAATGGTTCTTAAGGAGTAAGGCAGAAACGCTGCAGAGCAGGGGTGGGGTGGTGGGGTGGTGGTGGGTGGGCGGGAAGTAATGGATGAAGTATGTAGCTTTTTAAAATAGAAATAGGGGGCGTGGAAAGCCAGCTGAGGGATAAACAAAAGAGGAGAATGGATGAGTAATAATCCTGATATCGGATCTCTCTTCCTTGTTATAGCTCATGATCCTATTACATAGGTTAGTGCTTTAAGGCTCATGGAATTTATCGTCCATGTGAACCTTATATCGTTTAAGATGGAGTTACTTCGTCTCAGTTTGAAAACATTTTGACGATCCTTTTCTCTGTTGGGTAGATGCGTGCTCCAGCACTGCATGTCACCTCTTGGACCGGATTATGTCAGAGTACCAAACAACAGCAGCACCTGGTTTGAGCCCTAATTTGGTGTCTGTATAGTCAGTAAGGAAGCCCTGAAGGTGCAGTGGTGAAGTGCCTGCCTGCTACCCCTGCAGGTTGGTGGTTCAAACCCATGCAGAGGCTTCATAGGAGACAGACCCGCTCCTGCGGATGACGCCGAAATACGCACAGCACAAATCTGCTCTGTCACACAGGGTTGCTATGAGACCGCGCCTGGCAACAACATCACTGGGTGTCCAGATAGTAAAACGAGAAGGCTCCATGCTTCTGAAGCAAGGAGGTCTCGGCGGGAAGTGAGTGGCAGATGATGGAAAAGCTGAGTCGTCACAGGTGTGAGACTGACGCAACCTCACCAAATGCAAGAAGCCCCAACACCTAGAGCCCAAGTAGATTGGAGGAAGGGGCGTGTCCTAGCCTCAGTGGCTGGCCTTGTCAGGGTGGAGCTTAAACCTTGGCAGGGCTGCCTACTGGGTAGGGTGTCCACCAAGAGCTAAGACCTTGTGAGACTCAGTCACCAGTGAGCAGCGACCGAGGTCGAATGGGAATGGGGTGGATGGTGGCGGGGAGAGAGAACCCGCCTTTCACCTGCCAATCACCCCCCACCCCCACCGCACTGCACAACTGCCAGTTCCCATCACTTAGGCCTCCCACAGGTGCAGAACAGAGCAGGGTCAGGATAACGTTTCAGGCTTTGAGTGAAATGAGCAAATAGAGAAGGAGGGGACCTTCTCCCGGTGTTAAATCCTGGATTTCTTTCTCGCTTCTTGTAGTGTGAAAAAAATCAGCCTATGTTCTTTCATGTCACCGGTTTGGGTCATTGGGTTAAGGCCACGCTGGGAAAGGAAAGCCGCGTGCATGTGGATTAACATTCGTGCGGCGTTCCAAGACTGGCGTGCCACGCGGCTTGCTGGCCCTGCTGTACGTGGCCGCCAGTGCTGAGGTCTCCGTCCGCTTGCCAGCCTGGCACATTCCATCAGGGACGTCTTTGTGCAGATCTCCAATCTTTCCTCCAAGCATCAGGTCGTCCTACGTCTTCCCACTTCTCTCCCCGGCCCTGGGCTCCACGCATTGAAGGCTTGCTTGCACAGCAAGCTTTGAGCTTGTCTCTCCCAGTTCGAGGCCTGGTGAACACCAACAAGTCACTGGTTTACCAAGTGTTCGCCCCCCTCCTCTCCTCAGTCCAATAGTCACTAAACCACCTCCACGGTCTCCTTTCCAATGGCTTCCCAGGGAGAATGATGCAGATCCAGGAAGTCTCTCCTGTCACCCTGGCGGATGACATGTCCGACTCGCTCGGGTGGCTTCCATCTACTCCACTCAATTTCTGTTGGCTGTTTGTCCAACTTCCACCCTCGACGTAAATAACTCCCCCCATCTACCTATGAGAACACCAAGACAGATGCTGTCCGTCCGTATTAAGCATTACGCCGGTTTCTAAACTAAGACAGCACACTCCTAGGAGATCGAAACACCTTGTGTTTTGCTGGTGTGTTCTAAACCAAGCTTCATCGCATAAGAAAACGCCTCCACTTTGCAGTAAAAATTGGCTCTTTGCATCTCTACAAGGCAGAGAGGCCCGTGTCTGCATGGGGCAAGCGCTTCCGTCCGGCACTTTGTCCCAGCCAGCGTGCAGAGCAAAGGCTGTGACTTGGACTGCATGGCTTTACTCACCTAGATCCCCAATGGCCCTTATGTGTCAGACCTCTAAGTAGACACTGTCCCAAACCATCGCGCCCTGGCATTCTGGACATCTTCTTTCGTGAATGTCTGCAGAGAGTAACCCCCAGGGTGATTTAGTAGCGGGGTGTTTTGGGATAGTTCACGAAGATTCAAGAGCTAGGCCAAGTGTCCACAAGTAGCTGTGAGCTGGAGTGGAGGTCAAACAGGAAGCCATGAACCCCCCGGGGTGCAGCCTGCAGAGCTCTGTGGGGG